>NC_133580.1:69618324-69955713 GCF_964106895.1 Numenius arquata
TATGCAGACAGCATAAATCAAAATAACGGTTGGTAAAAAAATTGTTCTTTCCATTAATTTCACTCTGCAGGTGCATGTGAAATGAACAGTAAGTTTTTCATCGACTTCAGAGAAAGCTGGATTGGTCCCATGGGCCAGTTCTGGGCTTCAGGAAATCAATGTCAATACATGTAAAATTTAACTCCAAGATTAACTCAGAACAAACAGCTTCAAAGCTGAAAGTTATTTTTGCTAGGACCATAGATCAGCTCATGACGCTCTGCAGGTGTCTTTCCAGAGTTTGCAGAGGTTCTTGTCTTTTGGTGTTGTATCAGGCACTGGTACTTACTATCAGGAATTCCAGACCTGCTACACCTGGAGACTAGTGAATTAAAATGAATTCCAGGTTACTTATTCAATTCCTAGGTCTTCTTTATTGTGTTAGGTTTTAAACTTACATAAAGCTACGCCAAGATATCATTACCAGAAGTGTACAAATGCTATATGTCTCTCTGAAGAACATGCTAAAGTTACTAAGGCCTGTATAATAAATATATTTGTGAATTTCAGCTGTCAGTAGGTCTCAGACAGTAGATTAATTTTTTAGATTCCCAGCAGTATTTTGTACTGAAACAGTGTTCTGAATAAATTTCTTAAAATACATGTTTTTTTCTTTTTTGTTTTAGTATTTAGCACTCCTTGTCCTCTGGGTTATTTCTAATAAAAAGTATCCAACCTATTTTTTAAAATATTTTTTTTTGCTGTCACAATTGCTTATTTTAATAACAGCCAGGTACATGCTGTCCATGATGGTTCTGGTTTTTTGCCCTTATGAATAAATGCAAAATTATAAATTCAAAACCTACATGTAAAACAGGCTCGGGTTAACTGCACACTTCGACACTATTTTTCTTTTAGTGTTACATATCCCAGGGTAGGGAAGACTTGGGCAGGTTGTTACCATGAGAGATGAGAGAGACTGAAGGCATTGCTGATGTCCTGTGTCCTTGCCACCCTATTATAGATGCAGGGACTTGCAGGTACCTGAGACACCCAAAGATCTGTGTGTTCTCCAGAAAAACAGGTAGACTGGTAGACTATCAATAATTTTGGTTGCATTTTGAGGGAGGGGAAATAGGTTTCTTTTTCTAGCTCCTCCTATGAGTTCTCAGACTAAGCGTGAATTTGACCTGTGCTCGTCTTTCCTGCTGTCTTCATCCAGGCAATCCCAAAATGCTTATTACAGTTTGCAGTTAAGCCACAATTTTATAATTCAAAATGAATGTTCCAGGAGAAGGTAAAGACTTGATGATCTGGCGTGATTTTTGTGATGCTTTGTTGATGAGAACTAAAAATGTGTCTACATAAATCGGAAGATTAGAGACAAGATTTGAGCATAATGGAAGTTGCCATTTCTTAGCCTGTTCTGGTATCAGCTCTAAAATTAGCAATTTAAGAAAAAGGCTCTCTTTTGTTTAGGAATCCCTTCTGTCCTTTCTTTTGCAGATTCAGTCATATTTAGCAACACTTGATGGAGAGCAGCTGGAGACTGTGAAAAATGATTTAATTGCTATAAAGGAGATTTTTGTTCCAAAGGAATCAGATGATGAAGTGGTACAGGCACAGAAAGGTAATTACAAATACAGAGACTTAACTGTATTGTTACTTCTGCATATAGTAATTTAAAAAATTACAATCCAAACTATAATTTCTGATATCCTGACACTCTTCAGAAGCAAGTCACTAAAATTAATACTGTGAAAGTTCTGGAAGCTGATCAATGCTTAATTTTGAATTTATATTGTAATTGAAGCATGAGATAGAGAAAATATAAGGTAAGGAAGTATTGTGTTACTTTAATATATCGTCAGTGAAAGCAGAACAAAAATATGAAGAATAACTTTTTGGATAACTGAAGTTTTCTTGCAGAATCTGTTCATGAAATTGTGTAATCTGAAACTTTAGGAGTGTTTAGTGATGCTTTTCTGTTTGGCAACTTTATCCTTACTTTGTATCCTCCCTTGCTAGACAGGGAAAAGATTAGAGTGTCATAACGGGACTTAAGAACCCGGATCTTTTTGAGGGAAAGTCACTTTGAAACCTAGTGGCAAAGCTGCTTTCTAGGTACTGCTTGGTGAGACCTGGCATATGGAGTGTCAGAAAGAATTTAAAAGTAGTGTTGTCCCAAAGTGGGGTCTTTTACCCCGTGCCGGTCGTTTACCCTCCAATATACACACAGAGTAGAGGTTATTATTTATTTGTTTCATTTCTGAACATCTGGATGAACAAATAGACAAAATAGAGCCATAGCAGAAGCATCCGTTGCTCTGATGTAGTGCACAGCATGGAAGAGAATGGGACCAGCACGGCAGTCCACAGATCAGCTTGCAGAAGTTACAATAAAAGGGGTGGGCCCTTTGGTTGGGGACAAAATAGGTGCCTAAATGAGCTCTGTGCATCTCTCCGGCCTTTCGGAATACATTCTTCTTGACCTGCTCCCCAGCTGTTCAGAGGAAAGCTCAATCTCTTGGTCATTGCAGGTGAAGAGTTCTTTGTCTAATTTGTTTTATAGCACCGAAGGTGGGCAGTCTTTAAATGAAAATACCTAATAAATGAACAAAATGCCTAATGAGTAAACAAAACAAAAAAAGTGGGAATACAGGAAGACGTGCAATTCATTTTTGAAGTAGCAGGACTTTTATCAGGCTCAGTATGGGGACTTTGAACCTTTTAGCGTCGTCAGGCTAAAAAAAGCTGGATTTGGTATATTCCCTCAGGAATTGTCAATGAAGATTCCAAACTCAGTAAGTGCAGATGGACAGAACCAACCAAAATACCAACTTTTAGGAACCTAGAGCATGTTAGAATATGGCAACTGCAGGTAGTCAAAGGGATATATGTAATAAAGGTAAAATTTGAATACTAATGATACTTATCTTTGCTGATAAATCTTTCGAAATGTAAGTGCAGATTCTTTAAGGCTCATTATTCCTAAGCAGAAGAGAAAACATTTTTCATTTAAACAAAGCTTAATCTTAAAATAGAAAGAAAACACACCTCTTATGTGGAGTTTACAGACAGGGCAATAGAAAATATATTTTCCAGTATGTTTCCTCTGCAACTTACTTGGATCTGGCCCTGCTGCTGTTTTTATTCCTTGGTTTGAAAGATGAGTTTAGTACCTCTTTGTTGGTTATTTTGTGGGTCATGTATTTTTGTCAGAAAACTGGGGGTCGTTCAGCTGCTTCTCCTCTTTCCTGTTTTTGTGAAACTTAGTGGAATTTAGGATGGGGTGGAAAGAGTAGCTGAAGTGTCAAGCCAGCATATCTGGTTGTGCAGGTATCTCTGTTGCTTTTTCTCTTCTTTCTTTGAGCGTATACACACACCCATACCCACACACCCCTGTCACTGTCACTCTTTTTCAAGTGCTAGAGTGCCTGGGGAAATTATTTGGATGCATTTGAGCATGTAGAATACTATAGTGATAACAACCTAACAATAAATTGTCTTGTTTTTTCTTGCAGCAGATATGGGAGAGGAGTTTGTCAGTATGCTCACGGAACTGCTCTTCGAATTGCACGTTGCTGCTACTCCTGACAAACTTAATAAGGTTAGCATCTCTTAGTGAGCTGCCCTCTGTTTCTTGGGCACAAAGAGCTTTGGGCTTTGCTCTGAAATCTGACACAGAGCAGGACCTATCTCAGTCCAGACAGTTCAGAAAGCGATTAGAGATTTTCAAGTGAGATTAGTAAGGCATAGAATTGTCCAGGTTGGAAGGGACCTTTCAGATCATGGAGTCCAGCCATCAACCCAACACTGACAAAACCCATCACTGACCCATGTCCCTCAGCACCACGTCTGCCCGGCTTTTAGATACCTCCAGGGATGGTGGAACAGAGGTCACAAGCCTGGCAGATTTGGTCTTGCATGCTGGGAACAAAGGTCACGTTCAGAATTTTTTTTCTTCTTGGATTTATCTCATCTAGCTTCAGTCATGTAAAAGTTAGATGGCTAGAAGACAGTCTCATCACCAGTCACATTTTTACTATCGGGCCCCTTTAAAGGTGATTCACCTGCTGATCTTAGGTTTAGATCTTAACATATTTTAATTTGACTTAACGTTAAAAGAGAGAAATCATAAATTTCCTGCTAACCATAACAGTAGTCTGAAGTTGTATAAAACTTCAAGGCTTTTCCACTTTGATCTACTTTCATGCCTGGGAAGGCAGTTGAGGATACAGTGATTTTCTATTTATTTTTCCTTTAAGAATTTAAAGGAATCTCTCTTACCTCTCCATTTTTTTTTCTTTTTTTTATAGTACCTTCTTATTTTTTTTATTTGGGAAATTTATTTCTGTGTAAATTCCTTTGAAACATACCTCATAAAGCTGAAATGCTGCTGACTCTGGTATTAATGCCAACTCTTTGTGTCGGTTGGGAATATAATACCGTATCATCTTTAGGCAGTCAGAAATGCTTCTCCCTGTATTTTCTTAAATACACACTTAACTAGATGCCACCTAGAGGCTTCATATGTTTAAACTTTGGATTGTAAAAAGGATTTGTTAATGAATGTTCAGGAACATCATCTGATATTGCCTATTTGAAGTGAACTTTGGGGTTGTTCTTTGTTTATCAGGCTAGGAAAAAAGCTCATGAATGGCTCGAAGAAGCCAGTTTCTCCACCTCAGTAGACATAGAAGAGAAGCTAAAAGAAAAATCAGAAGAACCAGGTGAAGACAAGACTGAAAAAGAAGATAAAATTGATGGTGATAAACCAGAAATAAATAAAAACAAAACTGTGGAGGTAAAATAGCTGTTGGGGGATAAGTTTCATTAAGCAAATTGTCATACTTTGTTTGATAAGATTGCTTCTTTATCTTTGTGTGTTGCTTTTAGATGTTGTCCTTATTTTTTAAACTCGGGGAACTATTAAGAAATATTAATATATAGCTACTCACTGTAGACCCACTAGGAAACTAACTTACTTAAATATTTTTACTGTTAATCTGGTCCCTTAAGTAAATATCAAGGTAGCAGGTCCTCTGCCTATGGCATTGTTTTTATTTTTTTATGTCTATATTTTTGTGTGTGTGCTTGTGTATGCACAACATCCAGTGAGCTGAGGGGTTCTGTGGTATAACATGGACAGCATATTGAAAGTCATTGCTCTGCATTCCTTGGCATCTCTTTCTCCCGGTGACAACACATGGAGGAAAGTCTCAAACTTAATTTAAACACAAACAGTTTAAATCACAAACAGAGAAACCAGAAATTTTATTGAGGCAACTCACAGGTGTTAATTCTCTTTGTGAAAGGTAGCATTTAAGGGTAAAAGCGTTGTGTTTAGACAACCCCTCTTGTTGCTAAGGTTAATTGTGATTAAATGTTTTACAGAATCATAGAATGGTTAGAGTTGGAAGGGACCTTAAAGATCATCGAGTCCCAACCCCCCTGCCCTGGGCAGGGACACCTCCCACCAGACCAGGTTGCTCAAAGCCCCATCCAGCCTGGTCTTGAACACTTCCAGACCAAATTATAGCAATATTAAATGTAGCTGGTATCTTTGTCAAGATTTTTTGAATTAATTCTAACAAAGAAATTATCCTTCATGTTTCCTTACAAAAAAAAGGTCCAAAGAAGGAAACAGAGCTACACTGTATATATTACAGATGTTTATGTGATTGCAGATTTCCAGCTGGCATCAGCTTGGAAAAGTTGTAATACTAGAGTGCTAGGTAGGATTTTTTATTATTGCTGGTAAAATCCACTTTTTTATTGGGAGAATTATCCACTTCTTCTCTGGAGATTCATCTGAGGGATGACACGATACTTGTGGCTCCATGTGAAAGCAGTTTTGATTTATTCCAGACTTAAGGGATCTTTGTATTCGTTCAGACTAGGTTTAAAAGTGCTATGTTAGAAAATCCAAGAGCCTGACCTAGTTCCTTGCCAAATAAATGGTAGATTTGTTCCCACTCATTTTCAAGGATGAGTATAAGGTCTGTAGTTTATAATCTGTGGATATTTAATTTTCCAGTATTGTTTGCAAGGATGATGTTGTGGCTGTTACTACTTCACATTGTATGTGGTGGTGTTTCCAAACGCGGAGGGAGGGGGGGCTCCTATGTTTCAAATTCTTTTATATGTTTATTAATTGGTGATGTTATTATTGATGATATTATTCCCGGGTTTTATTTTAAGGAAATCTACATGCTGTCCATTGAAAGTCTGGCTGAGGTAACTGCTCGTTGTATCGAACAGCTTCATAAAGTAGCAGAATTAATTCTACATGGGCAGGAAGTAGAAAAAACAGCTCAAGATCAGGCAAAAGTACTGACAAAGTGAGTATTCTGTATTTCATATGTGAACATTTGACTTTTGCTTAAAACTCGTGAAGTTCTGTTCAGCTTTTGGCACTTGAAGGCACAGTAAGTTCATGGGTCAGCAGATAGGGTTGGCTTTAGGGGTCCTGGTGCTATATTTTTTGTGTAATCAATGAAAACCTGTAGTTTTTTGACATGGTTAACATATGGATGTTTTCATAGGCTGAAAGTTGTTTCTGCTTCAGCAAGTGAATGTACATGCTAATTTAGGGTTGCTAATTTTTGCTCTGCAGTGATACCATGCTAGCATATACAGAATCCGCTTTTAGAGTGCATAATGCAGTCTTATTATCTGCCAGTCGTTTCCTCATCCATTGTTTATCTGTCAAAAATATACAAAAATTAATCTGCAGTTCTAAACAGTAAGACCATTTTGCTGACCAAAGTTGTCAGCAGCTTTGTGGTAAACCGTGACAAAACATACATAAATTCAAGGAGCCAGTTCATCTCGTGGGACTCAAAATTCAGATCTCAAGCTCTCTGTAGCAATTGATTCTGCTGATTTCAGTGGGGTTTGACGTTAAACTGTTGTAAGCACTTGAGTCCTAAGCAATAAAGCATTAAAGCAGGTGTTTAAGAATGCTAGTAATGATAGCAAAGTCCATAGCAACGTGTCAGTCTAAAACATGGTACTTGAACAAGTACTGATTTATTTCCAATGGTATTTTTGGGAGTTGTGTTGCTGCAGGCATCAGAAAAATAATACTTAAACTAGAAGTTTAGAATTTAAAAAATTGAAATATTGCCCTGTCAAAAAAGGCTGGTGTTGGAGTCAACATGACATCATTTTGCTACTGTAGACAACAATGGATTTTTCAGTGGAGGAATATAAAAACTATACCATGAAAAAGGTCTACCCCAAAATATTTAGAAAATGACTATAAGAAAAATTGCCTTAAGAACATGCTTGACGTCTAAAATGAAGTTTTTACCTGGGACAGCCATAGGGTTTTATATACAGGACAAGGATGTATTTTTATATTCGTCTCTCTTTTTTTTAAACCAGTTTAACAAGTGCCATGTGCAATGAAGTTTCATGTTTATCAAAGAAGTTTTCCGACTCTTTGACAGCAGCTGGGGTAAGATAATAGCATTTTCTGGAGCATTTGAGCTTCTTTTAATATAGTTCACTTCTTAAAACAGAAATTATTACCCGGGTCCAGTGGCTTTACCTGAGGTAGTAGCAAAGAGGGCACTTCTTCCCTCAGATCAAGAATGCAGGGCATTTTTACAGCAGATTCCCTGTTGCAGAGAAAGTTTATGAGCCTTGATAGACGTCAGCGTGTCCCCTCCTAAAATCTCTCTTTCTGGACACCATTTCCCATTTTCCCTTACATTTTCCCATTTTCCCTCAGCACTTCTTATCTTCTCATACTGAAAGTTCCGCAACTTAATGATATTTTTCTTCTCCTACTCAGCCTTTCCCAGTTCTCCCATTTGCTCTTCAGCACATCTCTGAGCATGTTTTTTCAGAGTTATTTCTAGAGAACACGATTTGTTGGCTTACTTTTATTCTGAATAATGTACATTCCTTCCCACTACTCTGGGAGAAACTGCATATTTTGCATTTTGGGATTGTATTTTAGCATATCTTTGCTTGACACGAGCAGTAAATACACACACAGACAGAGAAAAACAAATTGCACATGAAATAATAAGCTGGCCCAACTCAGAAGATCGGAAACTAAAGCTTTCATGAGCATTGCACTAGGTTTTTGTTCTTATCAACTCTATACTCAGTTTTTTAGGACCAGGTTGCTTTCGTGGACGTTTGTGGGGACGCATAAGAAATTGAGTACAAGGACACTTCCCACTGCCAAAATGCCAAAGGAAGAGAGTTTTAGTAGGGCAATCTGATGATCTTTGTGTGCTGTCCCACCCCTGTAAGCTTTTGGAGGAAGATGTGGGCCTTTTGCTTACCGTGAGACCATGAGTAAGGAGCTCCTGTAACACGGGACTGTAGAAAATCTACATTTTCCTGCATGTCCCAATGGTTCAACTTCTTCCTCAACCAGCCAACAGTGCCCGGCTTCACAAACACATTCTGGTGTCCTGCAAAGCGCATTAACTCATGGGAAACTGAGAAAAGGCTTAAAACAGAAAATACGGGGGTTTTTTTCCAAACATGAGGCCATCCCTATAGTTATACCTGGATAATTCAGGTTATAGTGCTGGCTGTGCACGTAGTCTATTATGTTGGTGATGTTTCTGAGCGAGCGGTAATGCAGAAGAAATTCACTCACTGCACAAGATTTCTTTAAAACTTTAACTTACTGATTCATGCAATCAACAGTATTTAATTACTGCTCTCTATCCATTTGAGTTTATTGACAATCAACTGAGCAGTGCACTTCCTAATGGATTTTCTAGTGACTGTCAGTAGAATTGTTCATCTTTTCTCTACCCATCTTCCCCTCGTTCTGCCACCTTTCTCCAAATGAAAATTAAGGTGTTGGTGTTTCTTTAAACCTGTAATATGAAAGCTACAAGATTGTAAGTGGAAATCCCTAGTTAAATTAATTGGTATTGTGTTTCCTTTGTTGTAAGAAAGTCCACTGTTTGGTATTGAAAGAAAGCAACTCTTGCTGGAGGTTACTGTTATTCTATAAAAACACAATGCAAAGAACAGTGATAGTGAAAAAAAGGAAAGAACTTTTGCTGTTCTGAAAAGCAGAAGAACTGGCGAGTCTTGGTTTTCTCACATCTAGTAGTGTCACTACTCATCGTACCCATCTTTATTCCTGTCTGGAGGTTGAGAAAACCGCGATGCACGCTGGGCTCTATTTACTGGCCAGTCTGCATTGTCCAGCTCGACAAATACTGCCTCCAGTTTGAGTTTCACCTGGTTTTCCTTTTTCGGGGGAGCTAATTTTCTCCTAACCACAGATACTTGTGAAACTTCATTTTCCTCTGACTTGTATTTTTCCTTCTTGTTTCGTTGAAAATCAGTTAAAAATTTTAGGGGGAGATGAAAAGGGGCACTGACAGACAGATGGACAGACAATGTCATCTCATAAATCGCACATCCGTAGGAAACCAGGCAATCTGAAAATTCATGAAAAAGTAAAACCCCGGGCCCATCTTAGTTCATCGTACTCAGTGATAGAAATATGTAGGGTCTGCTGAAGTTTGTATGAAATGTAGATGCAGTCATCAGGAAAACTGTGAAAAACAGTCTGAATAAGAATCAAGGTGAAGCGAGACCTTTATAGAATTCATAAAGCCACTTCTCACATATGTTTCTGTTAAATGTATTTCTTGTCTTGGCATTTCATTCTATTTTCTGGTTTACAGAGCAGTATGAAGGCAGAGGCTCTTAACCCCATCATCAACAGCGTGCAATTAGAGGTAAGCCTTGGCTATTTTCACATTTGGAAAGGTTCTAGTAAAATGATTCTGAAATAAAACAGTCGCATTTATGTCTGAAGAAAGAACTATATAAAAAGTAACGACAATATCATTCTGGCTGTTCAGTGCCATCTCAGAAACCTCACGTTTCTGTGTTCAGCCTCTCCCACAAATACTATACTAGTAATACTGTATTTACTGAGGAGGCTTAAGAGCTGTATGACCGAAGTGAGACTGGCCAGATCCTAAATCCTGCTGCTGGGTAGGTCAGAGCACAGGAGATAATTCGCAGTGTGCCTTTAAACCCTTTTCTAACCCATTCACAAATTGCCTGGGATAAGTCTATCCTTACTGTTCCAGTACAGCATATTGCAAATATACTGTAAATTGGAAATGTACTGCAAAATATATCAAATAATGCAAAGTGTTTCTGACACACAGATAGTTTCAGGCTACTCTGTTCTTTAAAATTTGGGTTGCAGGTGTGCTACAGTGCTTCCCATCCATGGGCAGTTAGATTTCTACAAAGAATCAGAGTCTAGCAGCAGGCTTGGATAATCACCTGTCAGACATCACCAAGATGTTCATCAGTGATTTCTTTTATTAGACACTTTGCTCTAGGAGTGACCTCTTCTGTTAGACACTGTGAGGTATTTTTCATCAGAAAAACACAGTGAGTAAAATGTGCCTCAGTTTCACTGAGAAGAGAAGAGGTCGAGAGGGAGTAAAACGTTCATGCAGTTCCAAAATGTGTACTATCTGCAGCACGAATTCTTTTCACTCTGTTAATTTGATCACGCTTCTCTTTAAACATAAATAAACATATAGTAGTGACTACAAATTGTCATTCTGTATCTAATAGTTGCATTCCCTTAGAAATGAGGGAAAGATTGTTTTACAATAAGCAACTTTGCACTGAATTAACAATGCCTTTAAGGAAAATCATGGAAAGTTGAATAGAACTCCAGTAAAGATCCTTTTTGTTACAGTTCCTTTTGTTATAAGGTAAATTTGCCGTTGTAGCTGATGTATCTTTCTGTGCTCCAGGACTTGTAAAATCCAGGAATGTCCAGAATTGTGGAATACAGTGTTTTGTACATGTTAAATCCCATATTTGTATACAAATATGTCTTAGTACAGCCTCAGTTCATGGGGGAATTACAAGCTGCTACACCGTTCAGTATTAGAAATTCCAAAAATAGTAGCAGGTGTTAAAACCTGTTAATTTCAGTGACAATTCTTCCACCTGCAGCAAATTCAAAATGAGTTCTGTTGATGGAAAGACTGGCTGGTTTGTATCTAAAAAGTCAAATCTACTTCTGAACACTGGCAGTTTATTCTACTCATATTACAAATAAAACTGTCCGAGAGTTCAAACTGAGGGGAAATCAGGTTTCTATATATATATATTTTAATCAGGTTTCTAAATATCTATATACATATTTGGGCTGCCCCTGTGAGCTGTAAACTGTTGTAATTTGTCATTTTTGTTATCTACAGGTTGTAAAATTTTGTGTGATTCTAAAATCTAGCATGATGCAGATGGGAAAAAAAAAAGAAAAACACAAGAGTTTATTTTAAAAGTACAGTGTAATTCCTGAAATACGTGGCAACTGTACTGATGAACCGCATGTTTTCTCTCCCCATCAGGGTTGCAACAGCATTACTTATATCCAGGATGCTTTCCAGCTCTTGCTTCCCGTTCTGCAGATTTCCCATATCCAGACCAGCTGTTCGAAGGTGCAGGAGTGACCTTGTCCCAGCAGTTGTCACCACGGGGCTTAGCAGAAACCACAGACCTCACGTCTTTCATGTCTGCAGAGAGAAGAGATGGTACAAGGGACGTCTGGCCACTTGGAGTCCTCTGAAGACACTAAACGCGGTTTTGCACATATTGAACAACATCTTGAAACTTTTAGACTTTAGAAGTAGTTAGTAAAGTGAGGAATTTCTTTTCCATTAGACTATATCCTTTGCATTAATTTAAACTGAAGTTTATTGATATTGGCATGGACTTAAATCCAGATTCTAAGTGTCGACCCTTTCAGTTGAAGACGATTTATGAAGCAAATTAGAATGTAAAGTTTTTTAAAAGGTTTCAGCCCAAATGACCATTTCCATTGTCTGCATCCTGTCAGTTAAAAATGTGTATTTCAAAAGTTGTTTTCAGTATTTAGTTTTAGCCAACGTGAACAAATTATCATAGTGTTCTGCTTGTTAAATTCTTTTTACAGGAGCAAATAACATCACAATAATCTGTACCGCTGTGTTGAAAGAGTAATACGGTACGTATTAGTACCGTAATAGGCATTACCTTTACTAAATTAAAATCATGGAGTATACACATCCAGAATTATACTGAAAAGACGTTTTCTGAGCCAGTTAAGAGTACGGGTAAAGCTCTATATTTGCTGACCCATAATTTTATATTCATTGATGTCTATTTCTTCCTTCCAACAGCTGAACAACATCGCAGGCCAAAGTAATCTTTTTAATACTCAATGAATAGAAAATTTCCCATTTGGAACACCTCCAGAATAATCTCCTCTCCAATGTGTTACCATTGTGGGCTTTGATGTGGGCTTTAAATGTCATGAACCTTTTTATCAGCTGGAGTTAGTGATACTGACAATTCAGAAATAGGGTTTTGGTGGCTTAAAGGAAGTTGTGAAAAGAAGGTAGGAGAGAATTGCTGTGAGAGAACATCAGAGAAATCGCATTTTCTCTGAGGCGGTAGAGAGACAGAGCATAACTGAGCAGCAGGAGTGAGGTTTCATAGTGACACTAACAACCATGATCATTTATCTGTATCCTTAGTTTAAAATCCTGAGCTGTGTTTAGGAATTTGAAATATCCTGAATTTGTTAAGGCTGGTTCACCTGGTAGACAGGAAGAACCTTCCAGTATTTTATGTTGCCTGTTCTTCTGGATTTTCATTGTTTATTACATTTCTTTCAGCTACTTTGTACCATTTTTCCCCTCCCAATACACTCATTAATTGTATTTAAATGCTTTTTAATTGTAGTTAACACCTGAATATGTTTAATCATAGAAGCATAGTTCATACAGGAGGAAATACTATCCTGTTTGTTAGAAAAGAGAAACCGTGTGTTTGTTTTGCTCATGGTAACTTTTTTGAGTCCAAACACGAGGGGACAGAAAGGTCTGTGTGTGTCCTGTACTGTTGTGGTCCCTGTTCTGCTGTCACACGTATTGTGACTTTTCCATCTTTTGTTATTTAGAGACGGGATTTTCACTGTCCCTGAAAAAAGGCAACTGGTGAGCAGACTCGCTAGCCCAAAGGGAGGGTACAGCTCCCACCCACCGTTACAGCCACGACACTTCCATCTGGCTTCGCTTCATTTCTGAAAGCATCTTTTCAAAAGCCTATTACAAAATAACGTTTAGTTGATGCAAAACCTTGTGTCATCCCCAGTGGCTCCTCTGGCTTCTGCGCTTTGGGGACAATAAATGTACTCCTTTCGAGTAGTCCCGGCTGGAAGAGACACACACCTGGACTCACTTGAGCAGGGCTCGTTCTTGTAGACGTGCTGTGACCCAGAAGAACAACTGGACACCGGTGAAAGCTTGTAAAAAAGGCCTGTTTATATCAAGCCTTTTTTCCTATTTCAAGCCTTTTTTCCTATTTCAAGCCTTTTTTTTCTATTTCAAGCCTTTTTTTTTCTATTTTCAAGCCTTTTATTCTGTTGTTCCATGCTGGCAAGCAGAATATAACACCTGGTTAAAAGGCTTGTTTATTTTTCAAAGAAAGACCGTCAAGAAAAGCCTGGCATTTTTACCTATCAGTCATTACATCCTGGATTTATTTTTACTTCATCATTATTTTTCATCGAGAAACCTCTCTGTCCACGTCGGAGTAGAGCTCTGCATCAGGTATCTGTAAACGTGGTGTTACTGCCAACTGAGTCACAGAACACAGCAATAGCTGTTTGATGCTGTTCCTATGCCAAGTTAATCTTTTCAATCATAAATTATTTTAGTTAGTTTTTTATATGGATTTTTTTTTTCCTCTGAAATGCAGTGCAGAATATATAGTGCTAAACCCATCAGAAAAAAGTGTTGACTAATAGTGGTGCCTTTTTAGCAGAGGCTGAACAATGTATTAGAAGCCTCAGGGGATAATGTTTGCAATCTCTAGGGGGCGTTCTTAAGACAAAGATTGCTTGTCTGAGATACTTCTTACTAGAGGTTTCAGTGTCTTGTGTATGTAATTATGTATGTATTGAATAAAGTACCTTACCCTAAAGTAAAAGAAGTTAAAACAAGTAACGTGGACTTGAAGTATTTACATCCATACAATGTAGGAAGGGAAATAGGACAGATTATGAGCATAGGGATACTCCATCTGATCTTGGATGCAATAATCTTTTCCTAGGAAAACTGGGTATTATATCTTTAAATCAATTTTAGGTAAATAATATTTCAGTAGAAAAGTACTACGTGGATGTAACCAGTATATTTTGTTTACATTGGTTTGTATTTTTCCATCAGTCAAATAAATCATTTGAGATACTGAATTGAGATTATAGTAAAAAAGCATGTTTTGAAGAATAATGTGATGGGAGGATGTACTCGGTGAAGTCTTTCACGTTGTGATTTTGTGATTTCCCCTTGGAATGATGAGTGTGATTTTACTGAGAGTCTGACAAAACCAGACGTTGCCTTAAACTTGTCAGGGAGGGTGTTTGTTCTTTCGTCAGCACCTTTTTCAGGTCAGTCCACTGAGTGTGCTTGGGCACTTGAAATAAGTACATAAGTACTTATTTCAAAAATAACCTAGATTATGAAAATTACCCGTTCTCTTGAGCAGATCTGTTTTTCACGGTGTTCAATCCACTTTTGAGCAGGCCTTTTTATGCAGAGACAGAGGAGGCAGGCGTCTGCACTCACGGAGTTGAGAGATTTATCCAGACGGAATGTAAAAGGCTGCCTGCCCACCTGCAGATGATCTACTGCTACAGGTCACCACTGAAGGAGGAGGTAAAGTAAGCTAGTAGACAAGTCATTTGCTGTATTTTTATATTCAAGGCATTTGATTTTATTTGTTTATTTATTAAGGCAAAGCAAAGCAAACTGTAAGTTATTTGCTGCTTTTTAGGGTATAGTCTGTTCTAGTCTATCCATGTGTAAACAGGGTTGGAACTAGATGATCTTTAAGGTCCCTTCCAACTCTAACCATTCTATGATTCTATCATCTCTTCCCCATGATTTGCTCCCCTGCTCCAGCATCCGTTGCTTGAGACAGAAAAATGACTCTCTCTCTGCTTTTTTCATGCTGCTCACATCATCCACTGAAGCCATTAATATCTTCCTCTGTCATATAATACAAAATCATAATCATTATAATTTGAGATGCTTTTTAGTGATACCTCCAGTGTCACCCGCCAGTCAGGATTCATAACAACTTCAATGAGTCTGAAATGCCATGGCATTTTGAGTGACAAATAGAGATTTTCACCTTTTTTTCTGGGGCGCAGAAGTGTTTTTTATCATCCAAGCAGCCACCCAGCTCATGGAAGCAGAATGTCTCAACGATAATCCCGTTTCAAATGACAGCCCCGTACTTTCTGTTGGTCTCAAAAGAACATAAAGAGTGGAAAAGGACTTTCCCGAGGTCTTTTTAAAACTGTCTCAGAGCAGGGCTCCGATACCATCAGCCAGTCTGACCTACTGTGAAATTCTCACACTCTGACTGGAAATATTCTGGACTTTAAACACTTTTTTTTCTGTCTCGGGTCAACCTTTGTTGCTGGGAATCTGAGGACATAACCAGCTGTTTTTAGTGCGTGACCTGGGCTTTTTCCATGCTCTGACTCCTGCCTCAGCATTCGTAATATTGAAAATGGTGTGCAAGTTTAGAATTGAAAATAAAATGTCAAAAATTGAGCTGCTTTAAAAAGATGGAAGAGGGAAAATAATTTGCAAAGGAAAAAAAAGAAAAAAGCATGTGCTCTCTGGAAATAGGAACGATTTTCAAGGTTGGATTAGAGAAAAGGCTCTCTAAAAGAATTTTCCAGTGTTGTTCAGAATAAAGAAGAGATGACAGCTATTAGTTCCAGTAGAACTGGAACAAAAGCATTTCTGAAGTAAAAATCTGCATGAACTTGAAGGAAGTCAAAGAGTAGGCCATTCAGAGAGGAAGACCTGAAGGGAACGACGCCAGCTGATGTGATCGCTCTGGATCTGCGGTGCACTGGGTTGGAAGGGACCTTTCAGATCATCGAGTCCAACCACCAACCCAACACTGACAAAACCCATCACTAACCCACGTCCCTCAGCACCACGTCTGCCCGGCTTTTAAATTCCTGTGTAATTCAAATAACTTCTAAACACCTTCAGAAGCCTCTCAGCCCATTTACCAGACTCAGAAAACTGCAGCCCTGCTGGTCCTGCCCTTGCTTGTCTCAGACGTGGTATCAGCAGCTTACGCGATGCTGGTGTTTAAGGTGATCAGTGCCTTTCCTCCAGTTCCCTTACCAGTTCCTCTAGTTCCCTGACCAGTTCGTCCCCGTGCCCATTTTGCACATTTCTGTATACCTTCAGTTCTGCCTTCCCCACCAGTTTTGTTCACCTCCTCCACCTTCGTGTCTCCTGGTTTCAGAGGTTCTTCCCTCCTGCCCATCATCTTGCGCTTGAGAGGCTGCACCAGGACATCCTTTAATCACAGAATGGTTTGGGTGGGAAGGGACCTTAAAGCCCATCCAGTGCCACCCCCTGCCCTGGGCAGGGACACCTCCCACCAAACCAGGTTGCTCCAAGCCCCCTCCAACCTGGCCTTGAACCCCTCCAGGGATGGGGCAGCCACAGCTTCTCTGGGCAACCTGTTCAGGTTGGACTCTGTATCTCCAAGCTCTGGAAAATGAAGGTTGGTTCAGCTGCCGACTCTTCAGTGATTCTCTGAAACTGCCAGGGCTATTTTGCTCGAAATGTTAAGCTAATTGGGTAGCCACAAATGAAATGTGGAGTGGCTGAAAGTGGGAAAAGTTGTGGTCAACCGAAATGAGGCATTTGTGAGGAATGTTGCCGATCTTGAATGTACAGCTTCAAAATATTTTTGTCCTTGAAGCCGTATATATGTATAAAATAAACATGTCTTGAAACAGGAGCTCTATAACATTATCAATTTTTTATTTAAAAACAAACTTTTGAAATGCCAGGATTTTCTGTGAGTTGAAAATGCTGAATTTTGGAAGTCCTTCATACAAATTAAGTCTTTGTTTTATAATCTTTTCTCAGAAGCTGAGCAGCAGCAAACTGCTGGCCAGTGTGGGTAAAAGTGCTTGGAGCTCAACATCCACTTACCCTCTAAATGCACTCCAGTCTTGCTCGTTAGAATACAGCCTTTAACCTCTGCTTAACCTCTGTAATTTGCTTACAGCAGGGAGAAAATGTCTTATACGGACTTTTGAGAAAGCAGGCTGAGGTTCTCGGACTCCCTTAATGGTCAGCGCTGGGTATTCGTGAAAAGAAAAGTCTTGATGTCTTCAGAGATGGTTTTCGCTGCCAAGAGGTTACAGAAACTGCATTATCTGCCAAGCGATTGCCAGGCGCTGGTACAAATGGACATCATAGAGCAGGCAGAGAATCTAATCAGAATTGAAAAGGTAGGAATATACCCAAGATAGCAGAGTATATCACAATGCCTTTATTTCTCAGCCTGTTTACAGGATCATCCCTCTTTTCCCAGTCTCCAGCTCTTCAACTTTCTCTGCTTTGTGCAAGCAAAAGCAAAGCAAGTTCTCGTCTCCAGTGCCACTGGGGACTTTCTGGAATGTGCTTCTTTGGGTGTTGCAGATGGAGAAAAGTGGCCAAATACAGTGGGGTAATTAAGCTTTTTGCTCCTAGTCTTGCTCTACCCGTCTTTTAAATCCCTCCAGGGATGGTGACTCCACCACTCCCCTGGGCAGCCTGGTCCAATGCTTAGTAACGCTTTCAGTGTAGAAATTTTTCCTAATATCCAATCTAAACCTCCCCTGATATCCTGTCATGATTAATAGGGCTCAGCCCACCCAAATGTAAAGCAAGGAATAAGTATCATTATACAGAAATACTGTTAAGTAAGTTTACTTCAGAAAGTGGGGTTTTTTTGGTTGTTTTTTTTTTTCAGGAAAATCATCTGTGTCCAATTGACTATTTAACTGTAAAAGAGCCAGGAGATTTCACCCCCACTCAGTTAGCTGTCAGGAGTCCTCATCACCTCAAGGAGACTGCCCTGCCAGGTTAAGGTAAAAGAGCTCACCTTTAGGTTTGCAAAAAGTCTAATTGTTTTTGTGGGGATGTGTGTGTTTGTGGGGAAGGGTGCCCTTGCTACACAGTAAAAAGGGAGGACGTTGTTCATGCTCTAGAGGGCAGTCCTTCCAAAGGCAAAACTGAGGAGCTGCGTGTGACAATCTAAGGGCTGGAGAGCTGAATGACAAGGGTCACCCCTCTTTTATGACAAATCACTTCCTGGGAGACAAAGGAGTTAAGTTTTGCAGAGAGGACACCTGAGAAGAGCTGGGGGTGTTGGTCAACCGTCAGCTGAACAGGAGCCAGCAGTGTGCCCAGGTGGCCAAGAAGGCCAACAGCATCCTGGTCTGTGTCAGGAACAGCGTGGAGAGTAGGACTCGGGAGGTGATCATACCCCTGGACTGGGCACTGGTGAGGCACCACCTCAAGGGCTGTGTCCAGTTTTGGGCCCCTCACCACAAAAAAGCCATCAAGGGGCTGGAGCGGGTCCAGAGAAGGGCAACGGAGCTGGTGAGGGGTCTGGAGCACAAGTCTTGTGAGGAGCGGCTGAGGGAGCTGGGGGTGTTCAGCCTGGAGAAAAGGAGGCTGAGGGGGGACCTTCTCGCTCTCTCCAACTCCCTGAAAGGAGGGTGTAGCCAGGGGGGGTCGGTCTCTTCTCCCAAGGAACAGGCGATGGGACAAGAGGAAACGGCCTCAAGCTGCGCCAGGGGAGGTTCAGATTGGATATTAGGAAACATTTTTACATGGAAAGAGTTATTCAGCCTTGGAATGGGCTGCCCAGGGAAGTGGTTGAGGCACCATCCCTGGAGGGATTTAAAAGCCGGGTTGACATGGTGCTGAGAGACATGGGTTAGTGATGTTTTTTTATCAGAGTTAGGCTGATGGTTGGACCAGATCTTAAATGTCCCTTCCAACCTGGACAGTTCTATGGTTCTATGATAATCCACCCCATTTTGTCCAGCCCCTCCTGGGAACACACTGCAGATCGTCAAGAGGAGATGTGCTTTCTTGGATAATGAAGAATAACTCTTCCCGCCTTCATTACCAAAGATGCTGGGGAAAATGACTTTGTGTAGCACAGGACGTCAGATTACAGGATCATAAGTTATCGTTTGCTAAAAAACAAGATCACATTCACAAATTTCTTTGAAAAGAAAAAGAAATTAAATCTGAACTAGTTAGAGCTGTTCGCAGTTAAAATATCTATTGGTTGATAAGTTTTCATGAGAGCTGGCCAGATACACACTGCCTGGTTTCTTTCGGCATGTGGAACCTGCACTTAAAGACGAAATTGGAATGTTTTGTTCTAATATACTGTGGAAATTAATTCAGGAGATGGAAGTCACGCAGCTCCAGACACAGCACACAGGCCTTTAAGGAATTCCTGGAAAGAAAGGGCTACAGAAAGCCTCGGGGGAGTCATGAGAACCTGCTGAGGGTGTTGTCCGTGTCCCCACGTTGATGTGCTTGTGGCTATTGCTGGGCTGTCCCAAGGTCCTGGTTGTAAAACCACCTGGATCATGGACCTCCTTTTTCTTCAGTTGTGTCATTTGAGGCTGTTAATCATGCTTTGACCAACTTTGTTTCAGTTCCTTCCGAAAATGCTGGTTGGGGGAAATGACAGTAGAGCTCCAGGGGAGACATCCGAAGCTTGCAAGAAAGCCGCTAAAGAGATGTGACAAAATAAGAGAAGGTTCTTTCATGACCATGAATTAATACAGATTTCTAAATTAATTAATTAATTAATACAGGTTTCTAGATATCTTAGATATCTCTAGATATCTAAAATATCTTCTTATCTTCTTAATAGAAGCTAGTTGCTGAGCTGCTCCTGAAAGAGTATTTTTACATGAGGATAAACTTAAAGGCAGTTTTGAGTTACTTCTGAAATGGCAGGATAGTTCGAAGGTTGGATTTGGACTCCCAAATTCCAGGCACAAACCGCTTAGCAGTGCTTGGACTTGGCTAGAAGGCACCGATGATGTTTTGTGCTGTAACATGCTGCCTTAGTCCAACAAAGTAGTGTTTTTTAAGCATTCACGTTGTGCTTACTGCTTTACAGAATATAAAGAAGTGCTCTCTGAATTCTCTAAGGTGTAACTGGCTGCAATCCATACACCTATGGAAAACATGAAACCTCCCACCGGGAGTGGACAAAGCAGCGCTCTTCTGCAGAAAGATCCCATCATGAACACACCTTGCACTGACGAGAGCAGACTTAATCTAGTGAGGCCACTAAAAATCATAGCCTGTTACCTGTTACTACATCAAAAATACCTCATAAAGGCAGCTGAAGCCTTTGCAGCGCAGGAACTGGGCTGTCCCATAGCCCTTTGGCCTATTTGTGAGTTAAGCTGCAGCTTTGCCTGGTTTACCTTATGGTCTTAAGCTGCTTTCTTTGCTGAATTCCCCACTGTAAAACAGTGTCTTCGAGCTCAAGGATTTGTTTTGCTCAGCTTCGATGTGTGCTGTAGTTTCTGCTGCTAATTAAAACTTTTTTTGTCAAACTGGAAACTGGGTTATGAGGAGAGATTTCCATGCTTTAAAAAGGACTTCTAAAAAAAACTAGTGAGAAATCCTTCTTTAACTCAATATTGCATAAGCAATCAAACAGTATTTGGACAAGGAGGACAGACCTGGGAAGAATTAAGTCTAGAAGTAGTCTGTGAGGAGATAAAATAGAAATGCATTCCTGCAAGTCTGAGACAAAATTAATTTAGCTTAAATGCACTAAGATGAACTACTCAAGACACATCAAGTGCAGCTAAAGAACCAGTTGAGTTATTGTAGTGATAGGACAAGGGGTAATGGTTTTAAATTGAAAGAGGGGAGATTTAGATTAGATACTGGAAAGAACTTCTTTGGTGTGAGGGTGGTGAGAGCCTGGCCCAGGTTGCCCAGAGAAGCTGTGGCTGCCCCATCCCTGGAGGGGTTCAAGGCCAGGTTGGAGGGGGCTTGGAGCAACCTGGTCTGGTGGGAGGTGTCCCTGCCCAGGGCAGGGGGTGGCACTGGGTGGGCTTTAAGGTCCCTTCCCACCCAAACCATTCTGTGATTCTATGATTCTTTAACCAACCTGACCTGTGAAGAAAAAGCTGGAGCTGGTAGGAGAGTATTGCAAGCCCAAGTGGGAAGCCTGGTCCCACCACTGTCACTTAGAGAACGAAATAGAGGAGTTCATGCCAAGGGAGGCATTTTTAACTCGACATCAGGACTCACCAGAAAATTCCCCTTTGAAGCAGTGACCACACAGTCTGAGAAACATGAGCTTTCAAAGCAGGACAGGGTTTTGTGGGCACATCTAAGACAACCCCCATCAATGGGAATTTCTTTTGTCCATCAGCACCTCTTCCCCTGGCTTGAAGGTCCCAGAATTCCCCCAGTACACTCTCAGGGATATGCAGACCTCACTTGCTCCTACTTTACTGTCCTGGTCTTTCAAGTAAGGATTCAGAGCCTGATTTAACTTGCTTTGAGTTATTTAAAACCTGGCTGACGCAACCCAGTACCGAGGGCTTGGTGAGGGGAATGAATCCTGCTTTATAATAAGCTGAACAGCACACGGGGACTTTGCCGAACACTTCTTCTTATTTGCCAGTGGCTGTTTGCTCTGCCCAAGATGGTCTAAGCAAGTACTTGTTCGTGGCTACTTGGAGCACAGTCTGCGCTTTGATTTCTTCCCTCCTGAAGGCCTCTCATGAGCATTGCTGGCCTCCCAAGATGTGCTGCAGGGTGGTTTCCAGCCCCGTTGTGAGTAAGTGTGAATCTACTGTTGGGTTTACAACAGGACGCACAAACAAATGTGGGAACTTCACGCTTAGGCAGGTGGTCCCAGAGCAGAGGCAGAGCCCCAAGGACTGACGAGCTCCTGGGGCTGTAACCCAAAGAGCAGTGTGGGGAGATGAAACGCAGCCTCACCACAACTTACCAACTTCTAACATCACAGCACTCTGGGGCTGGTGAACACCAGGACTTGGAAGACAAAATTCAGTGAGCTTAGTACCCAACCGCTGAAATACTTAGAGCCGTGTCAGTACATGGCAGGAGTCACGTCCCTCCCTTTGCATTTTCATTTCTTTGAATTGGCTTTTTGCATGAAGGGGGGAAAAAAAAAAAAGACATTTTTCGGAGTCCATTTTCCATAACTCTGATGTGACATCAGAATAATTTATATCTCAGTCCTCTTTACTCTTTCGCTCTTCAAAATTCCCCCCCCCCACAAGACTTTTTTTCTTTAGGACAGCCACCTTGCATACTAATGACTAGCCCCCGACGTGCCTGTCTTAAAGGCACTTTCTTCAGCGGTGAGGTAAAACATCTGATCTGGGGCTTGCAATTCCAAGACCCATTTAGGGGATGTTTGGATTTTTAAACTCCGATCCTGCACTGACTCACAGGGCCCTGAAGCAGCTCAGTGATCCTAAAATCACCAACCGGTTCAGCCTCAATCTGTCATCGTTTCTGCGGGTGCTTCATAATATTTCCATCCCAGTATTTCAGGAGGCTTTGCCTGTAAGTAGTTATTTAGGGAGAGCTTCTTACTTCGCGGTGAAAGAGGAAAGAATATGATTATAGACTTGGCTTTTTCTGACGAGTTCTTATTGAACTGGAACATAACACACAGACTGCTGCAGAAAAACTTTTATTTAATATTTCGCTAACAAGGCTACAGTTATGGGAATAAGGGGGTTTTTTTGCTGTTTTATTATTCCAATTACGTGTGAAGCCAGATAAGGACTTTTCAGAACAGCTAAAGGTTTTACAATCACCTTCCGACAACAGTGAGAAACATAGCAGCCACCCCAGATGTAATGCTGGGCACCTCGTGCGCTCGTATACAGGATGTCTCCATGGGCAATCCCCGGTGCAAGGCATTGAAATGTAAGGAGAGGTACAGAATCACCTCCTTGATTTGGCAAGGGTTTCTGGTACAAAGGAAAAAAGACTACTGGTGTGAAAGAAGGACTGAATCCCTCGCTAGGGTCCTGCTCTAGCAGCGGAGTCACCTTCACAGAATTACTTGAAGCTTAATGCAGAAAAAAAATAATAAATTTGAGCCAACCTGGGTTGCTTTTTTTTTTTTTTTTTTTCATCAACGGAACTGGGAGCAGAGTTGGGAGAAGGCAGCAATATCAGCTCATAAGCATGGAATACCTAACATGTCCTAGAAGAGATTGCTGTTCCTGGCACAGCTGAGGTCCTGGCAGCTTTGCAGAACACTTCAGGGTAGCGGCATCTTTTAATCTTTCTCTAAATGTACCTGAAAACTAGAAGCTTGCGATTGTCAAAGTGCTGGAAGGGTCTAGAATGCCCAAGTGTAAAATAACTTTGAAGTCTGAATTTTTGGTCTCATCCTTCATCTTTTCTCTCAAATATGAGTGTAAAACAGCCTTTGAATAACGGCACAAATTCTGCTAATGTAATCGAAGGGTTTTGTATAAAGGTTGTGCAGAGGAACGGATTGCTCAGGGAGGGAAGTACACGGACATTCCTGCTGATGTCCAGATGCTCAGATGAAGACCAATTGAAGATGGACAAAAAGACAGGTTCCCCAGGGTTGTAAATGACTGCAGTTCCCTCAACTTCAAGGGAATTACTGATTTACACCTACTGAGGATCTGGTCTATGCAGTGATAATGTCTGAGACATAATAATGGCATTGCAGATGGATGCTGGGGATATGAGAAGAGAGTCTATGACAACCACTAGCTGCTCTTGGGAGGTGGCACTGGTTTGCTGTTGAAAAAAATAGGGATGCAAGTTGGCATTACTCTGGGAGCTGGTATCTTGGGCACTGTCGTCAGGTACTAGGGTGCTATACAGGTATTTTTGATGGGAACACTGACCACACCAAGGCATTAGTACGGCCGTGGATGGGGCTAATCGGCATAGCAGGAAGCTGGCGTCAGAACTGCTGGAACTTTTCTTATCTCGCCATGGTAGAGGAGCGGGGAGGTCGTGGTGTAGCACTTTTCCCTGTCGTAGGTGTAGCAGGTCTCAGGCTCGTCGCAGAAGTTGCTCTGCTGGGCCTGGTATATCTCACCACCCAGCTCAACTTCTACGGGATCGCATTTTCTGCAGCTAGAAGAGATGGAGAATAGAGTAAGTGCTAGGAGTTGTGACGGAAAGATGCCCCTGGTAAACCCCAAATCTTCCTTGCTGATCCCCAGATGTAGGTAGGAGAGTACTCTGGCGTTTCTGGGTTTATACACAGGAACTCCCAGCCAGGTGCTTTTGGTGTTGTCAAACTGCTGCTGGCAAAACGTCCCCAAAAGAGAGGGTTAAATGCGTAATTTGCTGATATTTTAGACATTTGAGAGACATCTGACTCCATGAACAGGAGTCAGAATGAAACATTTCCCGTAAATGTAAGACCTTTTTTTGTGAATTAATCACAGAGATAATTTCTTGGCTTGCAAGAGAATATGAGAGCTACGCTCTGGGAAGAGTTTCCTCTGTGACCCTGCCTCACCTTCTCTACTGGCCTTCAAGCATGGTTTTGAGCTGCTGGGCAATCCTGCAGGGGAGGTCAGGTCTTAGGAAATGAACTTAGTAAATAAAATTACTTACAGTTCAGTCATGCGGTAGACAAAAGTGGTTCTGAGTGGGGACAGGGGGTCAGAGATGTTCTCACGAGCCTTCAGGGGGACTCTGCAAAGGAGGGAAGAGAAGCGCTCTCATGAAAACTGCTTATTAAACAGGGGGCTACTCTGCTGTGAGCAATTCTCAGCTCTCAGCTTGTTCTCCAGGTTATTTCCATTCCCACCCTTCTCCATAGCAGAGCCCAGGAACAGCAGACCTTGGCCCTTCTGTGCCCCCAAAGGCAACAACCCTCGCCAAGAGGACTGAAAGTGCCACTTTCAGCTGGTAATCTTTTGTCTTTTTTAAACTCTGAGCTGGCAGGTGCCTGAGACACTTGCATGATGTAGACAGAGAGGTTTAATTAGTGTTTCTCCTGTTGTGAGCTCTACCAGAACTCCTGCAGCTCTGAGTTCATGTTTCCAAGAGAGACGCACACAGTTCTGTGAGGTTTGTGTGAATAAAGAGGACACGGTCCTACTCTTGAACTGAGATCTGCCTCATAGATTAACCCTTTCTGATAGTTTAGGCATTAATTAGTTTCCCCAACATATAAAATAGCAGCCTTGGCTTGCTAACAGATTGGTAAATGAGTCCAGTGTCGTGGGCCCAGTTTGGTTTCAGATTAGATCAACTGTAGAAATGTTACGCTCGACTTCCCCAGCCTATTTTGTAAAGTTACCACTGGACCGCCTAAAAACATGGAGATGCTTTTTGTATCTGAGGGGACAAACACCAGATAGCTTCATGTGAGCTAGAAAAACATGAAGCAAAAGGGAAATATTCCAGAAAGCAGCCCACGGAAAAAACAGCTCTCTTCATCAATGCCAGGATGTGGGAAATAATGTAAAGAAAAAGGAACTCCTGTAACACTTCACCTCCTGTTCACCATGTAATACTCATCTGCCACTTACAGGATGCGTATGTTTCTCTCCAGGATTTCTTCACCGGGATTGTCCTTGGAGGGGACAAACCTTGAGGTCACCGTTACGCACTGACATTTGTTGTTGACCAGCACGTACTCGTCATCATCAGAGTTCCGGGGATAACCTGCAAGCACAGGATACGCAGTCCCACAGTCAATAAGGAAAACCTCAAAGCCTGCTCTAGCAGAAAGCCGAGTGATGAGAATGCCAAGGGAGGGACGAAAATGCAAGGATTTCTCATGAAATGGGAAGAAATTCCCCTCGCAAGCCTCGAGCTACACTACTGTAGCAGCCCAAACCCTAGTTTGGATCTGGCCTCTAAATGGATGTCTCTGACCTGGCCAGTGTGGCAGATGTGAGAGTTTTCCTTGCGTGGTACGTTGTCCTTCAGGTCCCTGCAGGAACAGAAGCCAAAAAGCACTACAGGACCCAGCAAGAAGGCAGCCAGGTGACCTGGCAGCGAAAGGTAAGTGGCCCTTATAATAACTGAAGCTTGCAGGGAAAACTCCAGTCCTGATTCTTTGGTCTTCTGTCTATACTGAAGCTGAGTTTGGCAGCTGAGGAGCTTATTCAAATAGAGAAGAACCAGCGTGGCTACGTCTCCTGTACTTTTAGCATGTTACTCAGTATGAAACTGGGTGAAAACAGGGTAAAACATCCCATCTGTCCCCCAGAGGCTTTTTGAATGTTCCTGGTGGCATGCACCGCCTACTTACTGAGCAAGTAGATGGATTTGAAATAGCTTGATAGATCTGAAACTTGAAAATTTTTCTTTGCTAGTTGGTTTTCCGCAACCCAGAGCCTCTGATCTCTTCACCTGTAACAAGCCAGCCTTGCTTTTATACGCACACAGAGTCACACCTTTCTTAACTAACTAGTTCTTTTTACATCCCTCTGTGTTTCTAAATGCTGCTAAAATCGAGTTCACAGCCACTGCTTTGCAGCATCACTCTTTCTACAGCACCTTCAGCCTGTTTAGAGGTACCAAACCCAGGGATCCAGGAGCAGCACATAGGCTCCGAGTTGTGCTGTAAATTTGCTGATTTTTAGCTGCTTAACTGTCACATCAAGCTGTCTGCAAGACCAAAGAAGGACAGTGTTGATTGCCAGAGCCCTTAAATATCTATTCCATACAAGGTACTGAAAATAGCATTCCGGGTTTTCTACCTCAGGCTTCTTGGAACATCCTTCCTGCCCCTACAATATGCTGCTCTCATCTGCTTCCATTCCACTGGGTTATTTGCTGAGATCTTTACAGGCCCCATAACTGGTAAAAAAGGCACCAAAACTGTATAAAGTGATGCCCTGGAGTGACCCTACAATTCACCTGCTGGATACGAACACTGTTTCTGTGACAACTGCCAGCAGAATACCTTCTGGAAAAGGTTCGCTGTGGAGTTTCTTGATCAGGAAGGAAATTACTTCGCTCCCTTGCTTGGGGCAGTGGAGCAAGCGACTACAGGTCTATAGGACTTGCCCTTTTTTCTGCCTCTTCAGTCTCTGCCTCCTTAAATCTTGGTCTTTCTTTTTTTCTTATAGAAATTCTCAGGCTTCTTGTCCTTCACATACAGTTTCCTCCAATGTCTGTCACTGTCTCCTATGTAACGTTGTGTGCAATTCTTTCTAAGCCCTTAATCCAAAGCCAATATTCAAGTCAGATCCTATTTGCTTTGGGATTTGTCCCAAAACCTTTGGGAGGAGGCTTTAATTCATCTTATAAAATTATATCAATATACTCTTTTATGAATCTGCAGGGATTTTTTTGACTGTACTCTGAAAAATATTGTCCTGATTTAATTCCTTGTGTAATACTCTTGGCTTCATTAACCTTAAAATTTCCAGGTACTCAATTTATATTTTTTTTTTTAAAGTAAAATTACAATGCTGCAAAAAATAAAGTTTTATCAGCGATATTTCCATGTATCACCCAGTCAAGTCCCTTTGGGGAGAAGGTAGTTAAATATAAAATTTTCTAATCCCCTTCTAAACGTCTGCAGGTTGGATTTTCTGGCGCATGATTTGCTGCAAACATGGTGTTCCCTCCCTCCTCAACACTCAGATTATTTTAACAAAATTTCTCATCTTCCACTGTGGGGTTGTCCCGTAAAACACTGTAAAGCCCAGCAAAACTCAGCTGCAGCAAACGCCTTCCAAAAATATCTGTTCAAACTCGGCTGCAGGTGCAAGTGGCTACTTTAATAAAGCAGGAAGAGGCTCAATTAGCCCCAAAATGCATTCATTTCAATGTAATTAGTAAAAACAACAGTCTTGTAGGTGCATGTAACTCAAATTTTACTTCCCCTCTAAGCTGCTTATGTGTATGTGTATATATATATCTTAAGCTATGCATATGAGTGGGGAAAACCAGAGCGGGCTCCGTGTTGAACTAACACAGTATTTCTCAACGTTTTCTGCCTTTTCAGCTCAGGGATTATACAGCTGGTCGCTTTTCAGAGGAAGCAGGACTTTTCCAAGGACCTGCTTCGGTCTAAATCAAGAGTCTCCAATAAATTCAGCAGAGTTACACGATAAACTCCAGCTTAATCAGAAATAAGTTGGCCGTAGCCATATGGCAGGGTTACCAGGCAGATGTTTAGAAGCCTTGAAATCTAGCAGGTAAGAGCCTTGCGAGCTTCCGAGCACAGCAGAAAAGCAAGCGTGCCTGTTTATGGCTTGTTGCTTCAGAAAACTGATCAAAAACAGCTAAGCAAAGTCTTAAATTTGCAGCTTAAATTCGCCTCCAGGCAGCAGTTAAAACCACAGGGCTCTACGGTGCAGAAAGACACTGAGGTGTCCGAGCGCCACTGAAGTGTGACAGCTTGAGCAGGCTTTGAGGTTCCCTTTTTTTTTTTTTTTGGCTGTTAAAATTATTAATGGCCAATTAACACAACCCCCGTCACTGATATCTGAAGCCGTTTTCTTCGTTTCTCCCCTACCTGTCACCAGGATGAAGCCCAAGGAGACGGCCAAGGCCACGCACAGCAACAAAGAGCTCCTCATCTTGCCTTCCTTTCTTTTGAAGAACGCCAGCGGAGAGCCGGTGTCTGCCTATAAGGGTGTGTGCAAATGATACGGCTCTTTGTTTCCTAAAATAAACAGCCCGGCACCGACACGGTGGAAAATGTGGCCGGGGACTGAAACCAGGCAGGTTTGGTGCGCAGAGACCTCTGGCTTTCAGAGGTGAAGGGGGGCAGGAGGGGGTTGCACTATTACTGTGAATTTTTACTCTGTTCGTGGCCAACAAGCAATAAAGCCAAGCGCCAAAACCACCCTGGTCTTTAAGGGACACCTTGGGATCAGGGACAGTGGCCCTCTCCCACCTGGAGACGAGGAGCGTAAGGGATGAGAGTATCCAGGGAGCCAGAAGTCATAGCTCTGGCTCCTAGTTTTGAGAAATCAGACTTAAAGATCACTCGACCCACACCGTAAAAACACTTCAGGCTTCACAGTCAGACTCCTGTTTGCATCAGGTTCTCTGCAAACGTGTATTAAAGGGCTCGACCTGCCCCCAAAGAGCCGGCAGTCAAAGCAGATGAGATGAGGGAGGGGAGGGGTAAAAGAAGCATAAAGCAACAGCAAAAACGAATCGGAGCTCTTCCTCCAGCTCTGCTCACTCAGTGGAGGAATTTCTTTCCTTATGAATGGAAAAGGGGCTCCATGGGATTTGTGGTGCGTGAAAGGCTGAGTCAGGTCCCAGGTGAACTTGTCTGGGCAAGGAGACTTTTCCTGAAGGAGGGAAGTTCTGGAGAGGACCTGGGGGGGTTTTGTCCCAGATTTGGGATCACCTGTGTAACTCTGAAAAACAAACACTGCAGTGTTAACCTGCAATGACCAGAACTGTCTCTGTAGCATGCAGACTCACTGAATGGTTTGGGTGGGAAGGGACCTTAAAGCCCACCCAGTGCCACCCCCTGCCCTGGGCAGGGACACCTCCCACCACACCAGGTTGCTCCAAGCCCCCTCCAACCTGGCCTTGAACCCCTCCAGGGATGGGGCAGCCACAGCTTCTCTGGGCAACCTGGGCCAGGCTCTCACCACCCTCACACCAAAGAAGTTCTTCCCCACATCTCAGCTCCATCTCCCCTCTGTCAGTGTCAAACCCTTCCCCCTCCTCCTAGGGCTCCCCTCCCTGATCCAGAGTCCCTCCCCAGCTTTCCTGGAGCCCCTTGAGGGACTGAAATATGTATGTGTCTTGCACAGAAAAGGCCACTTTTAAGGGAAACCCAGCCTTAATAGCACTTTTTTAGCAAGGGCCTCCAAACACCTACATCAAGAAAAAAGGGGAGGCCCGTTCTTGATATTGAATCAGTGTAGCCTGAATTTCTGCTGCCTTCTCTCAGTTAACATGAGCAGCACGTGGTAAACGTCCCAGTGTTCTCCAGCTTTTCCTTAGGCAAGGGAGGAGCAGCCCTGTGACCGGCTACAGCCTTTTCACGTGGCCCGTGTGCCACCCTTGGCTCCTCGGGGCTGGTGGCTCTTGCCAGGCTCTCACGAGGTTAAAGCCACCAGGCACCCCAGTTCCTGAGAGAACTCCCTGCCACCTTGCAGGCTGTCTTCCCAGATCTTGCTGGCTGGGTCCTTAACTCCAGAGCTGTTCAAAGACCCCAAAAATCTGCGTCCTGAGCTTTTTCTCCTACTGCAAACCTCTCACGCCGCAGTTGGATGATGCAACGAGCTGTTGTGTTACATCAGCAGCGCTCACACGCAAGGTTTCTCCTCGAAGGGATGAGGGGTGCAAGCCCAGCTCCCAGCAGGGAGTCAGGTGATGCCACAATTCTCCTTCACAAACCTTGTTTGTACAAACCTCCATCTTTAGGGGGGGGCAAAAATTGTTTTTTTTTTCCTTTCCCCCCTCCCCAGAAAGTATCGCCTAGAGGGTTTTTTTTTTGTGGAGCTCTCTTCTCAAACAGCAGCAAGGTGTTCCCTGCGCCCCATCGTTTGCAGAAGGTTAAAAATAAACCTGGCTGACCATGGGGTAGCAGGGGTGTCTATCTAAAGCGCTATTTTTTGTAACAAAATAGGAGGTTTTTTAGAAATATACAAGAAGGGAGGGGTACAGGCAGCAGAATAAAGCAGGAGCCAAAGAGGTCAGTTCTGGTCTCTTCTGCCAAACTGCTCTGATAAAAACACGGCGCGGGTGAAATCCAAGCAGAGGCATCCATGAGTATTTTCAAACCCGTGGGGAGGGACTGAAGGACATTTGATGAAGACAGAAGCGTATTTAATGTGATTCTGTTGATTTCGGTGGTTTTCCCTGCCTGCCGGTGCTCAGCACGTCTGACTTTCGGTTGCTAAATCGACACATCTGCCTACAGTCCCTTCCGTCTGTGCCTGGTGCCTCAAAAGCTATTTTCAGTCCCGTTCAGCCACCTGCGTGTCTCTGAGGATTTCCATCTAGAACGGCAAGCTCTTTAGGGGAAGATTTGTTTTATGGACTGTTGCTTTTACGGAAAGCAACAGTTTTTTACTGTGTGACATGTTGAATTACCACAGAATCAAGCACAGAATGATGTAGGGTTGCAAGGGACCTCTGGAGATCATCTCCTCCAACCCCCTGCCACAGCAGGGGCACCCAGAGCAGGTCCCACAGGAACGTGTCCAGGCGGGTTTGGAATGTCTCCAGAGAAGGAGACTCCACCACCTCTCTGGGCAGCCTCTTCCAGGGCTCTGCCACCCTCACAGCAAAGAAGTTCCTCCTCATGTTGAGATGGAACTTCCCATGTTCCAGTTTGTGCCCGTTCCCTCTTGTCCTGTCCCTGGGCACCACTGGAAAAAGACTGGCCCCATCCTCCTGACACCCACCCTTGAAGTATTTATAGGTGTTGATCAGATCCCCCCTCAGTCTTCTCTTCTCCAGACTAAAAAGACCCAAGTCCCTCAGCCTTTCCTTGTAAAAGAGATGCTCCAGGTCTCTCATCATCTTTGTGGTCCTCTGCTGTCCCCTCTCCAGCAGTTCCCTGTCCTTAATGTCCTTCTGTACCAGAAAATTATCTGGGGAAGCTTATCATGAGGCAGAGGCTGGCGGAGGAATAAATTACAATTTGAAAAGAAATGGGACCAAACCTTGTAGTCTCAGTCTCCTGGCGCTTGTCCTCTGCCTCCAGTTGGCCCTGGATGTGCTGAACCAGGATTTTCCAGGCAAGAGGCTGGGCAGGTGCCTGGATGAAATGGGGCAAAATAAGTTGTTTACAGCCAACCGGTGTGGTTTGGCTTGAGAAATTCCTAATAATTGGATGAACTCACTCACGTTGTAGGCCATCTCCAGCTTCACCAGAAGTGGATGACGTTTTCAGCAAGTGCTGAAGGAGGTTCAAATGTCTGTAGGTGCCATTTCTTTTCTGCTCTTAGAAATTACCCTTGGATTGAGAGACAACGTGTCCATTCCATTTAAATCACTGAGAGTCCAAGCGGAACTTGGTCTGGTTTTAAGGCTCTGAATTTTGAAAGGACGGACTTAAAAAATAAAAAAAAAGAGGGCACTACATTGTGAGGGCAGTTGGATGGAAACCCTCGGGGTCAGGGACACGCTGAAGCCCTGGGTTTCTGTTAAGTCACGCTTGCAAAAATCATCTGGAATTTTAACCATGTGAAAATTGGCCAGAGAGTTCTCTGGATGGGCTTCGCCCAAAAAAACAGTAGGATTAAGCAGAAAAATTACAAAGCCTCATCGGCAGAGATGGAAAAGGGTGTAGCCAGGGGGGGTCGGTCTCTTCTCCCAAGGAACAGGCGATGGGACAAGAGGAAGCGGCCTCAAGTTGTCCCAGGGGAGGTTCAGATTGGATATTTGGAACAATTTTTACAACGAAAGGGTTATTAAGCCTTGGAATGGGCTGCCCAGGGAAGTGTTTGAGGCACCATCCCTGGAGGGACTCAAAAGACGGGTTGACATAGAGCTGGGAGACATGGGTTAGTGATGGTGGTCTTAAAGGTCCCTTCCAACCTCGGCCATTCTATGATGGCTGTATTTCAGTGGCCAAGTACTATAAAGTGAGAATTGCCACCGAGGTGTGGCTAACAAGTGAGTGCTGTGTCTCTCAAAACCAAGTTATTCTTGTTTCTCTCTCATACAGGTCTGTACCTGACAACTGGCACGGATGGATTGGGGAAAAAGCATATTCGTCTGAAGCGAAATACTTCCTTGGCGAAAGAACAAATATGATGAAAAAATGGTGAAAGAGCGAGAGGTTGCAGCTGCTGGTAAACCCCTGTTTTAGCAGAGTTTTCATGCGGTGTCTGGGGGCCATGTAGATGCTGGGACGTTGTTAATGCTAAAGGTGTTCAACCGGGTCCTGCACTGGGGTCCCACCAACCCCATGGACGCTCCAGGCTGGGGAAAGAGTGGCTGGAAAAGGACCTGGGGGTGTTGGTTGACAGACGGCTGAATGCAAGCCAGCAGAGTGCTCAGGTGGCCAAGAAGCCCAACAGCATGGCCTGTGTCAGGAATAGTGCAGCCAGCAGGACTGGGGCAGTGATCGTCCCGCTGGACTGGGCACTGGTGAGGCACCACCTCGAGGGCTGTGTCCAGTTTTGGGCCCCTCACCACAAAAAAGCCATTGAGGGGCTGGAGCGGGTCCAGAGAAGGGCAACGGAGCTGGTGAGGGGTCTGGAGCACAAGTCTTGTGAGGAGAGGCTGAGGGAGCTGGGGGTGTTCAGCCTGGAGAAAAGGAGGCTGAGGGGAGACCTTCTCGCTCTCTCCAACTCCCTGAAAGGAGGGTGTAGCCAGGGGGGGTCGGTCTCTGCTCCCAAGGAACAGGCGATGGGACAAGAGGAAATGGCCTCAAGCTGCGCCAGGGGAGGTTCAGATTGGATATTAGGAGAAATTTTTACACGGAAAGGGTTATTCAGCCTTGGAATGGGCTGCCCAGGGAAGTGTTTGAGGCACCATCCCTGGAGGGATTTAAAAGATGTGGTGCTGAGGGACATGGGTTAGTGATGGGTTTTGTCAGGTCTCTTTTTTGAAGACCATTCCATGATTCCTTGGAAAATTTTGACCCAAGAGGTGACAACGTGGAGAAGCTGAGTGTGGCAGAAAAAGAAATAAATGCTCACAAGTGAGCCCAGAATCCAAATGAACCACCAAAAAGTGAGCAAAGTGGTGCACCCCCCTCCGTTTCAGTTAACCTTAATATTTGCTTGAGATGTTCTCTTTCCAGAAGAGGGTGGACAGGAGAACTTATAAATAAAACTGCACCTGTTTCTGCGGTGAGAAAGGAACACCTGCACTTGTTCTAGGCACGACTCCTCTCGCTGGGGCCTGGGGCTGCTGAGTTTATCTGGGTTTCTGGGTTTCCGAGCTGGGAGCGAAGCGGGAACCCCGGGGCAGGGGAGGGGGAAGCAGCAGCAGCCTGAAGGCTCATCCCCCAGGGATCATAGAATCATAGAATGGTTAGAGTTGGAAGGGACCTTAAAGATCATCGAGTTCCAACCCCCCTGCCCTGGGCAGGGACACCTCCACTAGAGCAGGTTGCTCCAAGCCCCATCCAGCCTGGCCTTGAACACTTCCAGGGATGGGGCAGCCACAGCTTCCCTGGGCAACCTGTTCCAGTGCCTCACCACCCTCACAGGAAAGAATTTCCTCCTAATATCTAATCTAAATCTCCCCTCTTCCAATTTAAAACCGTTACCCCTTGTCCTGTCACTACATCTCCTGACAAAGAGTCCCTCTCCGGCTCTCCTGGAGGCTCCCTTCAGATATTGGAAGGCTGCTGTGAGGTCTCCCCGGAGCCTTCTCTTCTCCAAGATGTGCTGGAGGTGCCCGTGGCCCTGCAGAGATGCAATCTGGGGGAGAGAAGGGCTCAGGAATGAATACATGTGCTTCAGATGTGCCCAGGGAGGTTTTTCAAACGCTTCTTTTTCTCTCTGAAACCGGGCTCTGGTTGCAGGGAACTGAGTAACGGGAAGTTTCGGTTCAGAGGGGGACAGATGTCAGGTGCGCTTTCTGTCGCCATGTGGGGTTTTTTCCCCCCTCTCCTTATTTGTAAGATTACTACACGGGCGGCATCGGTATGTGAAGGAAAAAAAAAACAAAACAACAAACAAACAAAAAAAAAGCCCTAGGGAAGGTTAAAAGGGCGCCCTTTTATTTTTACGTGGCATTATGCCTTGCTGCTAACCTGCCCGGATGGGGAGAAATCCCGGCTTCTGGCTGCCCAGGGTCCGCGCTGCTGGGTGGGAAGCCCCACGGGGGGATTCAACTGACTCGTGCCCCAAACCCGCGGCGATTCCACCCAATAAACCAGGCGCCGAAGGGGCCAGGGACCGGCAAACACACAACCCCGACCCGCCGGGAGGGGAACTCCCCGCCGAGCCCCCTCCCGGAAGCGGAAGGGAGCTGGAAGCGCGCCGGAAGCGGAAGGAGGGCGAGCCCGCGCCGGAAGCGGAAGCGCGGCGGAGAGAGGCGGAAGCGGAGCCATGAGGACGCGGAGCGGAGGCATGAGGACCCGCCGCGGCACCGTCCTGCAGCCGCCCCCCGGCCTCGCCGAGGAGGAGGAGGATGGCGGGGAGGAAGGGCTCGGAGCTCCGGAAATGGTGGCGGGGGAGGAGGAGGACTTCCAGGAGGCGCGGTTCCGGGCGGTGATGGCGGCCCTGGAGAGCGGGGAGGAGGCCGGGGACAGCGAGGAGGAGGAGGAGGAGGAGGAAGAAGTTCTGGGGCTGCAGCTGCCCGAGGAGGACAGCGAGGAGGAAGACGGTGAGGAAGAAGAGGAGGAGGAGGAACAGGGGGTGCATCTTTACATAGACCATAGCGCTGAAGAGGATGGAGGTGAGGAGGAGGAGGAGGATGGAGAAGGTGAGGAGGAGGAGGAGGATGGAGAAGGTGAGGAGGAAGATGGAGAAGGTGAGGAGGGTGGAGAAGATGAAGAAGAGGAGGAAGATGGTGAGGTTGAGGATGAAGATGGGGACCTCTCCATGGAAAGCGACTTGGAGGAGCGCCATCAGGACACCAAGCTCCCCCACGAGCTCTCCTGGGGCCAGCGCAAGCAGCTCTACTACGACACGGACTACGGGAGCGATGCCCAGGCCAAGGGCAAGCGCAGGCAGCAAGAAATCGATGCTGAGGAGGAGGAAGAGGAGCAGGAGGCTCAAGTCATCCAGAGGAGGTTGGTGCAAAGCTTGGGGGAGGACGATTACGGGCTGGATATGATCCAGGGCTATCTGGCCGAGCAGCAGAAAACCCACGATAGCAAGGGGCAGAAGATTGACAAGGATTTGCAGGCCCTTCCCAAGAAGGAGCAGCTGAAGCTCCTGAAGCAGGAGTCCCCCGAGCTCCTGCAGCTGATTGAGGACTTTGAAGTCAAGCTCATGGAGCTGAAGGACGAGCTGCACCCGCTGCTGCAAATGGTCCAAAATGGGACTATCCCGCAGGGGAAAGGCAGTCGCTATTTGCAGACCAAGTACCACCTCTACCTGAACTACTGCGCCAACATCAGCTTCTACTTGGTTTTGAAGTCCAAGAGGATGCCGGTGCACAGCCACCCCGTTATTGAGCGGCTGGTCGCTTATCGAAATATAATCAACGACCTGGCCGTTATAGATCAAAAGCTGTCCCCGCAAGTCCGGGTGCTCTTGAAAAGCTACTACGATAAGAAGGAGGACAAGTTACGGAAAGAGAAGAAGTTCGCCGTGTTTCTCCCGCTGGACGTTAGGAAAAAGAAATCCAAACGGGCTCCTGTGCTTGCTAATGGCCGGGGTGCGGCTGACAAACCCTCGGATGAGTCGGACCTGGATGAAGAGGCTGCCCTGGAATACTATAAGGTGATGGAGGAGAAGTTGAAACTCAAGAGGAAGAGAAGCGAAGACCACGAGGGGCTTGAAGAAGAAGCAGCAGAAGCGGCGTTGGAAGGCGAGGATCCTGGTAAGAAGAGAGGTGTGACCTACCAGATGATCAAGAACAAAGGCCTCACGCCCAGAAGGAAGAAGATCGATCGCAATCCCAGGGTCAAGCATCGGGAGAAGTTTCGACGAGCCAAGATCCGCCGCAAGGGCCAGGTCCGGGAAGTGCGGAGGGAATTGCAGAGATACTCCGGGGAACACTCGGGCATTCGCGCCGGGGTTAAGAAAAGCAGGAAGCTTCAATGATACTTATTTTTCTCTCTTTCTGAGAGCTGCCAGTAGCACTACTGAGTCCAATAAAAATTTTCTAAAAGATAGTGTGTTTTTTATCCTTAAGAAAAGGATAAAAAGGGGCTGGGGGTGGTATTTGGTGTTTTTTTGTTTTTCAGAGGATGCTTTTCAGGAGGTGCCACTTCTACAAGTAGCGCAGGGCCCTTTCCTTGCCAAAGCTGCAGAATGAGATACACGTGATTATGGTATTTTCTCTAATTCTTGTTCGGATTAACCCCTTGTGTTCATACATTTAAGAACTAACTGCTTTTAGGCTCGCTTAAACCTTTTTAATTTTGTAACCGAGCAGAAAGATTGTACTTAAATCCCATGAGGCCTGAAGTGCTGCTTCCCCTCCTGAATTCACTGAGAAGCAAAGCAAGGACTTTGCTGGATTTTGTAGTTATTTATATCTGTGATAAATACACTCGCTTCATCCATGAGAAATACGTTAACTGTTGTCTGCTGTTACAGGTCTAAAGTAGCATTAATTCAGGATTAACAGGTAAGATACAAGGTTGTCTTCAGTTTGAAGGTAAAATTTCAAATTATTTTGTTACTTCTGTGCCTTCTGGTGGGGAAACCTGGGCTCCCCAGTTCCAGAAGGACAGGGAACTGCTGGAGAGGGGACAGCAGAGGGCTACAAAGATGGTGAGGGTCCTGGATCATCTCTCTGCTGAGGAAAGGCTGAGGGACTTGGGTCTTTTTAGTCTGGAGAAGACTGAGGGGGGATCTGATCAACACCTATAAATACCCTATAAAAGGGTGGGTGTCAGGAGGATGGGGCCAGTCTTTTTCCAGTGGTGCCCAGGGACAGGACAAGAGGGAACGGGCACAAACTGGAACATGGGAAGTTCCATCTGAACATGAGGAGGAACTTCTTTGCTGTGAGGGTGGCAGAGCCCTGGCAGAGGCTGCCCAGGGAGGTGGTGGAGTCTCCTTCTCTGGAGACATTCCAAACCCCCCTGGACACGTTCCTGTGGGACCTGCTGTGGGTGACCCTGCTGTAGCAGGGGGTTGGAGGAGATGATCTCCAGAGGTCCCTTCCAACCCCACATCACTCTGTGATTCCGTGAAACACAGTTAACCCCATGCTGAAGTTCTCGCTGGAAGTGGCCAGTTCCAGTTCAGGCTGTAAAGGAGGAAGGACTGTTTAATTATTATTAAAAGTTTAACAAACACTGTCTCGGGTAAGACCTGTGTCTGGGACAGGTTTCAGGGAGCCCATGCCTTGATTTAGGTACCGGTAACATCTGAAAGGTACCGCTGTGTTTCCCATGGGAAATCACTGCAGGGGAATAATTACCTTGTCAATAAATGCTATTCCGTGTTACAGCAGCCCTAGGTGTATCTAGGTGGTTGGTTTGGGGTATTTTTTGGTTCATTTGGGTGGTTTTTGGTGTGATAGTCTTGGGGGAAGCCCAGGTTGCTGAAGCTGCCGCAGGCTGGATGCTGTGATTCAAACAAGGCGCTCTGCTCCTTTTCCGCAAGTGAAACGTGCTTCCGTGGGTTGGGCTTTAAACCTTTACACCCCGGGCCTGTTTTTTGCCTGGAACATGCTGTTAGTTGTTGTCTGTGTTAATTTTCAAAGCTGATTATTGTTTTTCTACTTCCCCCTTTAACAAACATAAGCTGGACAGATGGGGACAGAAGTAAGGAGGCTTTCTGTGGTCCTTCTATATCCCGGGTCCACGGGATGTGGAGCTATTGCTGGCAATTTCAGAGGGGGTTCTGCTATGGTTGGTAGATGTATAGGACAAAATAGTGAAATTACAATTTCTGCTGATTTTATTGGCCCTGCATTTGTTTGCCCCCTGCTGCTGACAGGCCGAACAGCAGTTAAATACTGCATAATGATAATAATATTAAATGCTACTAATAGTATTAATAATAATATTAAATACTGCACCACAGAAACTACAAAGCATTGGGAATTGGTCCTATCCATGAAATTAGGATCACGGTGGATGCTGCCACTGATGATGCCGAGCTACGCTCCTGCGGCTTTGCCAAGAGGTCAGGAAAAGGTAATGGTGCTGGGGGCAAAAAAAAAAGCAGCTTAAGTGCTTTTTCTGGGAAGGGATGGGGTTGTCTAAGAGGCATCACGTGGGATGCGGAAAATACCCAGCAGAGCTGCCAAGAGATCTCATTCCCAGAGCGTCTGCTCACCCACCTTTCTCATTTTGTGCCGAAATGCCCATCTTTTTTGTAGCTCTGTAGGCAAGCGGCGAGGATCCTTTGTGGTCCCCTTGAAAAGCTTTAGGCAAAGGCGAATCCTGGTGACTTCCACCTGAGCAGTAAATAAGGGAAATAAAATAAATGGGTGGGCTGTTTTCCCATGAAAAGATGGGATGAAGGCTGAAGGCGGGAGGGAAGGCAGAATCACACTGAGTGAATCACAGAATGATGTGGGGTTAGAAGGGACCTCTGGAGATCATCTCCTCCGACCCCCTGCCACAGCAGGGGCACCCACAGCAGGTCCCACAGGAACGTGTCCAGGCGGGTTTGGAATGTCTCCAGAGAAGGAGACTCCACCACCTCTCTGGGCAGCCTCTTCCAGGGCTCTGCCACCCTCATAGCAAAGAAGTTCCTCCTCATGTTGAGATGGAACTTCTTATGTTCCAGTTTGTGCCCGTTCCCTCTTGTCCTGTCACAGGACACCACTGAAAAAAGACTGGCCCCATCCTCCTGACACCCACCCTTTTATAGGGTATTTATAGGTGTTGATCAGATCCCCCCTCAGTCTTCTCTTCTCCAGACTAAAAAGACCCAAGTCCCTCAGCCTTTCCTCAGCAGAGAGATGCTCCAGGCCCCTCATCATCTTTGTAACCCTTTGCTGTCCCCTCTCCAGCAGTTCCCTGTCCTTCTGGAACTGGGGAGCCCACAACTGGACCCAGTGCTCCAGACGGGGCCTCCCCAGGGCAGAGCAGAGGGGCAGGATGACCCCCCTCCACCTGCTGGCCACGCTCTTCTTGACGCAGCCAGAGGCAGCCAGCAGATGGCCCAGCGCCGTGCAAACCCCTTCTAATGAAGATTAAACATGGCATTACCTTCAGCTGGTTAGTTCAGAGATTGGACGGAGCCATAAATAGTTCTTCCCCTGTACGGTTTTATGTCGGAGTGATCCCGGGACGGCCGTGATTTATTAGTGCTGTGGGAAGGAGGATGCCGTGATGTTGCCCACGTGGAAATACGTCTGCTGCTGCCTGAAGTTTTGTCGGGGCTCTCCTAGCTGCCTTCCGCAATATTCTGCCGGCAACGGTCGGGCCGTTGTTTTACTCTCCCTAGAACAAATAGAAATTCGAACCATTCAGCTGTGAGATTCGTTAGATGGATTAAAAGTGTCTGTTAAATGAGTTGCAACACCTTGCCCGACTTCGGGGCAGCCCTGGAAAAAGCAGCCTCCAGAAACCAGTTGCCTTTGCAGCCTCGCTTTTGCAATTTTTATGTGAGATTTAGAAAGAAAGAAAGCAGCAACAAAAGCAGTCTCCAGAAAGCAGCTGCCATTCCGGCCTCGCTTCTGCCATTTTTTACGCGAGGTTTAGAAAGAGAGAACGCAGCAACACGCTTCAGCTTACCCTAAGTGCACTGAATGTAGGATATTCTTTTAAAAACTGGCAGATTTATGTCCTTTCGCCCCGCCCGTTGTCAACACTACCGCGTTAATTGCCCTGCCTTAATGAGAAGCCTTTATTACTGCCTTCAGAAGGATCACCTCCTAAGCGGAATTCCCATCAGCGTGGCCCGTTTGGTAGTTCTCTTAGGGCTTCAGTAGTTCCTTACCGTTGAGTAAGGATAAATAATTGGACCTTGTGTTGTCACCCCTTGTCAAAGGGACGGAAAACGCTGCTGTCCGTGAGATCTCTCCCTTGGGAAGGCACGGGGGGGGACAGGAGACGGTGTCCTGCCTTCCCTTCATGGGTCCCGTAAAGCAGGTGGGGGGTCTGCCTTTCTCCTTTTAGGATTAAAATCTGTGGTTTCCCCACGTGGGCTCTGGTCTCAGGGGGTGACTCGACACGCTGGGGGGGGGCTGCTGCCTCCTTCCCTCCGGTTCGGGGTAGGAAAAGACCCTGAAATACATGATGGGACGGTGGCTGTATTTGGAACCGCTGCCCCCCAGGCGATGGGGAGTTGGTGCTAGGAGGTGGCTTGTCTTTACCTTGTTGGTTTGGGGTTTTTTTCCTTAAAGTGTGAGAAAGGCGAATTGTCAGGGATGAAAAAGCAAAGGTTAAGGGTTAAAAGCGAAGGGTGTGAGGCGGGGGGAGAAAAAAAAAAAAACCAACAAACCCAAAACCTTTAGAAAAGGGGAGGGGGGGGGGAAGATGATCCCCTCCATATTCCCTGGAGCCCCTGCACCCACAGGAGTGTGGGGACCCGTTTCTTGTCGGATTTCCGTGATCTTCCTTCACGGGGGTGGCGGTGGCCCGGGCCGGGGGGAGAAGCTACTCCCCCGGGGCCGGGCCGGGCCGGGCCAGCGCCGCCGCCGTAACGGCACCACCGCTCTCCGCCGCCAGGTACGTCGCTGTGCCGGGGGGTCCGGAGGGAAACGGGGGCTCCTCGGGAGAAGGAGACACCGCCGTCCCCGTCCCGGTTCCCCTTCCCCGCCCCGCTCCGCTCCTCGCCGGCGCAGCGGGGGCGGAGGCCGGGCCCGCGGCCCTGTTTCCCGGCCGGGGCGGGGCCCGGCGGCCCGGGGCGGCGATGGCGGAGGCGGAGCGGGCTCCTCTTCTCTCGCCGCTGGCGGAAAGTTCCCGGGACGGGGCCGGCGCGGAGCTTGCCCCCGCCATGGAGCGGCGGGCCGAGCCCGGGGAGGAGGAGGAGGAGGCGGCGGCGGCGGTAGAAGAAGAGGAGGAGGAGGACGAGGCGCCCGCCTCGGCGCCTTTCTTCCTCCTCTACCCCGGCCATGGAGGCGCCGCCGCCGCCGCCGCGCCGCCCGGCGTGTGGAGACCCCCGGCAGCCCGCGGCGGGGCCGCCCTGCCCGTGCTGGTGCTGAGCTACCCGGGGCCGGAGGGAAGCGGCGGCACCGGCGGCCGTGAGTAGCTGAGGGGCTCCTCCCCGGGGCGGCGGCGGCGGCGGCGGCTCGGGGCCTCCCGGGGGTGTCATGGCAGGGGCTGAGGGCCGGGCTGCCCCCGCCTGAGGGAGGGAGCGGCGCGGGCCACGGTGTTCTCCTGGAAATGGGGTGTTCTCCCGGAAATGGGGTGTTCTCCCCCAAAACTCGCCCCCTGAGCCGGCAGGAAGGGGGTGTGTGTGGTGTGTGTCATGGTGGCCTGGCGGCTCCCCTGAGGGAAGGGGCGTGTGTGTGTGAGGGAAGGGACAGAGAGCGACAAGCGGTGCTGACCCCACCATCTCGTAAAAAGCAGCGCTACGGGGGCTTCTCCCCTTTCGGGACGAGTTTGGTGGTCCCTTTGGAAGCCACCAAGCCGTCCTTGGCTCGGGATGAAGCCTCCTGAGGGAACCCAAGGCGAGGGCATGGCGTGCTGGCCCCTTGGCCGGGCTCAAGGCCATGGCTGTGTGTGGGGCGTGTTGGGTGGAAAATAGTTTTCTGCTTCCTGACGTTCTTTGTAAGGTTCTCCTGGTGCGCTTGGGTGAGCTGGAGTAGCGAGAAGGAGTTGCATGTGCTTTAAAAACAAACAAAAACTAAGCGTGTGGGTGAGGAGAGATCTTCCCTTTTCCATCCACCCATCCATCCATCTGGAAAACAGCCAGCGGCTTCTTCTTCTGGGCTTGGGCCAAAGGTGTGGGCGACCGAGCTGGTTTGCCTTTGCTTTGTCTCCTCCCGCCTACGTCCCAGGTGAGCGTTTGCTCACACATTAGCTCATTATCATCTTCTTTTTTGTTTTTTTTTTTTTGTTTTTTTTTTTTTGGTGTTCCATCTTGAAGCTAATGTACTTTTATTTAAGCCGTTACTCAGCAGAGCTGTAGGCAGTGAGGTAAGAAGGCAGTGCCAATTCCTGTAATGCCAAGAGCAGATGCGGTGACCTAACTTTTGTTTTGAGCCCTGTGAAGGGCTGTCTCTGACGGCAAACTTTTTGTCCGCGGTCCAAAACTCCCTCCCCAATGAGTTGCTTAAACTGATAGATTCCTGTCAAAACGTTTACTTTTACGTATTTTTTTTTCCATAACCAGGAAATCTTCACCCACTGTAGTCCTGTGACGTGCGTGTAAGGTACTGAGCGACCTCTGATAGAGAAGAAGCCTTTAAGAAACATATTTATCCTTAGCCCACATGCTTTTACTGTTCAAACTTCCTTGGTAGAAGGTTTCTGTGGAGATGTGGCAAAACAGAGGCACTGAGATCAGCAGGTTTGTTCACAAGGAGTTAGTGTAAAATCTCGCTTTATCCCTGGTGTTAGCCTTACTCTGCAGCGGCTCTTCAGGTGAGCTTGGTGAAAAAAAAAGCCGCCTAAAAATCTATATTAAAGTTCCCTTGTTCTTTTTGGTCTCAGAGGCAGTAGCTGCCTGTGCCGTATCGTGTGTCCAAGCCCGCTCGGTAACCGGGTGACAGACGCAGTGACAGCAGTGTCTGAAGGGAACAGAAATCATCATCTACTTGCGTGGTGTCTTGGACTCTGTTTCTCTGTCTGTAAATCAATTTTTTTCGTCGCCTCTGGCTTGGTTTGGGTTTTGGGGTTGTTTTTTCTTTTCCTTTTCTCCTGTGTGAAAAAGTGACTGTTGCTCTGCTCAGCGTTGGATTGCGGCGGCGCTAATCAAGGTTATAAAGACTCTGGTGGCTGTGTTGAGACTCTTGGGTGGCCTGTGGAGCCCTGTTTCACAGGCTCTTCTCCAGTATCACAAATTCCAGTTACCATAACCTGTAACTGCTCAGCATCCACTGCTCTTGATCTGCTCCTCCTTGTTCTGCCACAGCACCTGAAGTGAGTCCATCTGGAGCACTGGGTCCAGTTGTGGGCTCCCCAGTTCCAGAAGGACAGGGAACTGCTGGAGAGGGGACAGCAGAGGGCAACAAAGATGCTGAGGGGCCTGGAGCATCTCTCTGCTGAGGAAAGGCTGAGGGACTTGGGTCTTTTTAGTCCGGAGAAGAGAAGACTGAGGGGGGATCTGATCAACACCTACAAATACCCTATAAAAGGGTGGGTGTCAGGAGGATGGGGCCAGTCTTTTTTCAGTGGTGCCCAGTGACAGGACAAGAGGGAATGGGCACAAACTGGAACATGGGAAGTTCCATCTGAACATGAGGAGGAACTTCTTTGCTGTGAGGGTGGCAGAGCCCTGGAAGAGGCTGCCCAGAGAGGTGGTGGAGTCTCCTTCTCTGGAGACATTCCAAACCCACGTGGACACGTTCCTGTGGGACCTGCTGTGGGTGGACCTGCTGTGGCAGGGGGTTGGAGGAGATGATCTCCAGAGGTCTCTTCTGGCCCCACCATTCTATGATTGTGTAATTCTGTGGTTGTTCATGCCTGCTTCCCTCCATTCTTCAACACTGGAGTTATTTTTAGAGTTAAGATAAACTGAGGAGTGTGAGGAAGGCTATTTTTGCATCCTGTGCGTGTATTAAAGATAAAAAGAAGCGATAGACTCTATGAATGCTCATCCCTCTCTGTGTAGCTGTAAACTGAAAGCGGCAATTTAGTGAAGGGTGTTTCCTCCTGGGTCACGAGTTGCTCCCTTCGGTGCCCGAAGGCTGTCCTTTCCAGGAGTGGTAATGAAAATAATGACTCTCTGTTGACACATGTTGTAGTGGAGGTAGTGACCAATACACCACAAAGTCGGTAATTCAGAATATTTTGGAGGTTTATTTGAAGTGCTGGGGACCTGAAGCCCAGCGACAAGCATAAATGAAGAATATGTGGTGACAAAGAATGAAATCATAAGAATGCATCTCTGTTACAACTTTATTTTCTCTACAGATTTTTGTCTCAGAAATATTTTTTTCCCTTCTAACTAATCTTTCTCTTTCTAAGTTTTCTGATTTACGAGGTAGGAGAGCTGAGACGGTTCCAAACGTCAGGTGAAGGCGAGAGGGAAGGAGACATCAAAAGCTTTTCATGCCAGCAGCCCCTGCTTTTTTCAATACAGATGACTCATGACAGAAGGAACAAGATTTATTTAAAGATGCTGAGCTGCAGTAAATCCTTAGAATTCTTTTTAAATATAGTAAAAGCAACTTGATTATGCTGTCTCTAAAAACAACCGACAACCACCAAACTCAAACCACCCAAACAAAGCAAAACAAACCCCCACCTTGTTCCTTATAAAACTAAGACAAATCAGAGATTATCCTCAAACCATTGCTGTTGAAAGCCTCCCAGATACTGCGATACTTCCAGTAGGCTTTTCCCTCCCCTTTTTTAATTGTACCCTTAATTATGGGAGTTACTTGAATCCTTAAATAATATCTCTGTATTTCACAGTAGGTAGACACAAAAAAAAAAGAACACAACCCAGTTTGTCAGTTGTTCCAGGAATTAAGAAGTCGTGCCACTGGTTTTTGGGTTGTTAAACTTCCTTTTGGCCACTCGTGTTTTTAGCGTGCGGGGTTCAAAGCGCCGCTGTCATTTGAGGTGATGTGGTCGGACGGCAGAGTTGCAGCCGAAGTGAAGGAAGAGGGAGGGCGTGAGAGCAGATGTCACCGTCCTAGGTTTGCTGGGAAGAGGTTTTTCACGTGTCGAGCAAGAACACGGGCAGAAAATAGGAAAATCGGAATAGTTTGGCTTAAAAACCTGGGAGCTGCTTTACTGGCCCAGGCTGCCTGATCGGATGCAGCAGCCACGGGCAGGCCGCAGGCTTTAGGAAAACCTGCCAGAACATGGTTCATGCTTGTTATAGACTGTGAAAGAAAGGCTTGTGGTTCTTCAGACTTCTTACCCTGTTGGCATGGAGTCACCTCTGGCATTGCAGTCTCTCTCTCAGACACGCCGAGCAGCTACTTGCAGAGCTCATGGGGCAGTTTCCTTCGGCAGTGGTTCCCATTTGTATAGCATTAGTGGCTTTTTTTATGGTTCCGTATATATATATATATGTGAATTTTAAATTTGAAATAACCAGAAGCAGCGCGGTCACCTGGTGCCGTAATCGCATCTGCCGGCTTTGCCGTGTTGCTGTCTGGCTGCTTCGCAGTCCCCACACAGGGATGGGGGAAAGCTTTCTCCGTGTGATGGAAACTCAGCTCGCTGGCGCTGGAAGTGAAACTCCACCCAAAGGTGCCCCGTTGGTGTCCAAAAGGTTGTTTGGGGAATTCGTTTGGGTTTTATTGCTTAGATTATTCTGATTTATTCACTTTGTAAAACTAAAAATACTTTCCAGGAGAGCTGAGCTTTCAGGTGCTGGTGGCTGATGCAGTGCTTTGCTTTGAAATGATTAGTCTTAACTTTACAACACCGTCAATTTCTAACACTTTTATCTTGAAAACATTTTTTTTGCAAAGAAAATGCCCCGTTTCATAACGTAGCCAAAGCCTCCACCCGCCTTTGCCAAAGCGTGGCTGGTAGGAGGAGTGTGAGACCGGTCAAGGCTGTCGGACTCGTTTGAGATTGAGAAAGTGATTCTGTGTTAATAAACCTCCTCTTCATTAATGCCTCCACTTGGTTTTCTTTTGTCCTTTTTGTCTCATTGAGCCCTGAGATGGAGCTTTATCACTTGGCCTTGAGCTCCGGGGTCGTTTTATCAAAGGCTTTGTAAAAATGCAAATATTTGATACCTTTCTTTTGTCTTCTTTATGAGATGCTGTGTTGATTTATAACTTGGAGGCATAGGACGGGGGTAGGGGCAGGTTTGTCTCGTGTTTTCCGGGTGGTGATAAAAGGCTCCCAGGTCAGTAAGTCACAGGGTAGTTCCTGTTTGGGATTTTGGGGTTTTTTTTTGTTTTCTGGGTAGAGTTTTTATTTTCCCACAGCACTGTAGCTGACATATGGTCGTTATCCACTTTTCTGATTGTTTTCCCACTTGCCTTAGCTTACCCTGAAAGCTCTGTTGGGAAGGCAAGTTGTGTATTTTTATACTGTAGGTATAAACTCAACCAGGTACTGGATGGAACCTGGAGATTGCTGTCTCCTCTGGACAGTGGAAGGGTTCTTAGGTCTTCAAATACCCCTGTCAAAACTCTGCAAGAAAAAACAAATCAGCCTGAAAAAGGAGTTCTGAGGGGAAGTAGCTCAGTTTCTTTTAAGGTGGCAGTTGTTCAAAATCTGTGTATTATGTCCGAAGCTTTGTTCTGGGCAAAACATACTAATTAACTGAAATTAAGTGAAGTTGAAAAATATTTTTCAAGTATGTTAAATATCCCTACGGCGTATTTGCAGCAGAAATATGGCATAAAGGAGCCTGCAAATCCAACTGAGCTGGAAGAGGTAGACTGGGGTTCTTTTATTTCCTTGCGTTAAGAAGAAGCAAATGGCATTTAAAAAAAAAAAAAAAAAAAAAGGGAAAAAAAGGTCGAAGTTGAACAGTTACTTAATTTTTTAACAAACGTCTGCTGTGATCCTGGTATGTGGGTCATTCCTGCTGGATTCAGCTGCCAGAGCTCTGTTGGGAAGTGGGAGCCGCAGGGTTACACCTAATCCTGTTTGTATCCCTAATCGTTTCAAAACAAAGAAATTAAACTCTCCGGTAATTGGATATGTGGGATAATAGCTTGCGCAGCAGCTTATGGTACTCTTGTTGGTTCTAAAGGGTTTATTTTGATTATTTGCTGTTTGTTTGAACCCTTTCAGAAGGTTAGGGAAGGGCTGCTCTCCTGGAGCTCTTGGTTTACGGTGACTTTCACCGGTTTTGGGAGCGGCGCGATGTGAACGCTAAAACTAGAAGTTGTCATTGGTGGAAGGATGTGGAAATATATGAATTAAAATGCTGTCAGCAGGGTTTATAAACCCCATTCTCTCCTAGGGAGAAGGAACAATGGTAACTGTTGTCGTTTGTGAAATAATTCTCCTTTGCGTCGCTGTAATAATATGCCTCTTGGTTCTTTGTTTGTCTTAGTCTGATGGGGGGGGGGAAAGAGTTGCTGAGTCAAAATGTTAGGCACCGAGCAGGAAGCCTTCACTGAAAGCAACTGCTTCCTCTTGCCTATTAGAAGTAACAGCTTTTAACCCTTTTTTTCTGGTTTTATGAGGTTTTTATGTGATGGGTGCTTTTTTCCCAGAAGCTATATGCGTTGGGATGCTGAATTTTCTCTCCAGTGGTCAGTTGTCGCGTTTCACATCCCTGAGAAAATGGACACAAATCCTTTAGTGTATTTCTTTAGGGAAGAAAAAAATGTGGAGAATAATTAAGATGCTGTGTATTAATCATTCATATGTTCCTATCAACACGCTTTTTTGGGGAACAATCAGCCTTTTCTGAATCTACACGGTGGGGGCAGGGGGACAGGGGTCCAGTTCAGATGGATGCTACGCATCTACTCTCCACAAATATACTGGAGCCACACAGGAATAAAGTGAGATAAGCTAATTTATTGTTGCCTTGTATCGTGGTGGAAGTGGGTGGTGGTACCGTGTCCCCCCCTTGTTGAGCGGGGACCTCTTGTCCCCTAGAGATGGGGCAGCGTGGGCTGGGGACACGGAGGAAATTCACCTGGCCAGGAAGGGACGGAACAACGTAGTGCTGTCCTCTTATTTTTGAGAGGTTGAAAAAAGCTGTTTCTCTGTAAATACGTCTTCATCAGCCCCACCTGAGCGGTCCTGATTTTCAGGTGAGGTTTTCAAAGTGCAAGATTTGGTCCCGTAGCTGTAGATTTCCGTGGTGTTTTCCCTCATTGTCCTTCCATGTGCACGTGCCCTCCCAAAAGAGCTTAATCCTCCAGTTCTTAGATCCCGATCTCTTTTTTTTTTTTCCTTTGCTGTTTCCCTGAGAGGATAAATCCATCTTAACATTGTTTTATTTTTTTTTTTTTTTTTTCCCCCCTGCACGTGGGAAATTTGAGCTGAAAGGCGAATAAAACCCAAAGGGCGAGGTGCACGCCCACCGCCAAAACAAAGATGCTGGTTCGATCCCTGTCGTGACATCCGGGCGCGTGGAAGGCAAGACAGATGCCTCTTTGTATTTTCCTCCCTGCCGCTTCCTAACGTGGGGAGAAACCCGCCCGGCGCTCGCTAATTGCCTGGCGAGGAGGTGCTGAGGCTGACGAGCCCCCTAATTGCCATCCCCTGCATCGGCAGCCTCCGAGGACGCAGCAGCAGCGGCGGTGGCGGCGGCGGTGGCAGCAGCATCCTGGGAATCCGCTCGCCCGGCGCTTGGAGCAGCCGGTCACATGAGCCGGAATTTTCGGTTCAGTTCATTAGTCAGCCATTTTGGCCGACACCCTGCTCGCTGCGCACAACCAACCCCCTTGGCGCTCGCCGGCGAGGAAGGGACCACAGCACTTGGATTTCGGCAAGCCTTGGATACCTCTCCCTGCCCTCTTCCTTTGTTTTCACTTGGGTAATCGTCAGAGGAAGCCATTCTTTTTCCTTCTTCTTTTTTTATATATATATATATATATATATTTTTTTTTTTTTAGGTTTTTTTTTTTTTTTTTTTTCCCCTCCTGCCTTTGATGCAGGAGCTGGTTTTTCTGTGGTCGCTCAGGATCGATAGCCTCTAGTGTAGCTGAAGACGACGGCAGTCGGAGGCAAGGAGGGGGGAAGAGCCGAGCCCAAAGGAGCAGCGCTTTTACCTTGCTTTATATACGAAAAAGGCCAGAGCAGGCTGTGCCATCCTGAGCATACCTGCCCTTTAATAGCGAGGTATTTCTCATTTTCTTCTTCAGACAGCTTTTCTTTTTAGCCCTTATCATTTTTCCCCCCGTTGTTGTTGTACCAGCTGAGTCATCATGTCTGCTCTGACGCCTCAAAGCGACATGCCAACCCCCACCACCGACAAGATCACTCAGGCTGCCATGGAGACCATCTATCTTTGCAAATTCCGCGTCTCGATGGATGGAGAGTGGCTCTGCCTGCGGGAGCTGGACGACATCTCCCTGACGCCCGACCCGGAGCCTACCCACGAAGGTACGGTCTCCTCTTCCCCGCCTCGGCATCCCCCTGCGGCCATCGCGTTGTTCCTGCCGCCGCACCGGCTGGCAGGGGGTGTCTCCGGGGTGAGATGCTCTTCCTGGAGAAACCTGGACGCCGTTTGACATATCAGAAAGCCCAACCGGTGCTTCAGGTTGCCCTTAGAAATTGCGGCGTCTTTCATAATCCACCCCTTTGAGACAGGTTTGTACTGAATTGTTGGTATTTTTTAAGATGGAAAGATCAGGTGTGTATGTCTCGGGAAGGAAGGTACCACCATGTGTGCTCAGTGATACATTTAATCATGATTTTACTCTTCAAACGGGGCTTGTAGCCCAGTTAGTCAGCTTTTTCAAATGGAGCATACTGGCAAAAGACAGTTTTGCCTGTGCCTGCCTGCAGTCAGGGGGTGGTTTTTGGAAAGCCCCGGGTGATGAGGCGGTTATTCCTATTGTCAAGGGGCTAAAACCATCCCGAGTCCTCCCTTCTGTAGGGTGTGCTCTTATTTATAATGGCTGAGAAGCCTGAAAAACAGAGGGGTAACGCATCTCCCTTTCTTCTTGGAAAAGGATTTATGATCTGGGTTGGTGGTGAAAACAGTTTAGTACTGGCTAAAATGAGGACTGAAAGCTTTGCGAGTGCTAAAAACACAAGAGGACATCCACACACGGCTCTACCAATAAAAAAGCGGGGAAGAAGGAGATACGATGAATTTCTGCAGTGCTCCAGTCGCCAGCAGTGGTGGTCCACTGGTAACCAGTCCAGCCAGTGGTGTGCCAGCCAGTGGTCACCAATGTTGCCAGGTTCTGAGTCCCCGTGGCTGGATGCCCAGCATCCTTCTGTCCTACAGCGAGGAGGATCCATCTTTCCACACCTGACCCTTTTTCAGTAACTCCTGAAGTGCAGTTCCACCAAGCAGTCTCGCTTGACCCGTTTGATGCTGGCTGGTCGAGTCAGTCATGTCCTGCTGGACGAGGCTGCTTAAACCGTGGTGAGGATTTGAGCTTGAAAATTAATTCCCAGGTGATAATTTAATTTCCATTTGACAGCTACTTCCAGCGGCAGCAGCCCGTGGGTTTGGATTTGCTTGCCAAATACTTAGTCACCCAGTGGGCTACTAGACAGAGGATTCCAAAGCTCCCTCTGAAGCGTGTCCCGGGGTTTCGGGGAGGATCTGCAGGCTCAGGAGAGCAGAACCAGAGTAGTGAGTACAGGGTGAGCCAAGGGGGCAGTAAATTCATCTTTTTTCCCGTTCCCATGGGCCTGTCTGTGGCACAGGTCTGCTCAGACCTTGCTCCATCTTATTCCTACGGTTTTGGGCTCTTCGGTGCTTTGGGATTTTTAAAAGTACATTCTAGTGTAGGTGGATTGATTTTTATATATTCTCTCCCTCTCTTTCTCTCATAAATAATAACTTCTTTTTTGATTTGTCATGTTGTAGTCAATAAATGACCTTCCAAGCAATCTCGGGCTCTTCTCCTAGTATAGCCCGGAAAACCTTTCAATCCCACCACGAGTCAGTTCTAGAAAAATTGTTTTCAAAGCTGTAATAACAGTACCAGAAAGGCTTAGAAATCAGTATTTGCTCATTTCGTTGCCATATTATTGAATTCATATTCCAGTCCCTCAAGGGGCTCCAGGAAAGCTGGGGAGGGACTCTGGATGAGGGAGGGGAGCCATAGGAGGAGAGGGAAGGGTTTGACACTGACAGAGGGGAGATGGAGCTGAGATGTGGGGAAGAACTTCTTTGGTGTGAGGGTGGTGAGAGCCTGGCCCAGGTTGCCCAGAGAAGCTGTGGCTGCCCCATCCCTGGAGGGGTTCAAGGCCAGGTTGGAGGGGGCTTGGAGCAACCTGGTCTGGTGGGAGGTGTCCCTGCCCAGGGCAGGGGGTGGGACTGGGTGGGCTTTAAGGTCCCTTCCCACCCGAACCATTCTGTGATTCTAGATGTCAAAAATGAATAAAAAAAGAGAACTGCATCATAATGACCTTTATGGGGATGTTTTATATATTGATAAATAAAGGGAGGCAGAAATTTTATTGATAAATAAAATTGTTGGGAGACAGAAAGACTGGTCGTTTTGGGGAGGAGGTTTTTGGACCCGAGTCATATTTTCAGCAGAGATATAAGGTCAGGAAAAAAGTGTTGATAATAGAAGAGCTGACACAGCTTTATCCCTAGCGTTGGAACTGGTGCTACTGCATCAGCACTGCTGCTCTGCATCCCTGTGCGCGGGCGCTGGGGACGGGGATCATGGGCACCAAGGGCTTGTCTTGAGAGGAAAAGCAGGAGCTGAGCCCGGCGTGTCTCATAATATCTCCATAAAAGTGATGTAGAAAAGTAGGGATTGTGAAGGGAAAGAAGGAAAAAAGAAATAAAAGGCTCCAGAGTTCTGCCAAAGGCTTAATAAAAGCTAGCTTTTTTTTTTTTCCTTATAAATCAAGATGTGAAAAATAATATATTGCAGTAGTGAATCCACCAGTTTGCTGACAGAAGGGTTTAGAGCCTCCGCTTGCTGTCCCTCGGCTCTTGCTGCTTTCCGAGAGTTTTCTGCCTCTGGCCTTTCTTCCCCCTGTGATGTGCTCTGCCCCCAGCAGCCGCCCTCCGCCTCCTCCCCATGTACCCGATTCACACGACTGGTTATGGTGGGAGTTTCCTCTTTGCTGATTTTAAAGATGCCTTTTTTTTTTTTCCCCTTATAGCTGTACCAAAGGTAGGGCACACAGAGTAAAATCTCTGAGGAAATTGAATTGCGCTAAACAAGAAGCTGCAGTACATTTTTCTTTTATCCCAATGGAAGAAGTTAGTTAATCTTATTATTTCTCTTTTTTGTTGATTTTTTTTAAAGCAGATTACTCGGGAATGACAGTTTAAACATACAGGAGGAGGCTAAAGTAAGCGATTCTCGTCTGCTGTGGTTTGACATCCCTCGCCAGAGCACTGTGTTTTAATTCCAGGGAGAGTGGCGCCAGAAGCAGCGTTCTGATGGTGCCAGCTCTTGGCATTGGGATGTCAGGGGGAGCTAGAGGCGGATTGCTGCGCTTTGATTGCGCTCCAAGGGCTCCCGAGCAGAGAGGCAGAAGCTGCAGCTGGTGCTTATTATTTCCAAGGCCGGACCTGCTGTCAGCCCTCTCCTCTGAGTCTTTGCCGGAGCTTTCACGGGAATAATCCCACTTAAGGCCAATTTTGTGATAGGGGCTGGAGGGACAGGGAGGGGGCTAGTGATTTAAGGGCATAGCCACAATCACAGCCTTCCCCACTGACGTTTAAAAACAATAAGCATCCTCTTGTGTGGGTGATGTGGGTGATTGGCTTGGTAAAATCAAGCCAAATTCTTGCTGCTACTTAAGCCAAAAGGCAATATACTTTGGGAAGCGGATTCTGATCTGAGATGAAACAGTGTAAATTTGGAGTAATTCCCTTCCTGCCACAGAGTTGGAGTTGCTGAGTGTAACTCTGAGCAAAACTTCAATTTAATTCCATTTAAGAGTAGGGTGGGCAGTGTAGTTACTGAGTTTCTTGCAGCTGTATGAACTCAATAATTTAGCATGTAACACTGATGCTCAATTTAACAGTAGAAGGAATTAATTTTCAACTGCTTGGATCGATTCTGCATGTATGAAAACCAGCTCATTTTGCTACATACTGTAAATCTGCTTGGCATAAAAAATGAGATTATTTTGAAAAACAAATAGTGGTTCTTAATTAGGTAATGAGGACTTCTCTGTGCTGTGCAGGGCTCCCAACATGAGATGTGACGCTAATGGCCATTAAGCTCTTGTTTGTTTGCGATATCACTAATCATCACTGAGGCATCTTCAGGGACTGAGGTGTGAAAAACACCTGGATTGGGTTTCTCTTGCACGTTCCAGTGTGTATATGGGATTGAAACCTGTCTCAGCTTTTGGGGAGAAGCTATAAGATGCGAAATGGCCTTGCAGGGTTTGCTGGATGTTAAATTTCTACTTTGAATAATCACGAGGAGCTTCACGTTGGAGCCGTGGAAATTTTCATCCTCACGGGATCAGCTCGTAATTGAGAACAGGAGCACTCGTGATGACTGTATGATCTCAATTTACTTGCAACTGTCAAGAATTATCCCCCCCTTGTTTGTTCTTTTATTTTAATCCTCTTCCGTTTGTGCTAAAACAGGGAATTGGGTGGTAAGTTTATAAAATGCAAAGATGAAACTATCTTTTCCATAGTATAATTTTTGGTAGCTAAGATCAGATATTTTTTTTCTTCTTTTTTGACCAGTAACTTAAAAGTTTTAGTTTTAGACACATCCTTATGTGAAATGCCCTGAGTAGAAGTCAGTACAGCTCTTCTCGGCACTCGGACACCTCTTGCCCGTTGATCTGTTGCACCATTTATCGAATCATCCTTCAGATTCTACCTTTTCTGTCCGTTTTCTGTTCAAGTATTTTTCCACCTTTCTCTGCACGCTTCAAAACGCTTTAAAGGAAGCCGCATGAACTTTATTCGTTATATTTTTGGTTTGCAAACTGGCGGCCTTCTTGGCACTTAAGTTTGTGTGGAGGGGTTGAGACCAGATTTAGTAGAACAAATTTGAAGTCAATAATATGCAAGATAAATTAATTCCAGTGTGTTAACGGCCGTAAATCTTTTTGAAAAGCAGTGAGGTGATACTTTTCAGCAGGTGCTGTCTGGATTGTAAGATGGTGAAGATGGTCATCTCCCCAGGGACGAGGAGATGTCCTGCTTACTGTATTTACACCGAATCCCGTCACCAGCTGGGAAGAAAGGGAAATGCCCAAGAGAAGGAGGGCACTGGACCCTGAACCAACGGGGGGGGGGCAGGTTAAGTTTTAATAAGCTCCTCGGGGCAATTAGGACGCTGTGCCGAGGAGGAGAGGGAGCAAGTGCCCTGCAAGGCTTGGGTTGAGACCTACGTCGGGGCTATTTTGTTTTGTATTTTAAATTTTAAACTTTTGTAAATATTTTCAATGGTGTGAGAAAGACATTACAGCCCAGAGTTGTTTTCTTTTAAGCTCATTCAGTCTAAATGAAGTCGGATCTGGGAAATGCAGGGCAGGCTCATCCCCTCAAAATGAATTTGATTCATTATCTCGGAGATAATGAATCAAAAGTGTTGCAGAGAAACCTCTTAGGTGTCAACCGAGATGGGAAATGAAAGATGGGGAGAAAAGAAAAATGTGGTGGTTTTTTTTTTTTTTTTGACTCTTCTGTTTGTGCAAACTATCAAGTGCCAAAATACCGTGAGAAATTTCCCACTGCAGTTACTCAAGTGATTCCCTCTGAGAAATACTTTAATTCCGTGTAATTCCACGCAGCTGCAACGTGCAGAAATGCCCAGTGGCAATCATGGGGAGGCAGGAATATAACTTAGGGTGGGATTACACCACTCATGGATGTGATTTGCGTTTGTTCCATGCGTGTAATGGAGAGTGGATGTGCAATTCCCAAGCCTCCTGTGTATTTATTTTTTTTCCTTCTTTTTTTCCCTCCTCCCAGTTTGCTGCAGATCCGTGACTCTGCTATTTCTGTTAGCGCAGTGCGAGCCTTGATTTATGTCAAAACGTCCCTGGCGTAGGAGAAAGGGTCGTGTCGCTCTGTGACCCCGGTGCTGCCGAGTGAGGAGCAGCATGTGTTAAAAACGGGAGTGATGACAGTAACAGCTTCACCCTAAAAATATCGCAGTTTATAATGCAAACACAAGCTGTTGGTGCTGTGAAAGCAGTTCGGGGGGGAGGGGGTTGGATGCGGGATAAAGATGTATTAACAGAGAGAACGAAGGCGGGGGGGTGCGGGAGAGCGGCATGGGGACTGGGTTTCTGTGCGTGGTGCGGTCAGAGGAAATAGATAAAATTAACTGTTTTCTGCAGGGAGCAGGTAGTGCCGAGGTCGGTAGCGTCAGGCGAGAGGAGAGCAGGAGCTCCTGAGGGATTTTTATGTGGTGGGGTTTAAAAAATGTTTTTTCTAAAGCAACTTTACAAATTGTGAATATCTTGTTCCTGGCAGTCCAGGCTGCAGTTTGGCTGGTCGCTTCCTCAATTTTTGCATCCCAAGGTGTTTGAATGTGATGCTGAAACTCTTTGCAGGTCCCTTTTCTTTGTCAATGCTTCACAATCCACCTGTTTCACAAATCTAATCTGAAAACATTCATTATATACCTCTGATGATAGCAACTGTATCTACTTAATTTTATTCCTTGACCACTTCAATTATTTCTTATTAAAGGTATTATTTATCTAAGGCAACAAATAATAACAATAAAGGTATTATTTATCTAAGGCAACAAATACGAGATAATGAAATTTAAATAAATATAATAATGTGACTATGAGCTCAGCTGCTCATGGGTTTAGTGTTTTATCTCCACTCCTGATGTGGGCAAGATTAAAAAATAACCCTTTTCATTATCACTAAACAGAACGAGGGGACCCTGGCCTTGATAAAGTTCTGTTTGTTTGTAACTCTTCAACAGAGTTAATGTTTTCTGTAAGCGTCTGTACAAAACCTAACAGATTTGTGCCAAGCCTCCCATAGCAGCCAAACTGCAAGAGCTGAGGACTTCCTGCATCAGGCTCAGTTCTCACTTCCCAAAATTGGTGCCGGGTTGGATTTTTTGGGGGTTATTTCACTGATTTCTCAGCTGCTGCTTATGCATTTGCTAAGAACTTCTGTAATTTAAAAAAACAAACAAACAAAAAAAAAAAAAACAACACCAAAAAAACTCCCAGAAAATCCCCAACAAACAACACCAACAAAAACCCCAAACTAAAAACAAAACCAAAAGCCCCAAACGAGCAGATCTGACCTCTTTAGTGTGTCTTTGGAGGAACTTGATTCATATCGTGCTTGGAAACTACACAAAGGGTGTGCGGATTCACTTTGTTCTGTGTATCTTTCTTTACACATGAACAAATGCCGTCACTATATAAGAAGCTTGGAGTGTTCCATCCTCCTGGTTGCACTTAGAAGGTATTTACTAATAAAAGTAATCCCAGAATGATACGGAATTGGAAGGGACCTCTGGAGATCATCTCCTCCAACCCCCTGCCACAGCAGGGGCACCCAGAGCAGGTCCCAAAGGAACGTGTCCAGGTGGGTTTGGAATGTCTCCAGAGAAGGAGACTCCACCACCTCTCTGGGCAGCCTCTTCCAGGGCTCTGCCACCCTCACAGCAAAGAAGTTCCTCCTCATGTTGAGATGGAACTTCCCATGTTCCAGTTTGTGCCCATTCCCTCTTGTCCTGTCCCTGGGCACCACTGAGAAAAGACTGGCCCCATCCTCCTGACACCCACCCTTGAAGTATTTATAGGTGTTGATCAGATCCCCCCTCAGTCTTCTCTTCTCCAGACTAAAAAGACCCAAGTCCCTCAGCCTTTCCTCAGCAGAGAGATGCTCCAGGCCCCTCAGCATCTTTGTAGCCCTCTGCTGTCCCCTCTCCAGCAGTTCCCTGTCCTTCTGGAAATGGGGAGCCCACAACTGGTCCCAGTGCTCCAGATGGGGCCTCCCCAGGGCAGGGCAGAGGGGGAGGATGACCCCCCTCCACCTGCTGTCCACGCTTTTCTTGATGCCCCCCAGGATGCTATTGGCCTTCTTGGCCACAAGGGCCCATTGCTGCCTCATGGGCATCCTGTTGTCTCACCAGGACTCCCAGGTCTTTTTCCTCAGAGCTGCTCCCCAGCAGGTCAGCCCCAACCTGTCCTGGTGCAGGGGGTTATTCCTCCCCAGGTGCAGCACCCTACACTTGTCCTTGTTGAATTTCATCAGGTTCCTCTCTGCCCAGCTCTCCAGCCTGGCCAGGTCTCTCTGGATGGCGGCACAGCCTTCTGCTGTGTCAGCCACCCCTCCCAGTTGTGTATCGTCAGCGAACTTGCTGAGGGTACATTCCACCCCATAAAAATTGGTGGCCTGGGAAGCTGGGTGTGTTGGGGAACTTGCCATTCTCCTGCTAGGCTTGCTGCAGAGCATGGGGGCCTGCTTGTAGGTGGTATCCTGGTATAGGCTGAGATGCTGCGTTTGAGGTGATGATGTTCATGGAGCTTTATTTCTTAATGAATTCATTCTGTATCGGCACTTTGAGTGGAATATATAGGGGGTTGTGCAGCTCTGGCCTATGGGAACTTCTCAGCATTTATTGAAGCGCAGATATTCAGTTCATTTCAAATGTCACAGGGATATTTCTGCTGTATTTCGGGGAACTATTGCTGGTTTCTGCTTATGAGACACTTGTTTGAAAATCCCATACCCGTGTTTTTATTCCCTTCCTGCCCATCGAGTGAGACACCGCAATCTTCATTTCCCCTTCACACACTCAGGTTTTCCATGCAGTGTGTTTTCTCGGCGCTGTATGGTATGTGGCAGCTCACAGCTTACCACCTTTGGGCTAAGAACTTCAATCTTCAAAAAAACCCAAACAAACCCAAAACCCAGTAGAGCGCTCTTTCTGTTCAATAGCAGCGTGAAATAATTTTTCTGCTGGTATGTTCTCCAGCATTTAGTTTTAAAAGTTTTTATTTGCATGGGAAAGTGTATCCTTCTTCCTGCACCAGTTGTTCCAAATTTCGATGTAACTGTGAAGTATTGCGTATGTCTGAGAAATGCTAACCCAAAAATTAAGATATGAGTGAATTCAGGAAGATAAAGTTCGGAGGGAAAGTTCTGGGATGTTTTCTTACTGTATGTAACCTTCACTATTCATGAGCTGGCACCTCTTTTTAAGCATTCCTGAACTCCAGTTCCTTTCTAAAGAGCTTGCTTGTCTGTTTATTCCAGTGGGATATTCAATTCCATAATACTAATCTTCCTGGGAACTGAGTTGGAATTGAGGTAATCGTTTTATGAAGACTTAAAAGCCTTGGCCATCCTGTTTTCTAAACCTGGTACACAGCAGTTAAAGGCTTTATTGTTTTTCCATAATCATCAAAAGTACTCAGTTTGTTTTAGACATACCCTGAGAAGGAGCATGGACTCTGTCAAGTTGCAGGTCGTTGATTGATTGATTGATTTATTTGTGTGTGTCTTGAGGTTTTTTTCCCCCCCACTGTTGCCACTGACACTTTTGCCACTAAATCTGTATAAATCCCATTGTGCCTTTGTGCCAACATAAATTCATGCAAGTCTTGTGAGCATTTCTCGCCAGAAAGAGGATAGGATTACTGCCTGGAGGGATATAACAGAAGAGAATATTTGTGACTCCACCGGCCGTTTGTCTGTAAGCTAATTGTAAATCTGGTTTTGGTTATGAGATGTTCTTCACTTTAGATTGAGGAAAACAACCCCAAACCCTCAGAATTAGAGACCATTCAGTGGTGATGCCTGGCTTCAGTCTCGGCGTGCAGGTAGGGTTCTGGGACCACTGAATCACAGAGTGATGTGGGGTTGGAAGGGACCTCTGGAGATCATCTCCTCCAACCCCCTGCCACAGCAGGGGCACCCACAGCAGGTCCCACAGGAACGTGTCCAGGTGGATTTGGAATGTCTCCAGAGAAGGAGACTCCACCACCTCTCTGGGCAGCCTCTTCCAGGGCTCTGCCACCCTCACAGCAAAGAAGTTCCTCCTCATGGTGAGATGGAACTTCCCATGTTCCAGTTTGTGCCCGTTCCCTCTTGTCCTGTCCCTGGGCACCACTGGAAAAAGACTGGCCCCATCCTCCTGACACCCACCCTTCAAGTATTTATAGGCGTATCCATAGGGAAGGAAGTCAAAAAGTGAAGAAAACCGATGGCTAAAAACCAACCGTGTGAATAAAACGTTTTCCGAGGACGGGAAGACTGTTGGTGAGGGATAGGAAGCTTTCGGGGATCGGTTGACTTAGTCATACTGATATTTAGCCCTTTTTTTTTTCCCTTTTTCTTTACCAGCAGTGGCTGTGACGCTGCCGTTCACCAGCCAGCGCTGGCTCCCACGGCGGGAGGAGGCTGCCGGCAGCTTTTTTCCCGTGGGAGGGAGGAGGTCCCAGCAGCGGGTGTACTTTGCTCGGGACTTTGGCACCGTCCGCCTGGAAAGGGGAATCGAGCCTTTCCCGGGCTTCAGATGTTGAACCCATTGCGAGTTATCACTGGGGAGGAGGGGGCATGTAAGTTGGGAGCTGGAAATCCCGCAGGGTTCAGACCCTCCGTGACTTCCTCTGCCTTTATTTTCTGGGTTGGAAACTGGGGAATTTAGTGGGCGTGCTGGAATTAGTGGGCGTGCTGCAAGGTGGTTTCCTTGTCCTGGCTGCTCCTCTCCGGGATACCCGCCTCCTCCCCACGTCAAGCTCTGTGTAACATTATTTTAAACATCCTCAGTATGGTCTTTTCCTGAAACCTGCTCGCTTTTCACCTGTGGCTGCGTTTCCCTCTCGGGGCGGGGGGGTGGTTCTTTTTGGGGCTGGCTACGAGGAAACCAAAGCAAACGCTGACCTTGCATAAATACCTAAAGTTCAGTGCTTTGGTCTTACGAACAAAATAATGCTTTTCTTGCTTTTCTTTTTAGGATGTGCTTTACAAAAATATTGCTTGTTTCAATGCAGAAAGAAGCAAAGCTTCTAAAGCTTTACTGAAACCCACCCCAATTTGACTCTCAAGCGAAAAAAAAAAACCCGCTTTGCTGTATTGACCCTTTGGACTCGCAAATCTCTTCCCGCTATGATTTAAGTCTTGTATTATGCAAATCTTCCTTTCGGTTATCCTTTTCTTATACCTTGCTTTTTTTTTTTTTTTTTTGACTCTTTCCTTTGGATCACAGCTTGCATGACGTTTTTTTTTTCTTTTTTCTTTTCCTTTTTTTTTTTTTTTTTTTTTTTGCTGTTTGCAAAGACTCTTGGGAGGATTTGACAGATGTGGTGGAGCAATTGCGCGATGACACCCAAGGTGCGTGCCACACCAGCAGCTTTCTGGTATTTCTGCTTAATCGTTGGGTTTTTGACTTCTTATTTGGAGCCGGAGTGCAAAAAGCAGTTTTTCCTTTCCCGGGCCGGTAGCTGTGGGTTTCCGAAGGGGCTCGTCCGGTTGAACCAGGTTCCTCAGCCAGAACACGCTGTTCTCCTTGCGCTCCCTGTGGATGTTTGGTTTCTGCTTTTAACCTGTGAAAGAAAACGCCTTTGCTGGCTCCAGCGTGCGTATTGCTCTGGGAATGGCATTAATTCACATTTAAAATGCATATTGTGAAGGCTTTTCTTCTAAATTTTCTTGAAATTTTTCTTTTCTTCTAAATTTTATCAGCCCCTTCATGGCTTCCACGGGATCGGTTCTGGTTTCTAAAATCATGCTGATTCCTGTTTGGAAACATGTGCATATAATGTTGCTTGAACAATTGCTTTAAAAATTTGGGGGTGTTTTTTACTTCAAGTAGAGGTAGAAAAAGTAAATGAACAAGGGGCTATTTTCCTTACATGAAATGCATTCTGAGACAGTTATTTTCCTGAGCCTGAGATAAACACAACTTAAAAAGTTACGGCAATATAGGGAACCTAAATTAAAAAAAAAATATTTCAGAAATCACCCCAAAGGTTCAGATTTTCTGAAATAGTTCCATTTATCAACTCGAGACTGCAAAAGTGACTCTAAAACTTATATTACAAGTTTTGATTAAGACTTAAGACTTGATTGATTAAAAAAACAAATATTTTTAATAGTGCTTCTTACTGGATTCTTAAAAATGGTGCAAGAGTGCAATAGTGGAATCCTCAATTCAGCATGTACTCAAGTAAATTTGTATTTTGGTGACTAAATGCAACAGTTGATGCTTGGGATGAAAGCGTTTGCAGCACAAAAGGCTAATGTACCTTTTGGAGCTACGTTTTAAAATGGCAGTGTCAAATTAGAAGCTAAAACTAGAAGATTGATGAGCGCAAGGCCTGTTACTATAAGGTCAGCAGATGGATTTCAGCTCTTTTTTGCCAATTTGCACATTCAGTGTTTCAAAGGTGCCGCAAATTGCAGATCCCAGGGTGGCTGGTTTCTCACCAGTGTTTTATTCGGTTCTGGTCTAATTCTCACTGGTAGGATGCTCACCGAAAGCTGCATTTGTTTCTTTATAGCTCAAATAAGCAATTTAAATGTGAAACTTGGTAAAGCAAAACGGTGAAATTAAGTGAAAAAGTGTTTGTGTTATGGACTCAGTTATAAATAGAGGGTGAAGAGTGAGCAACACCCTGAAGGATACATCCGTCTTAAAATATGTAGCTGCGATTATTACTGAAATAATAAATTATATTTAGGGATGGCAAAGTAACACAGCTGGGTTTGGGACTGAAACCTTCCCATGCAGGTCGTTTTAAGCATGTTTCCAGCAGAAGAGAAAAGCAAAATCAACCATGACGTAGCAAAAATTTCCTTCTATTTCTAATTGGAAACTCAGAAGGTGTAAGCCTTTTTAAAGAGGGTGTGTTGTGCACAAAAATCAGTTTTGAGGCATTAATTACCCCGATCTCTTGCTGGTCAGCTTGTGAGGACGGTGCCTTTCTTAGCTGTTGTGCTTGGTTACCTGCCTGGGCTCTGCCTGGTGGCCTCGGGAACGCGGCAGGGTCCTCGTCCCCCATGGGAGATATTCCCTCTCCTGGCACAACAGCTAATTCTATATCCAAGGTAGTCTTTAAAGAAAAGAAACAAAAAAAAAATATGGTTGAGGCTTCTTTGTTTTTCCCCATTAAACTTTGTACAGATGTCTGTTGCATTGATTTTGTCGGGGTTGGATACATTTGGATTGTCTCCTGTCTGTTTGTATTTATATCTTTGTTTCCCATCACCATCACCCCGTTTCTGGTTATTTTTGAAACTCTTGCATGACTGGTGTGCACAGGAAATTGTCCTTGGGGATCCATCTGAGGCTGATGGATACTTGACACGGAGCGTGCTTTCCCCCTCAAAATCATCGAGTCACAGAATGGTTTGGGTGGGAAGGGACGTTAAAGCCCATCCAGTGCCACCCCCTGCCCTGGGCAGGGACACCTCCCACCAGACCAGGTTGCTCCAAGCCCCCTCCAACCTGGCCTTGAACCCCTCCAGGGATGGGGCAGCCACAGCTTCTCTGGGCAACCTGGGCCAGGCTCTCACCACCCTCACAGCAAAGAAGTTCTTCCCCACATCTCATCTCCATCTCCCCTCTTCCAGTTTAAAACTGTTCCCCCTCCTCCTATGGCTCCCCTCCCTCATCAAGAGTCCCTCCCCATCTCTCCTGGAGCTCCTTTAGGGACTGGAAGGGGCTCTAAGGTCTCCCCGGAGCCTTCTCTTCTCCAGGCTGAACAACATAAAACAGAAGTCAACATTAAGGACGTAACAGCAAGAAGAAGTAAAGCCACCATTTAAACTCTTTATGAAAATGTTTCCCCTCCTAGAAAATCCGATTTCATTTTGGTGAGGTGGCGTTAATCCAGCTGCTTTCCACTTTATCCGCAGTCCCTTGGAGCAGACAGGTTGAATTGTGAATTTTTTACCAGATTTGGAATTTGAGTCGTGGTAGCAAAGCAAAGCAAAGCACAATTCTGTGACAGTAGTCGTGTGCGGCAGAAGCAAACGCTGGCGCGATGTTCACGCGCCGTTAAAGGGCAGCTGTGGAGCTGGTGCTCATTAGTTTTATGCAGAAGTAGACAGAAGAAAATACACAGACATTTTTTTTTTTAATAGCATGTATAAAAATTAGTTTTTTGCAATCGCATGTAATATTACATCTGACTTTTTTTTTCCCTGAGTCTGCATCAAAGTCCTAAATGAGGACTCTGAAGTTTTCTAAGCTATGAAAATAAATTGTAAATGCCTAATCTCTGCTTTTTTATAAGACGTGAGCCGAGACACAAGTGCTTGAGGAGGCAGTAAAACAGAACAGAGGCGGGTTCAGCAAATCCCCCTTTGCTCCCAGGTTTCACAAATGCTCTCTTTTGCTTCCCTTTCATCATTTCTCAAGTTCTTTGATGGAGGGTGTTTGTGTCTCCACCTCAGCAGCTGCTTTTCGTCTCCCACCCCTGAGGTGCCTTTCAGTGTCTCCTCCTGTCTGGCACAAGGAGCCTCGGTCGCACAGTGGCAGTTGCTCCTCTTCTCACCTGTTCTGGATCCAGCCATGGGTGACTGAAATCCAGTATTACTCCTGTGGGGTACCTGCTGCTGGGTCTGTGGTGCTCTTCACAAAACCACAGAGTGATGTGGGGTTGGAAGGGACCTCTGGAGATCATCTCCTCCAACCCCCTGCCACAGCAGGGGCACCCACAGCAGGTCCCACAGGAACGTGTCCAGGTGGGTTTGGAATGTCTCCAGAGAAGGAGACTCCAGCACCTCTCTGGGCAGCCTCTTCCAGGGCTCTGCCACCCTCACAGCAAAGAAGTTCCTCCTCATGTTTAGGTGCAACTTCCCATGTTCCAGTTTGTGCCCATCACCTCTTGTCCTGTCCCTGGGCACCACTGAAAAAAGACTGGCCCCATCCTCCTGACACCCACCTTTTTATAGGGTATTTATAGGTGTTGATCAGATCCCCCCTCAGTCTTCTCTTCTCCAGACTAAAAAAACCCAAGTCCCTCAGCCGTTGAGGGACTCAACCTCTCTTCAACCCGCAGGAGATACCCAAAATGGGAACAGTGATTTTTTTCACAATTCTGTGGTTCTGTGAAGTTTTACTCCTCGCTGTCTCTTTGGCTGGTGACAAGGTGCCTCATTGCCATGGCAGTACCTTTGGGATGACAAGGAGGTTGTGTTTGAACGACTGGACTTGTCGTCATCAGCAGCGTGATGGAGCAGGATGATGACTTGCGTCGTCAGTATGAGTCCTATAGGAGACCACAGTAGTCTAAGAATACACCCTTTGGTCTCTTTTGCCCAAGCTGTTGCATTTTAAATTGCAAGAAATCATTTTTCACAGTTTTATTGATAAGAGGACGAGAACTGTTCACAATCCAGACAGCTGGAGTCCACCTACCTGGTAGAGGTTTGATCTTTACCCACTGGCAAACCTGCTCAATACAGACCCAAACTTCTGTGAGACTTCACTTAGGGAGTGGATCTGCTGAGGAGGAGGGTTGCATCTTCCCCTCCTCCTTCACCATGAAAGATCTTTTAAGCAGAGACGTAGGAACATTTCAGCTGTCTGTATGTTGAAGAGATGGAGCCTCCCCATGGTCAAAAAGAGCTTGAGAAGACCCTGACAGTGGTGGTGAGCGTTGCTGGGTGGATCTGGGTGGTGGTACTCCATAGAGCCCACAGGAACAGCTGTTCTTCCACTGCTTATATTTCTAGATATTTTTATGGCTTCTTTAATCAAACTTAGCTACGTGCTCCCCTGCATTTTGAATAGAAATATATCTCCTTTTGTTCTAATTGAAGGTTTTCAGTCTCTGCTATTTACTTGTCTGCAAGCATGCTTGGTCGCTCTAGCAGGTAAAATGAGTACCCTCTGCTTAGATGTGTCTTAGATGTGTAGTCTTAGGTGTCCTCCCATCATGTTTCTGCTGCTGGGTGTAGTAAATTCACCCGGGAAGGTGCGAAATTGGTTCAAGGGTCCGTGGCTTAGAATAAACGTGCCTTACAGAGATGAAGCTGCTTGCGGCAAAGAACTTCAGCTCAAAAGTTGGATTTGAGATTGAAGGTGGAAGAGAAACAAGTGGCAAAGTTGCAGCTGATGCAACATCACTTTCCTAGTGAGAATTTCTCTCTGTTGCTGTGTATCTCCAGGGCTAAAGCCTAAGCACACTTTATTTGTTGTGGTTGTAGGACAGTTTCACTCTAGTTATGGGGCAGCTTGTTTCTGGAGGTGTTGGGAATGCCCTAACGGTGTTTGGGAAAGGAACCCCTCGGTGAAAGGATAGGTGTTGGCATGGGAACATTCCATGGAGCAGGGGGCCTGCAGGCAGGAGTTTGGAAAATGGGCGTCTGTATTTGTTTCTTGCTACTGGCAAGTGTAAAGGTCTAAATATTAATAACACGGTAGAAGAAAAATGTAGTCTTGGAAGATCTGTGTGCGTTGGGACCTGGAGCGAGCTGTCAGAGGAGCTGTGAAGATCAGCTCCTTGCTGTCAGTGATAAAACCCAGGAGTGTTGAGAAAACGGAGAGAGAGAGAGAGGTGGGAATGGGCTCAATATTACATCCAAGTTCAAAAAAAAAAATATCTAAAATCATGAGAAGGAAGGTGCAAGCTGGGATAGAGAGGCACATGGATGGATTAAGTGTGAGGGGATTCGTGGGTGTCTTTAGATGGAAGAACAAATCACAGGAAGACAATTGTTACCGGTTTGTAGTTGCTGGACGTAGCTGGGGATTTGGGTTGAAGCAAGTGACGGCCGTAGCGTTGTCCCGATACAAAGCATAATATTAACAGCTGCCTTCAAACTTTTCTTCCTTGAAAATCTGAAGCTGTTGTAGTTATTTGAAGTATTGAGGCACCCTTAGTGTGATGTGTCGCCTATTCCCATGTCGTTGTGGCTTTGGCCATAAACTGCTGGTTAATTTTGATTTTTTTCAACAAAGAGAGGGACAAACATGAACCTGTCTCTGCTCCTAAAAGTGTCTTCAAAGCTGGGGAACAAAAAGAGAGAGAAATGGGATATCTTACTGTATTAAAAATAGCTTTTGTTACTCAACAGTATTTTTATTCCTTTTTTTTTTTTTTTAATAGATCCTAATTATCTCATGGCTAATGAACGCATGAACCTGATGAACATGGCGAAACTGAGCATCAAGGGGCTGATCGAGTCGGCGCTGAACCTGGGCAGGACGCTGGACTCCGACTACGCGCCTCTCCAGCAGTTCTTCGTCGTGATGGAACACTGCCTTAAACACGGCTTGAAAGGTGACCTTGCCCCAGAGGGGTCCCGTTCGTCGTAGCCTAGGAGCGAGAAAGAGCAATTTTTGTTTGAAAAATGGAGTTTTAAAAAGCTACAGTAGGGTAAAGAGAGGCTGAGCAGGGTCATTGCTGTCATCACAGTTGACTTGACGGGCTTCAGGAAGGGAGAAAATCTGCTGAAGGTATAACTGCAGGAGAAAAGGTGACAGTTGTTGCAGGTTTTTGCCGTTTTTAAACCAGCTTTTCAGATGACTGGAGTACAGCGAAGGGAGCAGTGATAAAACGAGCTCCTTGGCAAACTCATGACTCCCTTCTTTTCTGCGCTTCCTCAGGCTTTAGGGAGGCAAGGGGCCTCTTGGTGGAAGAGGAGCTGCAACACAGAAGTCCTCTCTCAATAGTTCTATCAGAACTGAGGGATTTGGCTTCGTGCGGCTAATGGCTTGTAAGCTGCTTTCTAAAACAGCAAGCAGAGCATGTATTTAACTGTAATACGGAGTCACAGCTAAAATTGCCAAGCAGCAGACTGCCCGGAGAAGCCCCCAGCAGCTATGGAGAAGGAACGGGTTCAGTGGTGTGGTCCTTTCCCTTCCAAGGGGATGCTCAGTGAGAGAAAATTACCGTGCACACACCAAGTGTGACTTAGGGGCGGTGACAACATCCTGGTTGGAATGTGAACCTCTAGCAGTGAATCCAAGTTCCTGGTTGTCACCGAATGTTGTTGTTTTGGCATATTTGGGATGGGTGGAATATTTTCTGGCATCTGTCTCCATCTCCCGTTGCCTTATTTGAATGATACCAGTAATCGGCACACTCGGGTGTGAAAAGTCATCTTTTGTCCTTGCCCAGCAGCGGCCCCAGAAGAACCTCTCTGGCAGTTTTTCTCTACTGTTCGTTCACTTCTGACCACGTTTGAGAAAGTGCTGACTAAATGCAAACCGGCTCGTTTTATGTCTTTCTCTTTTCCAGCCAAAAAGACTTTTCTTGGGCAAAATAAATCCTTTTGGGGACCTCTAGAACTCGTAGAAAAACTTGTTCCTGAAGCTGCAGAGATTACAGCGAGTGTTAAGGATCTCCCAGGGCTGAAGTAAGTACAGTCTTTTACTGCACAAATACATAATGTGGTTTTTATTGTAAGAAGGATCCTGCGGAAGAGAAGGAAGGGCAAACGTAACCTTCAGAAATGTATCTGCTGCCTTCTGCTAATAAAAATGGATCATTATTTTTTTTTTATTCTTAATCAAGTGCAGGAGGAGAGGACAGGATATATTCTTTCTGTGCTAAGAGCGTAGGGCGTTAGGGACCATATTGCATTTATTGCTAGCGCTAAACGAGCGACGGTGTCTCAGGAAGGGGATCGGCCTTTACCGACTCTCTTTAAATAAAAGGTTAAATAGTTTTGAGGCTGATAGAGGTAATTTTTCTTGTAAATACATGCAGGCAAACTTGTCAAGCTTGTATAAAAGGGAGGCTCAGTCACAAAGTTGGCGAACTTATGTTAAAGAGGAGAGGAAAAACCCACTTGAAGCATGTATTGCTTTTAAAAATTTCAGAGTCGTTTCAGACATCCCATTCAGGTCTGCTTATTCCCTGCTAAAGAGAAACCGTAAGAGGCTTTTGAGCCTGGGGAATAGGAAACCAGTACTGGAAACTGGACACTTCTACTGTGTCCAGTTGTGGGCTCCCCAGTTCCAGAAGGATAGGGAACTGCTGGAGAGGGGACAGCAGAGGGCTACAAAGATGATGAGGGGACTAGAACATCTTTCTTAGGAGGAAAGGCTGAGGGACTTGGGTCTTTTCAGTCTGGAGAAGAGAAGACTGAGGGGGGATCTGATCAACGCCTATAAATACTTCAAGGGTGGGTGTCAGGAGGATGGGGCCAGTCTTTTTTCAGTGGTGCCCAGGGACAGGACAGGAGGGAATGGGCACAAACTTGAACATGGGAAGTTCCATCTCAACATGAGGAGGAACTTCTTTGCTGTGAGGGTGGCAGAGCCCTGGAAGAGGCTGCCCAGAGAGGTGGTGGAGTCTCCTTCTCTGGAGACATTCCAAACCCCACCTGGACACGTTCCTGTGGGACCTGCTGTGGGTGCCCCTGCTGTGGCAGGGGGTTGGAGGAGATGATCTCCAGAGGTCCCTTCCAACCCCGCATCACTCTGTGGTTCTGTGGTTTCGGGTTAGTGATTAGCGATGTACGTGTGGATGTATAAGTGCTAGTACTGGAGAGGTGGGGAGGAGGACTCCTGAACAGCTTACAGGACAGAATGGAGTGCCACCAGTGTTGGGCCAGAGCTCCTGTTACCTTTTCCTGTTGTAAAAGAATATTGAAACATTTAAATAAATTGAAATTAACAGTTTTAGAATAATTTTCTAAGCCTCATCTTGACGTTTGAGATGTCATGTATTAGTGAGGTCAAGAGTAGGGAATAATGAAGATGACTTTGAAGGGCAGTTGCTGCTGGTACCAGTTAAAGTTAGAAAAGCAAGTGCCCCGTGTGCTGCTTGGTGTAAGAGAGCTCACCGGCCGCTGGAGCGGGAAAGAGATTCCCTTCTAATGGGAATATTGTTCCACGCGGGGGGGATTTACACCTTCCTTCGGAGCGTCTGGTGCTGGCTCCCGGCCAGGCTGGATGAGCCGGGGCTGTGATGCAGCGTATCAGTCAGTGCATTTTTCAAGCTGCGGAGTTTGGGATTGCCAGGAGAAACAGAGGGGGAAGGACCGCGACTGTAACCCCTTCCCTCCCGGGAGCGCGTTAATGGGCAAAACAGCGGAAAAGAGCAGTGCTGGATTGGTGTTTGCGGTTGTCTTCGGGGATTCTCGCCCAGCTTAACGCCTTCCTGATGCAGCGGTGCTTGGGTATCTGCGCTGAACTGAATTACACACGCGTTGTTCTGACTTCCCTTACGTAAAACTGGGTTTGGATGAGAAGGTGAGGTGTTGAAGCAGCCGATCTCTGTCCGTGCATCCAGCAGGGGTAAAGTCAGGGAAATATTATGAGTATAACAACAAATACCTAATTAGTCATGAGAGAAGCAGCGATTGCTTAGATAAACTCGCCTGTAACTATTTGCACTTAAGTACCGTGTATTTCCCTTTTTTACCAGTGCCAGCTCTATCTTTGAGACGCAGAAAGTTTCGATAGAGGAGGATTATGAAGGCTGTGTGGGGGTGTGTGTGAACTGCAGCACGTCTCTAAATGGTTTGTCTCTGGCCTTTGCAGGACACCCGTGGGGAGAGGAAGAGCTTGGCTGCGCCTGGCTCTGATGCAGAAGAAACTTTCAGAGTACATGAAAGCCTTGATTAACAGGAAGGATCTTCTCAGGTGAGCGCTGAGTTCGCTTTCGGGTTAGATTGGCTTCACTCCTGCCTTCTTCTAAGACCTTTACAACATTTTACACCCGAATGGTGAAGTTTTTGAGAAATGGTAGTATTTGTGAAATGCGGAGCTTCCTTTAATCCTTCTGAGGGATTAAAAATGCTTAGTATGCTTTCTTAATTCAGAAGCTGTTATTACTCCACTTCATCTCAAATATCCATTGGAATAAACACAAATTTTGCTTCCAAAGAGATGACTTGGGTGAAATATATGTACAGAGGGGTGTTCTTTGTCTGCAAAATCTTGACCCTGGGTGTATTTCCGACCTTCTCGCTTCATTACCATCTGACTTGGAGCAAGTCATTTCACTTCTCCTTATCTCTGCTTCCCGCTTGTAAAATAGCAATAATTTTGTAGTTTAATTGAAAGTCCACGGATTTGAGCTACTATGTCTGCGTGAGTAGGATTTAATAAAGGTTTTGGTGTTTCTTTACTCAAACACGTAGGTTTCTGTTGGCTGTCCGTGTCAATCCATAGCCAGCTTGGGGTTAGAAAGGAGAATTTGGTATTGGCCACTGGAAAATGTACAGTTACTCAAGAATTGTTCTTAGTTTCCATCACCGCTCTGCAGCTGAGGGCCCAGCTCTCCTATTTATTGGGTCTTTGCCTCATCCGAACACTAAATTTCTCATTCTAAGAGAGGTTTGTTCAGCCAGAGCAGGAATCCTTGGATCGTCCGTAGGAGTAAATCTCCCTGGGGACTACGTGCCGCTGCCTGGGGTTTTGTTAGGGCTGAGCTTGCATTATATTGTCAGACCCCACACTAATTGACATAATTTTTGTTGATTTTTAAACACTCAACACTTGTCTTCTCTTGCTGTGCATCCCCCAGTGAGTTCTATGAGCCCAACGCGCTGATGATGGAAGAGGAAGGTGCCATCATCGCTGGCCTCCTGGTGGGTTTGAACGTCATCGACGCAAACTTCTGCATGAAGGGAGAAGACCTGGACTCACAGGTACAGGGTGGTCAGTTAATGGGGTTTTTTTGCTCATTTTAATTGGAAGAATATTCCATTATAGAGGAATTATTCATCTGAGATAGAAGTCTGTTATTATATGTAGTAGAAGAGTGACATGAGGTTGTTCCTGATTGTGGATCACGCTGTGTGATGAGATGGTTGTAGCTGTTAAACAAAAGAAAATGAGCCTATATGCACTTACGTTCCAACCTGCTGCTTATCCTACTATATTTATGCTTAAAGTGCACCACATTTTCATTAATTTTTGATATATTACTGGCCTAATGAATCCTTGCTATAATGCAACATGCGCTGATGTTCTGACTGAATGGCTCTAAGCTTCCGTAACCATGGACAGTGTTTAATGCAATAGAAAAAGTGTTTAATGTAAAATGCAAATTTTCCTAGGTTGGAGTTATCGATTTCTCGATGTATTTGAAAGATGGGAACAGCACAAAAGGCAGCGAAGGGTAAGTACACACACAATTGTCCTGCTTCTCATCTCTTGGTGACTCGTATTCAGGTATCCCAGGTTGCCCTGCAAGTTGTTAACCTTTTTAATTAAAAAGCTACTTAGACTGAATTGCTCTTCTATGATAAATCATAAAGTATAAATGAAATAATATAAATAAAGAAGTTTAGTGGCCTTCACCGGTTGCATGGCATCAGGGTGGTGGCTTTTGGCACCATAGCATCCTTGGGAAACAAAATTCTCCGATTGGGAAAGACTGAACCCAACAGTGTGGGCACAACGACACACGGATCGGTGTTGGGGTTTTCTGAGGGTCTTCAAGAGCACTTCATCCTTCTGAGGAGGTCACGCTCCTCTGAACTTGGGTATATCTTTAATCCCTATCCCTTTAATCATTTTTTCCAGAGACGGTCAGATAACTGCTATTTTGGACCAGAAGAACTATGTAGAAGAACTCAATAGACATTTAAGGTAAGACGTGATTTATTTATTCTTTATCATATAGTATCGCAAAATAGAAAACTGGATTTTCAAAAAGAAGGGATTACTGTAGGGTTTTTCTCTCCAACAGTGCTACAGTGAACAACCTACAGGCCAAGGTGGATGCTTTGGAAAAATCCAACACCAAACTGACCGAGGAGGTGAGTGTCACAGAAAACCATCTGATGTTTTGGCATCGGGGATTGAAAAGGTACGGGAGGAGCTATTTTCGGATTTCTGGGGTGTGGAACGATCAGTGTTGAAACTGATCTTGGAACTGGAATAACCGACCCGCCAGGGAATTACACTGGTGGCTGCTACTGCCTAAGCATGAGGTGGAAAAAAACCCCAGTGTTTATGTTAAAAAGCAAAAGCTGTTGAATACACTCGATCCCTCCGAAATCTCAGAGCGCTTTCTGACTTGTGTATCTTGGAATAAACGGTACGGTGGGTACGGTCTCAAATGCCGAACAGCTGATGTAGGTTATGAGACGTCCAGACATGGCACGTTTTTAAATGGCTGTTTGTTTTGACCGATGCAAAAGTTTACTACGATGTAGAGGTAGTAAGGTAACTTTTTCTTTAGTTTACAAGAAATAAATGAAAAAATTATCATTATAGATAAAGCGTTGTTCAGCCTGAGCGTGAGAAATGGTTGGTACGTGCATCATAGCTGTAACCTGTGTTTTAAAATTGGTTCACTAGTAACGCCATAAATGGAATAAAATCTTTTTGGGGTGAGTTCCCTGACAAATGGGTGACGGTAGGTCTCACCCTAACGGTTTTACAGTCTGTCCGTGTGTCACTTAGCTCAGCAGAATGGTTTTGACTGGGATGTCTCGGTGCTCCTGCAGTACAAATATGAAATAGAAATTCCTTTTTGCTTGTTCCCCCTCATTAAAGGAGGTCTCTGTGTGTGGTTGTGGAGCGTTTACTCTAATGGATGTGTTCTAAATGATGAGAAGCTTTAACGATGGAGATCAGTTTATCCCCTCTTGCAATTAAGGAGAAAGAAATGTTTTTTACAATTAAAATATTTATTTTAAAAAGGTGGTCTGCAGTAGAGGCTGCCTTTCTCAGCGCTGCTATAAGTGGCTTTTGATTTATTCCCTGCAGAGTGTGAGTGCTGTGCCCATTTAGACATGAGATTAATTGCAGTGTTGACTTGGAAGTATTTTTTTAATTTTTTACTATTTAACTTGCTTGTGCCTCGGTGAATCCTGCAGGCGGTTCAGAGCAGGGCTTTGGGTGGCGCTGTGCCGGGCCGGGCTGTCTGCAGCGTGCAGTTAATGAACCGCGGCACGGGTCACATCAATTTGTGTATTTGGCTTGAGCTGTACCAAAGACTCGCGCTTTCGTCGGGGTAATTTCTGTTTGGGTTTGTCACTTGGTACCACTGTGACCTCCTGGAATGTCACCGAGCTTTGCTTGTGCGCGCGGCTTACGCAAGTCAGGATGTACAAAGCCAGAAGGAGTTTTCCGAAATTATTTTGGCCTTTGACCGCTCACTCGAAGTAATCTGGGAGTTTGCGGTGATGTCTTCACCGGGAACTCCTCGGAGGCAGATGTCCCGTCTCCTCAGGGTGGGATGTGCTTCTCCTCCTCCCTTCCCAGCCACATATTCCTCCTCTGGCGAGGTTCCCATCCTGCTCCTCCTGCCCAAATGCCTGAGCATCTTACACCTGAGGTGCTCTCCCCAGCGCTGCACCCAAACTACTGAAGCTTTAGCAAACCCCTGCAACAATTTCTTCTCTGGTAATAAATTTCACTCGCTCAAACTCAACAAACTCATATATTTCCTTTTCGTTCCCTTTGGGAAGGGAAGGGGAATGGAGCGAGGATTTCTGTTGAGCTGCACTAACACGTTACGCAGAGTCTGGCAGGGAGAGACCTGGAGAAGTCAATAACTTTACTGAAACACAGGCGCCGAAATAGGTTGGAAATTCTCTCTTTTAGGTGACAGTGGAAATCCATCCCACTGGCACTAATCGATGCTTTCTCAGAGACTCTTTCTCCATGGTAGAGGCCAAATTGTCTTTTACCACTCCAAATATATTTTTTTTTGCTCACCTTGAGTGTAAAAAGTGAGTACAGAGAACATGTCTAAGGAGGAGAAAACAAAAAAGGTGGAGTGTGTTTTTGGTGTGTTACTGTTGCTGTGGTCTGTTCGCAGCTTGCGGTTGCAAACAACAGGATTATTACGCTGCAAGAAGAGATGGAACGGGTTAAAGAAGAAAGTTCTTACATCTTAGAGTCCAATCGGAAGGTTGGTGTGTGTGTGTGTGTGTGTGTGTGTGTGAGCGATCACTGAACCCTTCGGGCAGTCCCAGCCCCAATCCCACCGAGAAGTAGCTGTTTGGAAGAGACTTTTATTTCCTTATGTATCTGCGATTGGGAAGGGTGACTCCAGGTGGGAGGTGACAGATGGACCTTGGCCACCGTGAGTCCTGCCTGGAGCGGCTGGTGAAGCCGTGAGCGTGCGCAGAGCCGAGAGCCAGCACAGCGTGTTCCAGCTTGCTGTTGGGAGGGGGGATTTACTGAGGGGGTGGCATACACATTTGAATGTAGGAGTTCTGCTTTTTTGGCCTGAAATGCTGCCCTTTTCGGAAATCAAGGGGCAGGATCTACATTTTTTTGATTGATATGGTTGGACTAGATGACCTTCAGTGGTCCCTTCCAACACATTCTATGATTTATTGAAAGTGCTGGTAACTACAGCAGAATCTAGATTTTAGTTCTAAAGCCCTTAAGATCTGTTCCTGAGGATTTGTAACCACACTTAAAATATTGTGAAAGTCCTGAAAGTGGAGAGTTTGTGTGTTTAGTTCATATCCGTAGACGTGCAGTGGGGAACAGGGAGAGGGAGCCGTTTCACAGGCTGCGGTCACTGAATGGAGCTCTGAGTTTTGATAGTCACAGAATTTGTTTTCAAAGCGTTGGGAAAAGCAAATAACGGGCAAATGTGAGGGTTGGTAGTATATATTGATGGGTTAATTAAGTGTCTTCGTTACCTTAGGTCACTAAAGACAGAACTGCCGATGGACATGCACTGACCGAGGCGCGGAAACAGTTGAAGGAGGAGACTCAGCTGCGGCTGGTAAGGGCTGTCTGAGCTCGGAGCTCACCAGGAATGGCTTTTTGGTGTAATAACTCCGTGTCAGACAATTGCTTTTTAAAACATTTGCCCAGGGAAATGAAATGTTTTTAGGGAATAAAGTCTGCCAGCTTTTCTCTAGCCCCCGCCACCATCAGACAGATGGGCCTATATTGCACTTTCTGCTGTTTACGTTGCTTTAATATTGGACAGAAAATGGGGATTTGTTGTCTTTAATCACCTTTGATGGGTCAGATCCGTCGCTGCGGCGATGCAGCACAGTTCTAGGTCGTGGTTTTCTTGGGGAGGGTGAGGAAAGCTGGCTGGTAACGCCGGCCCATCCGGGTGTTCCAGGACGTGGAGAAGGAGCTGGAGGTGCAGATCGGGATGCGACAGGAGATGGAGCTGGCCATGAAGATGCTGGAGAAGGATGTTTGCGAGAAGCAAGACGCGCTGGTGGCGCTCAGGCAGCAGCTGGATGATCTCAGGGCCCTAAAGCATGAACTGTCTTTCAAGCTGCAGGTAGGGAATAATTACATGAAATGCAGGGAATAATTACCACAGGTAAAAGTGGTAATTCCTGGTTTGGTTTTTTTTTTCCCATCTACTTAAAAGGGGCTGGGTGTGGAAGGGTTTCGGGTTGTGTAGCATTCTTTGGTCTTGCTACAAGAAAGTTTTAATACATGAACGATTGAATGTGTTGGGGGTTAAAGAAAAATGCCATTTCTTCTGAGGAAAGACTCAGGATGATCCAGAAATGGGTGAGTTTGACCGGGAAAAGCATCTTCTGTGTTTTTGTGGTATAAAAACTGAGCCGTGGGAGCTTCTGTTCCGGCACAATGTGGTATTTGAAGGTGTGTGGTGTAATTACATATGGTACTGTGTGGTGACAAAAGACTCAAGACAAAGAGCAACGCAAAAAGCTTGGAAAGAAACTCTAAAATAAACTTCAGAACAGGAAAGCGTTGCCTCTGCTCTGCTTGAGCCAGTCATTCTGTGCAAAACAGTTGAATTACACAAACAGATATTGCTTTAATATGTATTATACGGGAAACTTCACTGATTCTGGTACTGCCTTTTTGTGGCATCCAGACGTAGCCTGCACCTGTAGGGCAGGGTCTTCATCCTTGCGATATTGACCTGGCCTTTGCTTTCTGAGCACCTTCTCCTGCCTCCTTGGATCCTGCCCTTTTGGCTTCACGTGTCACACAGAATCACAGAGTGATGTGGGGTTGGAAGGGACCTCTGGAGATCATCTCCTCCAACCCCCTGCCACAGCAGGGGCACCCACAGCAGGTCCCACAGGAATGTGTCCAGGTGGGTTTGGAATGTCTCCAGAGAAGGAGACTCCACCACCTCTCTGGGCAGCCTCTTCCAGGGCTCTGACACCCTCACAGCAAAGAAGTTCCTCCTCATGTTGAGATGGAACTTCTTATGTTCCAATTTGTGCCCATTCCCTCTTGTCCTGTCCCTGGGCACCACTGAAAAAAGACTGGCCCCATCCTCCTGACACCCACCCTTGAAGTATTTATAGGTGTTGATCAGATCCCCCTCAGTCTGCTCTTCTACTTACAAAAACCCCACGATGCTCCTTTTTTCCAGAGTTCAGACATGGGAGTGAAACAGAAGAGTGAATTAAACAGCCGTTTGGAAGAGAAAACAAATCAGATGGCTGCCACCATCAAACAGCTTGAACAAAGGTAAAAAATGAAACTCTTACTGTTATAAAGTCACGTGTGTGTCCTAGTGGTGGTGTCCTGCTGAGCCTGGGTGGGGGAGACGCGAGCCCCAGCGCTCTGCTCAGCCGCTGCTGGACAGCTATAGTTCTTGAGATGTTGTTGGAAGTGTTGTGCACACTCAGGAGGGCTTCCGTTAGAAAGTAAGATACTACTAATGCAGTAATTAATGTAGCAGCTTCGTTTATACACATCAGCTGTGCTGCGTGTTATCCAGCCATTACAAGTCCAGTGCTATCTCTGACAGTGCTGGGAAGGATGGAAATACAAACATTATTCCACATGGAATCATAGAATTGCTGAGGTTGGAAGGGACCTTTCAGGCCACAGAGTCCAACCATCAACCCAACACTGACAAAACCCATCACTAACCCATGTCCCTCAGCACCACGTCTGCCCGGCTTTTAAATCCCTCCAGGGATGGGGACTCCACCACTGCCCTGGGCAGCCTGGTCCGAGGCTTCATAACCCTTTCAGTGTAGAAATTTCTCCTAATATCCATCCTAAACCTCCCCTGGTGCAACTTGAGGCTGTTTCCTCTTGTCCCATCACCTGTTCCTTGGGAGAAGAGACCGACAGCCCCCAGCTACACCCTCCTTTCAGGGAGTTGGAGAGAGTGAGAAGGTCTGCCTCCAGCCTAAACATCTCTGGTAACATCAGTAACATCTCTGGTACTGTTTTGAAAATAATTCCCCAATTGAAGCATTCTCCTGATGACCAACCATGTACTTTCTGAGGGAGATGAACCTCCTGGCGTGAAAGTAAATGGAGGAAGATGAGGGGCAGCCTGGCTGTCGCAGATGAAGGCAGCCCGAAGGGATAATGTCCGTTTGGGCTGGGCCAAGTTCCAGCCTAATGGCCATGTTTGGCTCACGTTATTGACCCTCGGCATCAAAGTGGGGATGATTTGGGACAGAGAAACGCTCCTTTTTCCCTTTAGTCTCGTTCTCGAAGCCAAGGCTTTGCGATGGTTTGGCCAAAAAGCTCAGGAGTTCAGTCTCTGGGAATTGCCTTGGCTGTCGTGCGAGCTCCCAGAAAACCAGGGCCTGGCTACTCATGAGCAGGTCAATGCACTAAATGAATGCTCTTGTTCTAGGGTTTATATTCTGTATGATTCTTTATGAAAAAGGTCATTTTGTTTGTAGAAAATCTGTGCTTTAACATGTTTTAAGATCTCTCCTCAGCTAATTGTTTTGCTCTTTTTCTCCTGCTGTTCTTATTTTTCCATATTTTATTTTTTTTCCCCATCATCCTCATTCTGATTTCCTTAATACAGTGAAAAGGATTTGGTGAAACAGGCAAAAACCTTAAATAGTGCAGCAAACAAACTGATCCAGAAGCACCATTAGACATTTTTATGTCTGGTCGCCTCACAGCTCTGACATCAGAACTCATTTATGAGGGGAGAACTTGAGAATTGCTAAAAGCAACTGTTAAAATGTTAATTGTCACCTTAAAGTTGATTTGGAATTTGCTGAATTTTTAAAACCAGTGAGGTTTTTTTTTTTTTTTTCTTCAGAGATTTAGAGTCGGGTATGAAAATCCCTAACTTTGCCATTTAAGCTGTGTTAAAGAACCGATGAGTTGGCCAGTAGAGACCCCAGAAAAGCGTTAAGGAACGGCAGAGACGTGGCTCTGTCTGTCCCGGTGACGCAAAGCACCTACAGCAGCGCCGATCTCCAACATTCACGGAGAGTCGGTGCCTTGGCCGAGCCAGTATCAGATTGGCCAGCTCTGGAAAGTCAACTAGTTTTTCTGTGTTACCCTTTTTTCGTGAAGTAGACTCGGGGAAAAAAAAAAAAAAAATACTAATGCAGTCCCTGGAAGTTGTTGAAAGTAGTTGTGTGCGTTCCCCAAGCCCTTCCCTGCCTTTCGTTTCTGTTCCGTGGGGTCTTGGAGCCATCCGAGAGCGAGGACTCGGTGGCTCGTGGCCGCGAAGACCAGCCCCCTCCTCATTGGCCTTCGTGACTTGGTGGGAGGCTGGGGAATTCCGACTTATCCTTATTCCTTTAAACTTCATGTGTCCAGAATTAGTAGGTAGGTGTTAGAGTAACAGGATAGAGTGGTGAGTTCAGTGGAAACCTCCTTACCTTTGCATTGCCTTCTACCTCCACTGTCCCTCCCTCCTAGACGCACCTCGCGGGTTCTTCCCCACCGAAGGAAGCCCAGGAGAGGTGCTTCGGTAGGTCTTGCCTCTTCCTGGAAAGGGAAGTTACGTTTTACAACAAATAATCTGATCTTTATACTCTAGTGCTTAAAAGAAACGGGAAATAAATAAGAAAGGACCAAGACGTGCAGTGGTGGGGAGTAATTTGGTGCTTGAGCCTTCCTTGTCCGAGCAGTCTGTGGTTTAAAAGGAGTTGCCTTTTACTGTTCCACTCCTTTCCTTTGCTTCCCAGTTTCCGTTGCTCAATACAAGTGGAATTTGCTGATGAAAGAACAGCTAAAGCTTGGAAATGGCTCCGAATAGGAAAAAATAATTGCCAATTTAACACCCCAGTGCAAAACTTTAAGTAACTGTAGCTTGGACTATTATAAACCAATACCCTCTTCCCTGTGGCCGCCTGAGTTCAGGGTCTGGCCTGTCACAGGCTTTGGGCTATAAGTGCTCCCAGAGATCTATATTTCTTTTTTTCTTTCAAGAAGATGACATTTGGGGGAGTTTGTGTGGAATTTTTTTGCGCTGGGTGAGATGCCCATAGAAATTCTTTGGTGCCAGTTCTCCCTCTGTGCTCCTTGGGGCAGCGGGAGGCAAACGTGACTCGAAGCCGGGGAAGGGAGACCATCTGTTGATTCGCACTTATTCCTTCAAGTTTCAAAATCTCAGGGGGGGCTGAGCCCGGTCCTCCTGCGCCCCCCGCTGAGCTCCTCCCGTGGACTCCTGCACACAAGCAGACTTGGAGACCCCTTTTAAACCTCCACGCGATGCCCGAGTCGCATGCTCGAGAGTATAAACTTTAACCTTCAATAACCTTCTACTAGAAACTCATTTTAACCACCAGAAAAATAAAATAATAGTAGGGAGGCGGAAGCTTTCATCAAGGTATCCAAATAGCTAATTAGAGCAGTTAACTCCCCTGCCCCTCCCCGGCCTTCGGCTGGAGAAAGAGGGGTCGGGCTGGCTTTGTTTGCTCTCACGGTAAGGCTAAAATAAGAGAGAATTGAGAATCTGGCCCTTTGCGATGTCGGGCTCCGGGGAAGGGAGCAGGAAAAGACACCGATTCTCGATCTAGTCGCTAACCTCCGTCGCAAGTTCCAGTTACGCGTGTAAAGCTGAAATGTAATATACATTAAAATCCAATTGGACTTAAAATTCTGTGTACTTGAGGTTTGCTTTGAATCTGGATAAAAGTGATGTTTTATGTTTTTCATCCTAATGGCTGTAAACCGTAGTAATAGAATAAAAACTATTGAAAATCAGAGCTTCTGCCTGGTTCACCTACATCTTGCTTTTCTTTCCAAGATTTTCCTCCTTTCCATTATTTTTACCATTCTTTTTTTTTTTTTTTGACTTTACCTTTTCACTGGGTTTTTTTTTAATTTAATTTAATTTTATTTTATTTATTTTTTGCTTAAACTCGGTCTTCCTCCCCACCATGGCTTTTGTTTTTTATCACAAGTTCATGTGGCTCAAATCCAGATTGCGGCAGGCGGAGAAGGACCGGCAGTTGGCCCAGCAGGACAACCGTCTCTTCAAGCAGGAGTTTGGGGACAAAATCAACAGCCTCCAGCTGGAAGTGGAAGAGCTCTCCAGGCAGCGGTGAAGAGATCCTTTTCTAATCTATTTTTTCCTCTCTTATTTTTCTATTTCTAATCTAGGGCCGTGTTGACTGTGTCTAGTAGAAAGCAGTAGGAGGTGGAGATGGAGAGGGCCAAGCGGCATTTGAGATGCCAGGCAGGCGTGAAATGCTTCGTGAAGTGGCAAATCTTTTTAACGTGCGGGTCTTTAAAGTTGCAACTTGAAAAATCAGGTTGGAAGAAAACGGGAAAGAACTGCGTGGTTGGGAGAAACCGCCAGCAAAAGCGCAAATCTTGTGTGGGGGTGGGATATCAGGAGCAGGCTGCAGAACATCTCTTGGATGGAGATCAAAGTGTTGGGATGTGTCCATGGGGGCTTCCTGCACCGCGGTTGGATTTGTTGGGCGATAACCTTCTCTTTTGGAAACCTGCAACGCTAGGGATGCAGGATGGAGACCACCACGAGCTGGAAAACCAGTCTGGAAGGCTGGGTAGATCCTGAGGTCGCGTTGTGGGTTAGCCTGGAGTGAGGGGGGACTGGATGTGCTTCAAAGAGCAGTCAGGTCTCTGGCGGCAACGTAGACCTCTCCAAAGTCTGCTGTTGCTCAGACTTTCCACTGTAATAGCATCATTTGGAACCTAAAGCTAAAACACTGAAGAGTTTGGAGCAAGGGACATCAGTCTGGCAAACCGTGACTTTGATTTCTATTTTCCAGCTGAAACTGGTCTCAGTTTTGCTGGGAGGCAACCAAAAGGTTGGAAACCAAACGTAGAGAACTTGGCGAGAGCTGGCCCGCTCCCCGCTGCGGTGTCATCGGTTTGCCGATATCAGGAAAACAGAGAAAATCCTCTTATCTGAAAATAGCAGTGTCTCCCCTTCCGCAGCCCTGGCGCAGCTTCTGTGTGTTGCAAGGTCACCGGGCTGGATGGTGTGGAAGCGTTGCTGGATGCAGCTTTTCGTTTTGTCACCTCCTCCCCTCCTGGCACGGCGTTTTGTTTCCTTTTTTTAAAAAAAACGTGACAGAGGGTGCCCACAAAGCCAGCAAACGGCTTTTATCAGGAATTCATAGGAGGTCCTGGGCCTGAGCTCTCCGTGTTCTTGGGTATAAAAGGTCTGGGGAACGTGTTTCTCTGCGTGTGCTCCTCACACCGAGGCAGTTGAACTTAGTGCAGCCCCATGAGATTTGCAATTTGCTCTGGTTTTGCATCAGTTGGACTCTTCCTGATCCCTTCCTCGCTCGAGCTAAATCAGGAGGAGGGTATGAAAAGGATGGAGCCTCCTTTCCTGGGAGGCTGCGCTGCTTTATCAACTTGATTTTAGTCCCAGGTTTCTAAAGCAGCGAGTTGTTGGGTGCTGCGGTGGGTGGTGGGGAGTTTTTCTGGAGTTATATTCCTTTTCTGGAGTTATATTCCTTTTCTGGAGTTATATTCCTTTTCTGGAGTTACATTCCTTTAAGAGGAAATGGGACTTTTTGTGTTTGTGGCGTTTTTAAATCACGTTATAAACAAGAATTCCCTGAGGTGGTTGAGTTTTTTTAAGTGTCAGCGCGGGCGAGGAGTCATTTCTGGATCTAAGTCTCCAGCAGCTTTACTCGCTTCAGTCAGGCTGTGTAATTAATGAGGCTGGAGTCATAACGAGCTATTTAAAAAACCGTTGGAGCGGTTCGGAGGCTAATGAGGGTAATGACGGATCACGTCGGTTTTAATGGCAATGAGGATTCTGAAAATGGTACAAGTCCCATCACTGCTTTCACGGCAGATATTTGGTTTCTAGGTTTTGCTTTTGGAGCAGGGATGGTTCCCTCCGGCAGTTCCTGTATTTTATTTGTTGATTATTGATTGATTTCGCAAACGGGGGCGAGTCTCTGGCGCTTCAGTTCCTGCCGGTCCGTGTGCTCCGACAGCTCGGTGGCTGTTGGGCACAGGAGGCTGCAGTTCCTGGAGGCGTGGAGCTTTCTGGTGCCCCAGAGTAAAAGGGTCTGAGATGTACAGGTCTGGAGTTGTGCTGCGTCAGGGATCTCCGATGGGCTTGTTCATCTGTCCTTGGTTGTCCTCCTGAATTTCAATCTGCTGCACTCAGCCATGTCCTTGTTCTGTGTGGCTCAATGGACCACAGCAGGCACTGTGTGGGGCTGATACATAAGCCTTGGTGGCAAGACCAGTGGCTTGACTGCTCAGTGGTCTTGAAGGAGCATCTGCCATCCTTTCGTTAGAGGTTGGGCTGCACCAGGGAGTTGATTATGGTCCGTAAAAGGCCGTATGCATCCCGTTTTCAGCCCTTTGGGCTCGCCTCTCCTATCCCAGCCCACCTACTGACCTGCTCCTGTGCCGTTGCTCAACCAAGGGCAGTAGCAGAGCAGGTTCTCCTGCTGGAGAGGAGCCCTCGGTTGCTCCATGAGGACCAAGCCCCGCTTCAAGGTGAGGTGTGAGAACACCAAGGCAGTAGCAGAGCAGGTTCTCCTGTTGGAGAGGAGCCCTCGATTGCTCCACAAGGACCAAGCCCTGCTTCAGGCAAGGTGTGAGAACACCAAGGGCAGTAGCAGAGCAGGTTCTCCTGCTAGAGAGGAGCCCTCGGTTGCTCCATGAGGACCAAGCCCCACTTCCGGGTGAGGTGTCAGAAGAATTGCCCCAGCTCTCAAGGAAGAACAGCCCCATCCATCCCCTTTGGGAAGGGGTCAGGGATGTTGGCTTTGGTTTCAGAGCAGTCCACGTGCGGAAGAATGTCTTTTTGAACAGGGCACTGGTCAACTGTTCTGCAAGAGCTGAATAACTAAGGATTTTTAAGGACTTGCAGGCATATCAACAATTTCCCGCAAAATTGTGCTAGAATTAGATGAAGCACCTCTAGATTTTCCATCCTGACATAGTATGCGAGACAACTTTTTATTCAGAGGCAGTTTTCAGCTCTTGAGTTGGGGTTCAGTTGCTGTAGTGTGAAGAGAGGGTTAAACAGCTCATTTTCTCTCCCTGTGGAGTGTTACGGAATAGCCTTTATTCACGATTCCACCTCGCTATTCCAGGAGCCACCTGGAACTGGAACTGAAGCGGGAGAGGGACAGATGGTCACAGAGTCACCAACGCGGCCAAGACAACAAAAAAGGCGCAAAGAATTGGCTGAGACAGGTAATACGGGTGTTGTTCCTCTTGCCTTGTGCTGGAAACGCGGTGTCGTTTCGCTCACTTGCTTTTCCTGAGCTTTATTAGGCAATAAATATGGATTGTTGACGTGCCACAACAACACGGAACCTTTTTTACACACGCTAAATAGGCAGTTTATTGAGTTGAGCCTGGCAAAAATATTGCAAATGTTACATTTCACTGCAGAACGCCGATTTCCTCTTCTGGGCTGGGAACCCGGCGAAATCCTGACAGTAATTGTGATTCTTCCCTCACTAGTTTAATAAAACTCGGCTTTATTTCTTGCATCGTAATCAGGGATATTCTCCTGAAAGAGGTGAACAGGAAAACTTGGGAGACAAAATGATTTTTTTGCTGGCATCACAAGTCCCTGTCAGTGTCCTCTCGGTGCGGACGATGAGGGAATCCAGTGTTTTTTAAAGCGAAGCGTAGCGTTCATCTTGAGAGTAAAACTTGGTAGTTCCCAAGTGAAACTCCCTTTTTAGCAGTAAATTTGCCTTTGGAAGTGAAAAATCTGCTCCGTGGCTTTTCCTGTAAAACGCAACAGGTTCTTTTGCCGGGAATTGGCAGCGAAACGCTTGTTTTGGGGAACAAAACTTGTCACCGTGAGGAGCGTGAAGTGCCAGAGGTGGTTTCTGCAATTCCCAGGAGCCGCTGCCGCCGCACCGGAGAGTTGCCTTCGCTGGGCTCCCCTGGGCTGCGTCAGCCGCTCCGCTTGTTCTTTTTTCAACCGATATTAGGCATAAGTTCAATGACATTATTCACGCGTCAGGAGTCATTTATGGAAAAGGCCCGTTTGCTGTAGCAGAACAGCTAGAATTCAGGAGAAGGAATCGGGAACTAAGCGCGGTGCGGTTTGGGCCAATAAAAATGAAAACAAGAAACCCCCAAACTGGGCAGTCTGGTCTCTAATGCAAAGGTCGGAAAAAAGTAATTTCAGAATATTTTTTTTTTTGGTCACAAAACTTGGCAAAAAGTGCTTGATTCGGCAGAAGTTTGTGTTTGCAGAAATTGAGGAGCCGGGCTGAGATTGTGGTCCCAAGGTGAGAGCCGGGGAGGATTTGTCTCCTCTCCTGGCTGAGGGGATTTGTCCCGCTCATCAGTCGTTAAAAAGCCTCTTCAGCTGTAAACGCTTCCTCTTGGCAGGACGGGAAGCACAAAATCCAGGAAGAAAACGCTAAAGTGAAGCAGCCACCGAGAGAGGAGAACAGCGTCCTGAACAGCGTCCTGAACAGCGTCCTGCCCCACAAGTACGGAAGGAAAGAAATCTCATTTTTTGCCTTCTCCTTTTCTAAGTCCTGCTTCCCCTTCTCCGGTTTCTTTGCCGATGGGAAGTTTGGAAAAGTCCGACTTCCCTTTCTAAGAACCATTTTTCAGCCTAACGCCTTTTGCTGAGGTCTCTTTGCTGCTTTTTCGTAGCCCTCAAAGGGAAGAAGGAGGTTCTGCCGCTTGCCATCAGCGTTTCTGGAGCTGAAAAGCTCCGTCTCTCTCCCATTTACCTTTGAATTTGTGTCTGTATAAATCTGCTGTTTACTAATTTGTCTTAATTAATGAGCTTAATAAGTCAAATGCTGCAGAGACCTTTGGAACTCGTGTCCAAAGAAAGTATCTTTATTGGTGAGGGAAAGGAGAAGGTTGGTGGGTCGATGGCATTTAGAACTAATAACTGGGGACTTCGGGACAAGAAGAGAAGCTGGTGGAGAAAGAGAACTTGAAATAATATTTCAAGGAGGTGGTTGTGTAAGAATGTAGTCCCGGTAGCGAGTTTCTGAACTCAGTGTTACAGAGGAGGATTCTCGGTGTAGGACTTGTTTAGTGTTTGAAAACTAAGTTTCAGATTTGGTTTTAAATGAGAAAAGATGTTTTCTCTGTGACGAGGACGTTGCTCGGGGATGTTAATGGCCTGTTTGAGTCCTCTGAGCGTCGGTGACAGAACGCAGAGCTCTGCCACGCTGCGCTGAACACCCACATAAACTTAATCGGAGAATTCTGGTCTTAAAAATAGCGTAAGTTCAATTCGAATCTGCTTTACCGGGTATTAAAAACCTCCCAGGCCTTAGATGCAACACCCGTTGCACCTGGGATGTTTAAGCAGCGGGAGCATCGGGCTGCCGAGGTATCTCAGAGGCCTCAGAACGCAACAGGAGACCAAATACAGAGTGGACTTGGCAGCATGGTTTTGCAGCAACAAACCCCCAAAAGTGCGTATGGGTAGGATTTTAACAACAGGTCGAGGGAACTCTCTGATAGTCCAGATGTTTTTCTTCAATGCCACAGTGACTGAAGTGCCAAGTGACAAGGCTCTTCTCTTGCAGGTCGCCGGGCGACGCGCAGGACGAGCAGGTTGGTGGTGCTTTTCCTTGCTTTGAAATACTGAAGGGTGAGGGTCCAGAGGGAGCTCCTGGGTGGCTGCAGCATCTTCCCTGCCCAGATACCCTCATGTTTGTCCTTCAGGTTGTGCCGTGGTGAGGATTTGTCCATAAAAGCCACTGTTCCCTAGTGGAAAAGTGCTGTTATCCCAGTAGGAAGGCTTTCCGTTGGCGGTGCTGCGCCTTTGTGAGCTCATTTTGCCTCCTCAGCACAACCGTGTTGGTTTTTAAACGAATATTAAGCCCTTTTATTATTCCTTTGCCCTGTGCCTTTCCTGGCGTGTCTAAAAAGAACAATGAAAACATAATACAATATAGTGTTTGTGGAAATGGTGGCGTTTAACCTCCTCGGTGGTGTTTAAGCTCCGTGCTCCGGGGTAGGGCTTTGCCGGTTGCTCTGTGGGGTGGAGGGAAGGGGGTGTTTTGGTTGATTGGCTTGTTTTGCCGTTTCCATGTATCTCAAATTGACCAAAATCCATTCTTTCTCCCCGGGGTGCCTGGCAAAGCAGGGCTACACCCCTAACTGTCGATGGGATGCCGTAACACTCGTGCGGTGTGGCCAGTGCGACTGTAGGTCATCCTGCAAATGCTGGGTGGTCCCCTGTGGCTGCACCGTGTGCTGTGGGGGGGAGAGGGGTGAAAAACACAACGTGGGGAAACTTCCTCCCTGTGTCAGAGGCGGATCGGGTGCCGTGTAAAGCAGAATGTCTTGGTTTTCCCTTGGGGTTTAGGAACAGCCGTCGGGACCTGGGAACGCTGAGATCTGCCAGCTCTGCCGGGAAGAAAGCAGCCGGAGCGCAAAAAAGGTAACTCCCAAGACGTGCGTTGTCACCTCTGTCACCTGGAGAACGTGCGTTTCCTCTGATTTTCATTTTCGAACAGCAGAGACTTCCCACTGGTGACTTGGGTCCAAGAAATGAGCCCTTCTTCTGAAGTCCACTTGACCCTTCAGCTTGTTAAACAGGGGTTGCCTGAGGGCTCCCCGCTCTGCTCTGTGTGCAGTGCTTTGGTTTCCCTTCCCTTTAGCAGCTTCTTCCCTTTTTACTCAAGTGGGTGTTTTTCTGGGATCAATCAGAAGCGGGAAGAGGAGGTGCTGACACTTCTCCATTTCTTCACTTAGGGCACATGGCCTTTTTCTCTTATTTTTATTCTTTTTTTTGTGGCTGAGCCCCCCTTGCTTTCCTCACGATGATTAGAGGGTTACCAAAAAGGGGCGTTTGGTGGGAGCGCTGCCTCCATCCAGATACTTCCCTGCACTGATGCCGAGGAGCAGGAGCAGTTTGCAAGGACACAGATGTTTGTTTGATTGCACAGGAGCAAACTCCTGGTCTTCAGAGGAGACAAGAGTGGAGTTTTGGAGCGTCTTTCTCTAGCCCAGAGGAGCATTCGGGTTGAGGGAACAATAATGAGAGAAAACAGCAGTTCCTTTGTGTCGCTTGTGTCTTGAGCATCTCCTTAATTTCTCTGTCCTCCCTCTGCCTTCCAGAACGTCTGCAAGAACTGTGGTGGAGTCTTCTGCGAAGCCTGTTCGGGGAATGAGCTGCCCCTGCCCTCCAGCATTAACCCCCAGCGCGTCTGCGACCCCTGCCACAAGCAGCTCATCCAGCAGTACTCGGCCAGTCCCCTGTAGGGGACGCGGTGCAGGGAGAGGTGACCAAAAAATGGTTGTGGCTTGATAATGGTGGTTTGTGGAGTCGTTCAGGGGGAATGTGAAGAGAAGACACTTTCCTGTGTTCTTTGGAGGTCGGAGGGAAGCAGCTTCGTGGTGTTTCGTGGACGGTCTGAGCCTTCCCTGTACCAAAAAACCTGCCGGCTCTCGGTACTGAGCTTGTGCTGGGGAGAGCGGTTTTGGGAATGTCCCCAAGGTGTCCCCGAGCAGCGAGGACAGAGCGCCCTCAACCCAAAACGAGCTGTGTGTCTGCGTGCCTGGGTCGGGAACGGTCTCGTCCTCATAGCTGTGATGTGAAAGCTGCTGCTGCTGAGCAAAGCCTCGCTGAAAGCAGGACGGGGGGATTTTTAATCCTTCTGCCTGGCTCCACTTGAAATCCCGTGTCCCTTTCCCGTTGCCTTTTGACAATCCGCGCTGCGTCACTGCCAGGGGTCTGAAGGCCAAGGGAAGAGGCCAAGAAACCCTTCCAAGCTTCATTCCTTTGGCTCTGGCCATGGCTGCACAAATCGGTCTGGAAAACTCAAAGCTGTGAAAGTTCCAAAGTTCTCCTTGTGTGTAGGGGGTGCGGGATGGGGAGAACCAAGGACCTGCACTGATCTGGAAGCGCCCTTGAAGCATCTGGGACCTTCCTCGGAGACCTTCACTGTGACTTGGTGACCACGCCGCCGTGGTGACAGCGAAGGGCGTCGCTGCACCTCCCGTGGCGGGGGGTGGGAACTGGAGGGATTGGATTCCCCAGCATTTAGACACCAAATCCTCGTGACAACACAGATTTAGGGCCACTTCCCTCCACCTCTGCCCCTCGGCCACAGGCAAAAAATCATTGTCATAAACCCAGCGTTTCGCTATTATTTTTTTTTTTTTTTGGTAGATCAAAAAGAAGCGGGAACGCGTTTCACCTACGAGAAATTTTAATTTGAAACAGCGTAAAGGGGTTTCACGCTTCACGCTGCATCATTCTTTGCTGCTGTCACCTCAAGGCATGTTGTGTTGCTCCGAAAAAGCGGTGGTGGCTTCCTCGTGAAGCACGGAGCACGTCACGGTTGTGTGGGGACTGGTTTATACTGGAAATCTACTTCAGGCTTCAAGGCCACAGAATGTTTTGTAGCCCTTAGAAAAACTGGTGTATTTCTACGTGACAAACGCATTTGGGTTTGTACCGATTTCGTTAGGGATTAGCGGTTTATTTCCTCCGAGGGGATTTTCTGTTCGTTAGACCGGCTGGAACCCCGGTAAAAGGCGTGTCAGAGCTGAGGTCGTTTCCGTGGTTGGTGCTAGTTTGTACCAGGAATTTCTCTCCTCTCGTTCCCTCCAGGCCTCGGCGTGTTCGGCCACCCGAGTTCTCCGACTCCTCTTGGTGCCCCTCGGAGCCACAGCACTTCACAGGGGGGCAACTTCAGAGATTTCCTCTTTCTGCTCTTTTTTTCCCCCACCCCTCACAGTCGTTAACAGATTTATTTCCTCGCTGCTGCCCCGTAAAGTAGATTTAGTAGTTGTTGAAACATGAAAATCCTAGAATTGAGGTGTGAGCTCACTGCTTTGCAGCGCTCAGACACCGGAGAAGACCGGAGATAGGGAATTCTGCGTTAATAGTTTTGTGTACAAACTGTACACATTTACGAGATTTCAAATTCCTGCATCCAAACCCAGCGTGACTCCTCCCCCGAGGAGAAAGTGAGCCCCAAACCATTTCCACGTTGGAGGATTAAACTGGAAACCGGGCACTTACTGTACATACTATTAATGCTGGTGCATCCAGCATTTTGCAGCTCCGGAGGGACAGATTACTTGTGATTTGTCCCGGCAGGAGCAACCGCCGCTTTGCTTGCTCCAAGTGCAGGCTGGGAGTTGTTCCTGGGAAAAGCTGGATGGCCCTTGAGCAGCAACACGAGATCTCGCAGGAGGTGGCTGAAAAGCCCTTCGGAATCCAGCGCTGCGGCTGCAACGGCCACAGGCCTTTGGAAGGGTCCAGCTCGGCGTCAACGCCTCCTCTTTCCCGGTGTCCGGGGCTCCGGGAATGTCTCCGCCTGGAAGGAGGTGCTGTTGGAGGGGACATTTCGCCCCGTGACGCTGCAGACACCGCGTGTAATGCTGCGCTGACACCTGGCCGTTTGGATTCGGGGAGCGGAGGGTGGTTTTTTCTGATGTTAATTTTGTTCCACGCGATAATAAAAACTTGATCACCTGTATCCTGCCTCCTGAGCGCTCCTTCCAGGCTCCGCGGATGGAAGCATTTCAAAGCCAGATGGCAGATGCGTATGGAGACTGAGAAAGGTGGTAGGAGGGATGAGGTACGGGTGCCCGCTGAGGCGTGTATGAGGATGTTAAAGCGCTCCGCGTTCGTTAATCGCAAATATTGGTGTTTTATTAACACTTTGAACGCCGTTCCGCAGGCGGAGACTGGAACTGCTCCGTCCTGCGGCATTTGCGGCTCCTGCGGGGCAGCTGCTTCTGCTTTTGTTAACAGACAAATCTTTCCAAAGTAGGTCAACACAATTTATTACATGCTTTTACACAATGTTAAATTAAATTTTATACAGTTTATCCTCGTTACTGAGCAGTGACACTCGGACCCGATCTTTGCGTTCACACCCACGGAATGTGTTCACTTTGGCCTAAAAAAAAGAAAGGAAGAGAAATGACTTATTATTCCTTTCCTTTTATCACACGCACCACTGGCTGCTTTTTTGTTCCAAATTATTGTCTCTACAGTAGAATTCAGCAATACTAAAGGATCTCACCAAGGAAAAGGTAAGATGACGCAAGCAGCTACACCAGGTGAGATGTTTTCATGGGGGGGGCTGCAGCGCGCACACACGGGGTGTGAGGTGTTAATTCCACTGGGGCCAAGTCCCAGCACAGGGGACAGAGAATGTTCTGGATGTTCCTGTTCTCTTGAATCTGCCCCAAAAGCTTATCCCAGGCCTAGATTAGAAATCCATGCCACTGGATTGGATCCATGCCACACCACTGGGGGGTGTCAGCACTCACTGCTGCAGCAGGAGGGGCCAGGAACTCGGGGAGCGGCACCCATCGCCCCCCCCACTTCCAGAAGGGAACTCAGGGAAGCGTTACAAGTTGGCCAGGGCCATCCGTAAAGGTCACAGGAAACGTCTTTCCTGGTACAAACATCCTGCCTCACGCTGGGGGGGGCTTCTTTTGCAGTGGAGGGGGGGGGGGGGGCTGTCTTGTGGTGTCCGTAAGGAGTGTGACCCGATGGGGTGACAGCAGCAAGAACTGTCACGCTGCGCTACAGCCACCTCCACAGGAGGGCCACCTCCCTCATGCTCACACCCAGTGCAGCCCGCAATTGTTCCCTTGTAAAGGGCAAGGAGAGAGACATGGTTTCTGTGGAAATAAAAAAAAACCAACACCACCACCCCCAAAAAACACCCCCCCCCCAAAAAAACCCCACCAAACCCCAAACCAGTCCAGGCACAGGAAACCTCCCCCCCTTGTTAACATGGGGGAAAATGTTACAACCTGTGAACACTGAGAACAGGCTGACGACCCTCCGCTAGAAAAGAGGGGATGGATTAAAAAAAAAAACAAAACCCACTAAAAAAAAAAAAAAATAGCTGAAGAATGTTACTTTGTCAAGCTCCACCGTCTGTAACAGGAAGTAATATCCTCCCCGGCCAAAAGACCAGTTAATCCACAGCCACGGAAAATGTTTAGCCGCGATTCCTCTTTGTGCCAGGGGACACAGCCCCAGCAGCACCTTTAATTAATCACTCTGGCAGAGTTTTAAGGGGAGGAGGAAAAGGAAAAAAAAAAAAAAAGCCTTCTCCTGCCAGCTCCAGCAGGGCCCAGGTGGGAAGTGTTGGGGCAGCGCTGGCTGTGACTGCAGGAAGGAGCCGCTTGGCCGTGGGATTTCCATCCCATGGGATCTGGATCCACAGGCCAGAGCATCCAGGCTCAGTGCCTGAGCTGTGGTGAGCCCCTCCAGCCGCTCCAAATGCTGGCATTTCAGCCAGCTGAAATCCCAGGTGTCAGAAATAGTGCGCCTGGAGCCACTCGTCGCTACAAATGGAACAGGAACGAGAGGAGAAGGATGCGCTTACCAAACCCGAGAGCGTGCCACTGTCACTAGCAGTCCTGTTTCGCCTTGGGATGTTCGTTCAGGAATAATTCGACAGCACCGCACTCTGGGGAGCAATTTGAGAGAGACGCTGATTGGATGTGCTACATTTCTTTTCAGTTTCCTTTTCTTCCTCAAAGCCAACGCCACATTATAGGATCATTTGGAAATGTACACTTCAGACAATCCTTTAGCGCAGGGTGTTAACAGCAGCTTCCCAAGCTGTGCCAAACAGCCCCAGGAGCTGAGTCTTGGGGTTGTAAGATACACACACACACACACACACACACACCCCCCCGCCTCTTGACTTACGCAGCTGTGACCCCTCCTTAGCCATGGCAGCGACTGCGTCCTCTCGGCTCTCAAAATGCACATCCGCTTCTCCCGTGGCATCTCCCTGGGAGTTGTATTCTACCATGATCCGTGTGGGCTTCAGCGGCGCAAAGAACTAAAAAGGAGGGGGAAAAAAAAAAAGAGGGTTTGGTGAGAAAAAAACAACAGAACAGTTAACGCACCCTATTACCCCAAAACTCGGATGTTTTTACTCATAAAGCCTGTCCAGCTGCGGGGGGCGGGGGGAAGAGTCTCAGCTCTTGAGTAGCAAAGCACTGCCCTTCTCCACCCGGGTGAAGCTGAGGGACACCCAAGTCGCCCGTCCCACCCTCTGTTAAGCTCCTGGCACGGTAATTCTTGACAGCAACCCAAATCCTCACAGGGCACACGTGTTCTGTACACGTCAAAGTCATTACGCGCAGGTACGTTCGCTCTGTCATGTTCTATACTATTAAAATGATTCTGAAATCCACGTTTGTACAGTGAGCTACTCCGAAATCTAGCCAAGATGATACGTGACTATCCTGAGATCAAAGTGAGGATATTCAGACAGCCCAGCAAGCTTGAATCCATTCGAATTTACGGAGGGGAGCGTGTCACTGCTGTGTCCCGGCTTCCCCGGGGAGCCCAGAACCCTCAGCGAGCTCCCGTTTCCCAACACAGTCAGCCTGAAGCCACGCAGCACTGAGCCCTAACGTAGACAAAGATCAATTAAAAATCTGAAGTTGCTTTATCTGTAACAATTAATCAAGGGTTTCCATTGGCAATTTCATTCATAGTTTTGCTGTTACTCACATTTATTATGTCTTGGGCACTAGCTTGGGTAGGAAAACCCCTGACGTGGACAAAGTGCAGTGGTGACGAGGCGTTCCCAGATTCTGAAATGGGCCTGGAGCTTTCTGATCCTTCCCTGCACGATTCTGTGGAATGGGGGGGGGGGGGGAAAACCCATCATTAATGCTTGTGATTCTCACCTCCCTCCCGTGAAAGCTGTAGACACAGGGGGTCACGCTCACAGCAAACAATGAGAGTAAAAGGAAGAGGCCTCAAAGAAGACAGACGACAGGGAGGGACTCACTGTTTTCTCTTTCAGCATCTGAGGCTCCTGCGTTGCTCAATCCCCTTTCCTCAGAAATGAACTCAGGTTCTCTTCTCACTCCGTAGGAGGTCACCATCTGCCTGTCGTAAGGCACGTGCCTCTGCATTTGATGCTTTCTACTTACGTACACTTCTATGTATCTAGAATTCAAAGGAAGAGATTATAGGGCACCCCGTGCACCTCTGCAACGAACTCAAGGTTTTGAGATAGTACCGCTACTTCAGGATGTTCTCCGATCTCGGCTCTGCTCCCGTGCCAGGTGTGAGAGCCACGGTACGGCAAGCAACGCTTCTGAAGAATTAATTCGTTTAAATTGCACGGTTATGTTTGTGAAAGCCCTTTTCAACTTGCGGTGACAGCCACTCTCCTCCATAAACCCACACACTGTGAGACAATTACCAGTCTGGTCGGGACAGAGTCTTCACTTTACAGCCTTATACACAGTTCTCATAGAAGGTATCCTTCACTTACAAGCCAAAAGACAGAATTTATTTCCTCTGAAAAATGTTTTCTAGTTCTTTCAGCAGCATGCATCGTTCTGAGCAGCCCTGAGGCTGTTTTCCCCTCAATGCATCTCTGCAAACTGCACTATTCCCAGCTCTACAAACCCCTAATTAAAAACACACCCAACCCCTAAACAGATTACTGAAACTGGCAGACACGGTGTGGAGGGTTATATTAACTACTTCAGTGGAGCCAGAAGACTTTATGAAGATTTTAAGATAATGCTATGAAATTGATGGGATAAAATGTAACAGGGGGTGTGAAAGTTGTGGCTACAATACACCAATATGTAACGCGACATTAAGGGACTCAGGCAAGACCCCATTTACACCACAGAAATTAAAAATACGAAACAACAAACCCTTATTTGCAGGTTTAGTCAAAATATAACATTATAATGCCTTATATTTCTATCTGCCCACCCCAGAACCCCATAACTCAGTTTCTTGGCTGATCGCACAGAGGTATATGAGCTCGGGTAGGGAAGCAGATCAGTTCTTGTTCCATCGTGATGAAGAAAAAATTAACGGCAGATTAAGAATTAATGAATCTCTACCAGAGGTAGGGAAGAGTGTCAGTTAATTCAATTATTGGGCACACCTACAGAGCGGCTGTTTTCTTTTAATATGGGGGGGGGGGGGACAAGCATAAGGAAATGCAGCCTGGGAACAGGAAATAAGGGGAGAGAAGAAAGGAAGCAGGTGCTGTGTAGAAGAGGTAAGGTTGGGGAGGTCTTTTTCCTGCTTGGAATTCAGTACAAGAACTTGGTGGGTGTTTTAAGAAAAATCAGGAACGGATTTAAGCCAGAGGCGAGCAGCAACCTGTGCTTCACACGATGTACTCTCTGAGGGGCGACACTGGTTGTGGCCAGTACTGGGCTGAAGGGAAGGGCGAGGGGTGCCAAAATCACAGAAAGCACCAGGGAACCTGGTGGAAATTTGGCAGGGACAACTGTCTGTAGGAGATGCAGGATTCCCATGCACTTGTGTAACACTTGGGTTACACAGTATTAAAATGGAAACATTTTAAGCCTTAAAGTAACAGTCTGACACCACAATGAGAAAGGTTTAGCTGTGATTTCTACTGAAACTTGACTCTGAAGTCTGAGTCCTAGGTTTTAAGGGTAATAAAGGCAGGGGCTTCCTTAATAACGCGAGCATGGGATGACCTAAGATTAGCTGTTTCGCTTTAGAAGCAAGCTCTAAGCCACACAACATGCTTCAGACCACGTTCTTCTACTCTTGTGAACCCCCGAGAAGCACCTACCTACTTCCCATATATTCCCGGTGTCGCAACAGGGCTTTAGCTGCCATTTCGGGAGCTGCAAACTGCACAAAAGCTTCTCCTGTTCTTCTTTCTCCCCGGTAAATGAAAACTATGTCAGTGATTTTCAAACCTATAGAAGGGTTGGGGAGAAAAAAGGCATTTACATTGTCAGGAACTTGTGCCATAGCCCAGAGAGACATCTTTTCCCTTATTCTTCTGGTTTTTGACAAGATAATCAGGCAGTTAAATAGTTCTGAAACAACTGCTCATGCTGGTCTGCATACCTTTTCTTTAAACTTTTTTTTTTAATTCCAAATTACTGGATTTTTTTAAATTTAGTTTTCACAGAAGGTTTAATTGCCAATAATCGAGTTAAGGCTTTAAGTAACTATGAAAACAAGTGAGTCCAAGTTGCAGACAAGAAGGAAGTCCAGAACACAAGTGTTCTTGAAGTCTTCTCTTATTATTGTAAATTTCTTCACATCTCTTTAAAACCCAGCTCAAATTCACTGCACTTCAATCTTCGTCCTGTGTATCTTGGGGAGCCTGTAATCCACTGAACAGCGCTCTCTGACACGATACAGAGTGCACACTAGGCTGAGCTCCTGCACTTATTTTTTTCAGGAATGCTTTTTTGTGTACCTCCTCGAGCCTCGCTACTTTCTCAAAGCGTGTCCCCAACCTCCTAAAAATAATGGAAATACTCGCTCCACAACACTACCCTCCTCATCTCATTGTGATAACGCTGCTACTAGATGCCTTCGCACATACTGAAATACTTTTATCGATTGAGAAGTATTATTGGTGGCCTTTGCTTTTGGCATGATGGTGGTTATTATGAGTCTTGGTGCTGCAGGACTCTGTGTGCATGTCTACCTGGAGTGGAAAAAATTTAGGGGAAAAACTGGTTTTGGTTTAGTCTATAATTTAAATTTTACCTACGGAAACGTCAATTTATTTTGCAAAACCTAGAAAGGCTTCTTTCCTAATGAATGCAGGCTGCAAGTGGGGGACATGAGCATGGAGACACACGCTGTGCAATAGTTGTTCAGCTGAGAACTGGTCCAGTTCATTTTCACAACCATTAACAAGCCAGTAATAATAACTAAAAAAATGCTGTTAACAGTTTTAGCAGTGGTATATGCTATCTGTCGTGATTATACATCTGTGAATACCCGTGCTGCATTCACTTGTACTTAAACTATCATACAGGCATTTTTTCCCCTCTTAACTTTGCCAAAGTTTAAGTTTGCAGATAACAGGATCTAGGTTCCTCCTCTCCTTCCTTCCCCCACCTCCATAAGAGTGCTGTAAGTACTGATCCTAGGTTAGACCTGCAGAAAGTCAAAGGTGCGAGAGCCTTGCAGCCAAAAGCGTGTTCAGAAAACTTTAGTTGGTTCTAGCTGCAGGGGAACAGCAACTCCTTGCAGCGTTTCAGGTGTTCAAGCACGTGCTCTTCCTTTTCTCGTGTAGAAGAACAGCAGCCCAGCTGAGCATCAGCTTGGAGAAATAAACCAAAAAGCACAGAATAGGCTGTTACCTGAGAAAAAAGCTGCGATATCATCCTCAGTGGAGCTGAAGGGAAGGCCTCTGAGTAGTACAACTCCATCGTTTATGGCTTGTGACTCATCCCGCAGACTTCGGAGTAAGCCCTCTACATCGCTGTCGTGTACTTCAAAAACTGCAAGGAATAGAGGCACAAAACATGCTTTCCCTCACGGCACTCAGAAGGCGGCATTCTTCAAGGCAATTTTTTCCCCCTGTGAAACTTCATGTTTCTTCCCCCACCCCATACTCTCTGGTCTTGCGATGGTGCCCCTCACTTGGTTTTTCCTCCCCAGTCTGGGAAGTTTTGGCTTAATGGTGCCTTTTGGGCTAATTTGCTGCTTTGTTCTGCATCCCACCCTTCTCCACACCATCCCGCTTTATTATTCAAGCATTTCTTGTTCACTTTTATCGTGAGTTTTCTTCCACTGTAACTTCTTGTTTCAAACCCACCTTTCACGTAGCGTGGGCCCATGTACCTCAGGTGCTTTTCCAAGGCTCTCTGGACATCCGCTTTGGACTCTAGCTCGATCAAGGCATCCCCCCTGCGTCTCCCATCCCTGTTTAAGAGGAAGTGTATGCCGTTCTCACCATTTCGAATTCTACAGCCTAGAAATCAAGGAACACACGACACAGAAACATACGCAACTGCATCAAACACGGGGGAGTCTTTTGATTGCAGATGAAAGCTGAATATTCTGCACAGAGCTATCCGCCTCAGCAGTGCAAAACGGTTTTGAAACAAAGGATAGGAAACTCCTATTTCTACCCTGAACTCTAACACCCAATGCTTATCACACAAAAGAAACTGATTTGACATCCATTGGCTTCCACAGCTGTATAACTGGATAGTAAACATGCTCATATTGTTGATAAACTTAATTGCTTCTAAGTTACTTAAAATCAAACCCAAACGTTACAGTCTTTCATTCTCTATATCTATACTCTGCCTGCTCTATGTTCCTTTCCCCTAGGCCTTCAAACTGACTTAATTTAGTTTGGCAGGTTATTAAACTACTTAAAAACTCAGACCATCCAGCCTACTCTGGAAGGATGCATCATAATATTACAGTACGGAGCGATCAGCCCTGCAAAGGTATGCACAAGCCTATTAATTAGGATCAGAGAGCAACACTGAAGTTTAAACTGGTAAGTAAAAAGCACTCCAGTTCGTTTAAAAGAGGGGAGCTGGGGGGAAAAGCCAACCGTAATGGTCTTTAAAGGAAACATTTCAAATTGGACTGCCTTTACTGGGGAGACACCAACTAAGAAGGGAAAGACTTAAATACAAAATGCCACAAAGATGAGTTTCTAGTCACTGTCCAACAGTTTAGAAACTGATTATTTGTTTTATATGTGTAAATTGTGGATAATTTTGCATGAATATTAAAAACTCAACTTTGTCTGGCTAGTAACGATCTTTACATTTTCTTCCTGTTAAGTAATCATTAACTACTGGGTGCCATAAAACCACACTGAACAGTTACGCGGGAAAATTAAGGCACATACTATCAAAAAAGGTGAGCACGTCTTCCTCGGTGCAGGAGAAGGGGAATCCTTGCGCCCTGATGAGAAAGACGTTGTCATTTTCTGCCTTGGACGACTCGGGTTCCTGCTCCGAGAGGTGACCTTCCTGGGACGGCGCATCTGTAACCTGCTATCAAAAAAAAATTAAGAAAAAGTTAAATTAAGAAGTGGAAGCACGCGGGGTTTGGTAGTGGGACCCAGCTACGTTCAGCGCATGGTAACTGGGTCCTGTGGAATAGGCAAGGGCAGGGGGGGCGGCAAGGGCCGGCCTCCAGAGCTGTCCCCCCGCTGGTGGGTGTAACGGCCCCGCCGCCCCTCCGGCCCCGTCCCGAGGACGGCGGGGTCAGCCCCCCCGAGGCGGTGGGGACCGTCCGACCGCCCCCCTCCCCTCCCGGGCGGCGGGGTCCCTCATGTCTCCCCCGTCCGCCGCCATCTTAGGCCCGGCCCCGGTGGGCCCCTACCTGGCTGTACCCGCGGAGGGCGGCGCAGAGCGGTGCGGGTACCCTCAGGGCGCCCGGCCCCGGCCCGAGGGCGGCGGCGCTGAGGAGGCCGCGAGCGGGCGGCGGGCGCAGCCAGAGCGGCGGGCGGCGGCCCAGCAGCAGGGCTGCCAGGCCCCGGCGCGCTGCGGCGGCGGCGGCCATGAAGGGCGGGCGGGGGCTGAGGCGCTCCGCCTCCCCTTCCCAGCAGGCGCCGGCGGGCCCGGGCGGAGCGGGGCCTCCGGGCCTCGGGAAGCGGCGCCCGGGGTGGACGGTGACGGCTACTGGTGCCTTGGTACAGTAGAATCATAGAGTGGTTTGGGTGGGAAATGGGACCTTAAAGCCCACCCAGTGCCACCCCCTGCCCTGGGCAGGGACACCTCCCACCACACCAGGTTGCTCCAAGCCCCCTCCAACCTGGCCTTGAACCCCTCCAGGGATGGGGCAGCCACAGCTTCTCTGGGCAACCTGGGCCAGGCTCTCACCACCCTCACACCAAAGAAGTTCTTTCCCACATCTCAGCTCCATCTCCCCTCTGTCAGTGTCAAACCCTTCCCCCTCCTCCTATGGCTCCCCTCCCTCATCCAGAGTCCCTCCCCAGCTTTCCTGGAGCCCCTTGAGGGACTGGAAGGGGCTCTAAGGTCTCCCCGGAGCCTTCTCTTCTCCAGGCTGAACCCCCCCAACTCTCTCAGCCTGTCCTCACAGCAGAGGGGCTCCAGCCCTCCCAGCATCTCTGTGGCCCTCAAGATGCCCATTTAGACTTTCTCTCACCACTAACATTCTTATATATATATTATTTTTTAACAAACAGAATAGGAAAAGAGCCCCACAGTATATTTGCAGTGTAAAGTTTTAAGCCAGGCTTAAGCCCCACAACCCTTTTACACCCCTTCCCCGTGGACTTCTTTTAAAGAGAGGTGACTTTCTGCCCCTCGCCCCTGTCCAAGCTTGACCGTCTTGGAGGTGACACTGGCTGAACCTGTGTGTGAAGAACATAACGCCTTTCAGATGATGTGGAAAAACTATCGTGCTCTTACTGCTGAAGAGGGAGAGAAGGGAAAGAGGTGGCACCGGCTTCTTGAAAGTGGTCACACTGAACCAAGAACAACAACATTTTTAGGATTAAGCAAAAAGAGCAGTAAGAGAAGAGAGAAGCCCACCAAAAGTCCCCAACAGTGGAGGAAGCCAAGGGAGAGGATGTGCCAGGCCACCCCAGCATGTGGACCCCAGTGTTGGGAAGATGGTGACAAGGAGGTAATGGGACAAGAGGTGATGGGCACAAACTGGAACATAAGAAGTTCCATCTCAACATGAGGAGGAACTTCTTCACTTTGAGGGTGGCAGAGCCCTGGAAGAGGCTGCCCAGAGAGGTGGTGGAGTCTCCTTCTCTGGAGACATTCCAAACCCACGTGGACACGTTCCTGTGGGACCTGCTCTGGGTGCTCCTGCTGTGGCAGGGGGTTGGAGGAGATGATCTCCAGAGGTCCCTTCCAACCCCACAGCATTCTGTGATTCTGTGTGATTCTATGACAGCCACCACAGGGAAGAGTTTCCTCTTCTCTCCAACATCCTGTACTTCTAGTCTTGGGCATCTCAAGTTGCCATCTCAAGGCACTGCAAACTAGCACTCAAAATAGTCTTGGGTTTTTCAGCACGAGTCTTTCAGCGTGTGGTGCTGCCGACCCGTTCATTTCTCAGAAGGCTTGAACGTTCCTTATCGCCGTTTTGAAAATGTTAACAAGCTATTTCAGGTCATCTCTTTGTTGCCAGGTTTCGCTTTTATAAACTATTTCTTGTAACAAACGTTCGTACGACAGACTGTTACCTTGATAATGGCACAGTCCCTTGACAATAGCGCTCTCAATCTCAGATTTTCAAGGTAAATCACGTATTATACACGTTTTCAAAGGAACGTTGACCTCAGCACTCAAGTGGTTCACATTCAAGTTTTTCATAGTTTTTCTACACATTGGATTTCTCTTCAAAACCTTCTTTAAACAAGCAAGCAGGTTTTATAGGAGCGAAAAATTAAGATAACTATAGGAATTCCTCTTGACCACTTATCTTTATCTAGATTGGCTTTCATGCTTTAAGTTTAATTGAATAAGCGAATGCCTGAATCTTACAGACCAGGGGAATGGTATGCGCATTCCTCTCTCGTGAACCAAGCAGGGTGCCCGGAAGAGTCTCTTTAAGAGATGCATGTCTTCCACCCGTTTTTCCTTCAATATATTTGCTTCCCAAATAGAGTAAAACTTATCCCACTGCTGTTTCGTCTCCTGTCACATCAGTGTGTGCGAATCACCTTTAGAGGGCACCACTTTGTTGGGCATCTGTCGGCACTGGGGTTTTCCAGGAATCTCAGCGCTTCCTCAGCAAATGTGAGGGATCAAAGCCTCTGCAACTATGGTCAGGAAAAAAAATAATCATGCTATTACAATAGAATTTGCATTTATTCACTTGATAGAACTGGTGTTGAATGAGGTCTACTTATGAGAGGAAATTTGTTACTGTAAGTAAAAATGAAAAGACTTGGGAGATGCCCCTCCGTACTGCTGTGGGCCAAGAAGTTAAATTTATCTACGTTGGCAGATGCCTTTTTCAATACCCAATGTTAAACAGGTTATTGTTAAGCATAATTAACACCCGCTATTCTTTAGTTTGATCAGAGGAAAAATAAAAATGTTCTCAGTTGATACTGCAACAAATGTTTATCTTATACTGGGAAACATTACTTAGTGCTCTGCATAATCTGTCATCAAGAAAAATTGGCCTTCTATTCTGTTGTGGTATTTTCCAAAATTATTTGTTTAGCTCAGATTTGTCCTGCCGGGTGCCGAGACAGTGGCAGGAGACAGCGTGCTCAGCCTGAGCGAGCCCACCAACTCCGGAAAACAGACAGGAGAATGCATTTTGCAAGGAGAAATTTCAGCAGCGTGAACCCTCCCGTAGAGGGTGTCCACGCTGTAAATACCGATGGGATTTGTGGAGCAGGTCCTGCACAAATAGTTTATTTCTGAGGCATTATTACTAAAGTCTGTAAACATTGTAGCAGGAATGAGACGTATCTGAACACTGAAATAGTGCTGAAGGTAACAAAAGGCCAAATTTATTGTTCTTTTTACAGTCCAGTAATAACAAGGCTGATGAGTTGTACTATCCCAGCTCCAGAATTATGGTGACTCTCAGGACTGCTGTATAATAACCTCATGGTTCCTATTATTTCTTCATGCATTGCATTTTTTGTAAAGAATAATTACAAGTACATACCACAGGTTCAATCTGATATTTATACTTAAGCACTTCACTACATTTATATCATTAGTCTTCTAGGAATGGCTTGTTCACAAATCAAATACCTTACCTTAACGCACAAACAATTAAAAAATTGATGGATGCTATCAGTTTAATCTAGACTGTGGGGAGAATGCTTACAGAGCTTAATATTTACTTACTGTATTATTTGCATTTCAAAACAACATTTTTTTTTTTATTCCCAATAACATACATATTAAGCTTTGTGATCTTAATTTTTGGCCTTTCCTCGGCTGGAATGTTCTGTCTTTACTGAGCTGTGCTGCAAAAGCTGGAAACTTCAGTTCAGGACTGAAGCACTTTGCCAGCTCAAGGGCCCTTTCAGAGTAATTCTTTAAGCTCCACGGTGTAATGGATAAACCAAAATGACAGCGGCGAGGCCGCGGGTGCACTCACTGTGCCTTTCCTGGAGCAACTGAGCTGTTCCACCCTTACATAAGACTTCACTTCGCCCGACCCTTCGTCATCCCAAATAGACCAATATTAATGTGAGACATAAAATGTACACATTGCGTAACCCTTTCAGCGGCCCAGTATTTCCTCCTGACTGCTGCGGGAACAGACATTTAATTTTAACTTGCCACTAAAATGTTCTGCGGGTAGAAGGAAACGTACGGGTGGGAACAGAGAACAAAGGTTATTCGTGTCTTAACGTGAATGTGCCAGAAAGATCAGCAATAATTTTTTTTTTTCTTTTAGTTTGGTGTACGTGGCCAACTTAGTCTGACAGCGTCTGTTAAAAAGTGCCTTGAGACCCATTTCATGCCTGCTTTTACTAATAAAGCCAAAAGAAAAATTGCAAACGTCATGAAATACTTTTTAATTACGCCTTTGCTGCCCAGTAAAACACTTGAGTTAAAAGTGTCCTAAAAAGAACAGTGTAATTTTAATTTACTCAGAAATGCACTGACCTGGCATTCTGACTTGGTCTGAAGGACGGAGCCAGAAAAGTAGAAAATGCAGTTTCAGCATTTAAAAACGTGAGAGAAGCAGACGACTGTCGGTGTTGCCACGTAAGGCGTTACAGCTGACACCCCTTACGTGCCGTACAGAAAGTTAATGCTGTGCGGGGTTGTCAACTCTTTCGATGTGCTGAATTTGCCCGATAACGGATCTGAAAGCCATCGGGTTTTCCCTCTGGCCTACCTGCAGCAGCGTGGGGTTGCCTGGGCTCGCGGAATCCCTCTGGGGCAGGAGGGTAAACTCTGGGGATCGTGCTGCCTGTCCTGTCCCTTCTCCAAAATCCATCTGGCTTCTTATTGAGCTAAACAGAGGCAGATTTTCGTATGAAATTACACACTGCGATTGTAATTTCTGCCATAAAGAGGTGACACTTGGATGTGGCTAAGTCTACAGTGGAATGTGTGGTCCTTGTTTGATATAATATTTTACTTTGAAGCATTCTGGGTGCTGCTGTCTATCTTTGTTTCCCCTGCAACATAGAAACTGAGACAAACCCAAAAATTCATGGTTTGGGGACAGGAGGGAGCGATTGTGCTTATTTGAAAATTTGTGCTGAAATGATACTCTTGACATTAAATTTCCACAAGTGGGAGGACATGGAGATTTTTAACCACGCTCACACAAGGTGATGTGGTTCAGGGCAGAGGTTGGGTGAAGGACTTGCCAAGAATTTGTAGGAAAAAAATGGATTATTTTTTTTTTTACCTCAGTAGTTTGTGGCTGCCCATATCTTCGTGTCTGAGGTGTGTCCTTTCTTAGCTGACTGCTCGCGGAGTTAAAAATTGCTCACAAACCAAACATCTGTGTTGAAATACTAGATGCCATTTTGACACGTTTCTTTAAAAAAAGGTTAAGGCTGTCAGGTGAAGAGGGCAGAAATGCCAGTTTAAGATCTCCCTATTCTTTTTATGACCGTGGTGGTTATCTGTGGGTTGGGTGCCTAAACCCCTTCATCATGCACCTGAAGAATGAGGACAGGCCGCCTAAGGAAGCCTGGATGGCATAAATAATGAAATTGTAATGTGTTTTGAGTCCCTGGCCTGACACGCTAAAGCGAAGCGAGCTGCTCTGTTCCTGTACCCTGCAGGCTTGTTCCGCAGAAGGCAATTTGGGGTAGAAAAGGGATGAATACTGGCAGGCCGCATTTTTCATGGTTCCCCTGCAACATTCAGAGGATAACCACAGGGATTTCAGGGCCAGGACTACCTAAAGGCTGCCATTTATGTCACACCCATGCCCAAGAAGTATGGCTGATGCAGAGGTTTACCTGAGGAGGCTGTGGCTGGCTCTTCTGTCCCCTTTGGGTCACCCAGGGCTGGGGGAAACACTTCCAGAGGGGCTCTGGGGCTGAGGTGGCTGCTGTGGGGTGTCTGAGGGGAGATGGGGATATATGGACGGATGGGATCTGAGGGGTGTCTGAGAGGAAAGGGGGATATATGGAGGGATGGGGTCTGAGGGGAGAGGGGGATGTATGGAGAGACAGGGTCTCAGGGGTATCTAAGGGGAGAGGGGGATACATGGAGGGACGGGGTCTGAGGGGTATCTGAGGGGAGAGGGGGATATATGGAGAGACAGGGTCTCAGGGGTATCTGAGGGGAGAGGGGGATATATGGAGGGACCAGGTCTGAGGGGAGAGGAGGATACATGGAGGGCCAGGGTCTGAGGGGAGAGGAGGATATATGGGAGGATGGGGTTTGAGGGACGTCTGAGGAGAGATGGATATATAGAGGGACAGGGTCTGAGGGGGATACCTGGAGGGTTGGGGTCTCAGGGGTGTCTGAGGGGAGAGGGGGGATATATGGAGGGATGGGGTCTGAGGGGAGAAGTTTGGGGGACCAGGGCAAAGGGGACATGGCGATATCTGCGCCCGGGGACAGGCGACGGCCGGCCCCTGCCCTAAGGGGAGGAGGGCTGAGGGGGAGCCCTGAGGGCGATGGCGACCGGGCGGGAGGCGGCGGGCCGTGTCCCCGCCCCGCGGCGCTCTCCCCGCACACGCCCGCCCTGCGCCGCCGCCGCCGCTGCCATTGGGAGCCGAGCAGCGCCGAGCCCAGCCGAGCCGCGCCGAGCCCAGGCAGCCGCCGGTCCCGCTCCCGCCGCCATCGCCATGAGCTTCTTGTTGTGAGTAACCGCGGGGGGCTCAGGGCGCCGGGTGGGGAAGAGGCTGCCCCTGCCCCGGCCTGAGGAGGGAGAATGGTCCTTCTTCCTCCTCCTCAGCACCGTCCCGCCGGGCAGAGCAGCCCGCCGAGGGGACGCGGCCGCCGCCCGCCGCCCTGAGGGAGCGGGGCGGTCGCTCCCCGCCGGCATGGCCGCTCCTCTCCCTCTCCTCACCCTCTTCCCTCTCCTCTCCGGCGGCGGAGCAAGCGCCCTTGCCCGCTCTCTCCCTTTGTGCCCCGGGGGGCCCCGGCCGGGCTAACGGCTGTAACGGCCGCCCCCCCCTCAGCCGCGGCAGCCGTTAAGGGCCGCCGGGGGCCGGCCGGCGCCTCGGAGGGCGTTTGGAGGGCGGCAGTTCGCCCTGGCAGCCGGGTTTCCACCTTCCTTATCGGCCGGGCGGCTCCGGCAGCGGGGAGATGGGTTTAAAAAGCAGCAGCCGCAACGGGGCGAATAAATCCGATAAGTCGGGGGTCGGGTGAGTGCTGTGGAAGGGCGAGAGCAGCCTTCAGGGGGAAAAAAAAACCCCACCGATCTGCTGGAGTCTCCCTTTTCTAATAATTTTTTTTTTTTTTATTATTTTTTCCCACTCGTAGCAAGTTGCTCGTACCGGAGGTGCTGCCCGTCGCGTTCTCTGGGGTTGATAAGTTAAAACCGGCTGGCGTTGAGGCAGGTTGGGCGAGCAGCGGCGTGTAAAAGTTAATTCCAGGGTTCCAGGTCACGGTTATGGGATGAGGGAGGGTGATCTGGGACAGACACAGCGAGCCAGGGATGGATGCGTCTTGCTAATGAGAAGGCAATTGTTTACTGCGGCATAAAAAAAGCTCCCTTAGGAATTGGTGGCAATTTAGGTGTGTGCAAAACCTTACGTTTTGCAGTTTTGCTGGGTAGACAACAGCTGAATGAACTTTGGTCCCTCCCCTTGGGAACAAAGACGAGGTACTTCTGACAATTAACATAAACCGGTTGAGTGACCTATTAATTAAAGCGAAGATGTGCTCTAGGGAAGGAAGGGAAATCCAAGCAGCTGAAAAAGGCGCCCTTGCAGAGCCGAGCTCCATTAAGGCCTTCGCCCCGCTGAGCGTTCTTGCACGTTCAGAGTTACGTGCGAGCAGTTAGTGGGAGCGTTGCCATAATATCTGACAGTTGCTAAAGGCTTATATTGATAACCAACAGATGTATACGTAGCCTGCTTTCAGAGAAGATACTTTATCTCGGGAACTGGAGTGTTCTAGTAAGTTGTGTTCTCATGGAGACAAATAACACAGAGGCTGGCTTCCTTGTAAATCTCTCCGTCGCGTTTGTCTCTTAACTCTGCTGTACCAAACTGGCCTGCCTACCCCCAGAGAGGTTTTTACAAAGACACCTCTCAGCTGCGGGGTGGAAGCTGCCAATGGGAGGTGGGTACGAATGTCTGCCCGTGGATTCTTCTAATGAGAAGCCCAGCTGTCCCCCTCCTTCATCATTCTCAGCTGCTGTGAGGGAGAAGGGGGGACAGGGTTTCGAGTACAGCGGTGTCCTGGGAGTCTGGTTTGCAAATTAGAGAGCCTCCCGCTCCGTGGCATTTGGCGAGAACTGCTAACGGAAAAGCCTGAGACCCTCCACCCTCTGTCACAGGCGATAATGAGATGCTTGTTTCTTTTTCCAGACCCTTCTGAAACCCAGGAAGCAAACCTTTACCCCCACCTCCATTGTTTCCAGTGGTTCTGCTGGATGAAATAGAGATGTGGAAACTGAAGTTATTGCACGGCAAAGCTAGGAGTGTTGGCAAAGCTATCTCAGCTGTCATTGGCAGTGTGTTGTAGACGGAACCTAATTTGCTCATCTGCAGTCTAGAAATGGATTTTAAGAAAGTAATTTTAAAATATGCCTGGTAGGCCTCAGGGAGAGCAGGGAAACCTTCTCTTACTGGCAAGTAGTTAGGTTGTTTTTTTAAGTATCCAGAAAGTTAGCATCACCTTCTGTCAAGCTTGAATTTCATGTTAACTTGATAGAGTTATTCAAAGATAGTGGTTGTATATCTTCATACTTTTGCAGATTTAGTAGTACAAACTTGTATTTTGAGCTGCAGCCTCCCCTCCATTTTCACAGTACTTTGAACATAGTTTTTTGTAGTGCTTTTTTTCACCCCCTTTTTCACCAGGTTTCCTTGGAATGGAGGTAGAAGTTGATTGTTTGTCCATGCTGTTTTCTCTGCATCAGTGGTACTGTTTTCTTTTTGTGAACTGACTCCCCCAGTTTTGAACTCACAACAAAGCTGTGGCAGGTGAAGATTGTCCTTGTGCACTTCGACTAGAAACGTTCTCTAAATTGCAGTGAACCTGTCAGGCAGGTTTATTGTGGGTAACTTGGCTGTAGTTTGTCAGTTTGACACTCAAGTGCGCTATCAAAAGCCCTGCTCTGCCTGCAGACTTGCTTGTTGTCAAATAACAGGGCGATTGTGCATGGATAACACAGGGTGCTTGGGGCCCCCCTCGTGGGCCCGTGGCATGGTCCTTGTCCGCTGACAAATCCATTGCTATTCTTCACTGTTGCTAGGGCCAGTGACATATAAAGCTACACGGGGAGGGGGGAAATCAAGGGAAACCATTGTCTTCTCTTGCTACTGGTAACATTATAAAAAGACTGTCTTGTGAGACAAGTCACTGAATTAATACAACTTGGTTTTGACAGCAATTGTTATTTTCAGCGCCGCTATTTTCTCTTTCTGATCTGTTTCTTCCTTTCTGAAAAGACTTTATAAACCTCTCCAATGGTTGAATAGGTTATTCTGAATCTTTATAAAAAAAAAAAAAATTAAAATGGGAATTGGGCTAGAAAGTATCTTCAGTTCCAAAAAAATTCAGTTTGATAAGTTCTCTCTAAAAGGAAATTACAGCATAGTTGCAGGTACTTCAGCTTACATCTCCAAGGAAAAAAATTAAAGATAGTTCTGGTAGGCGTGCCATATGGTGACACGCTTGTGTTATCCTACGCTGGCAAAACTTACGTAAAAAAGAAGCTAGATGAAAACCATTTATTTTTAAAAGGAAAAGATTCAGTCTTATTATTGAAGTTGTGAAATTGTGTTTTCTTAAAAAAAACAGCAAGCCATCTATGTGTTAGTAAATCCCTCTCAGAAAATTCCAGTGTATAGCTTTTTTTAAAAATGAGATTCATTTAAGCAGTCGTAATTGATAAGACTTTGAAAGACTAGGAGCTGATGGAAACAGCAAGTAAGGGTGAGGAGGAGTAGCTGTTGTTCAGGACGCGTATGTTTATGAATCCATACAAAGTGAACTTGTAAACTGCAGGAAAGGTGTGCTCTTCCTCCTCTGTCTCGTTAGAGCAGCTGCTTTTCACGGTGCACCTGAGTTAATTTTTTTTTTTATTCCTTAATTAAAATCATAGTTTTTGTATATATGTATGTGTGGAATGTGCAGTGGGACATTACTTTTTTTTTTTCCCTATATCTTTTGCAGAGAAATACCGAAATCAGAGCTGGTGTGTTTGTTTCCAGGTTAACAAGTGTTGTAGCCTTCCCGATTTCCCGGTCTGCTCCTGCTCTTGACGAACATCCCTGATACTTCTTGTATCCCCTTCCTCAGCTTTCCTAGACGCTGAGTTGCTGCTACTTACCAGGTTAAAGCCGTTTCTAAAGTGGGCAGTGTTTTTTGCCTTAGTGTAGCTGGAGAGCAACTGAGTGCTTTGTGAGTGCTCCTTCTGTAGTTAAAAGTTGGAGATGTGGTATTTATCTCCTCTTTATCAAGGACTCCCACAGAAGGCTGTGAGGCACTTCTCAACTGGAACGTTGGTCGTTGAAAATCAACGTGTAGGCATTTACAAACTCAGAAATGGGGAATATATGCTTGTCGAACATTCAGATGTTTTTCTCCCTGTATTTTAAAGTACTGTCTTTCTTCAGTTTTAGTTTGATTAGTGTAATAGTGCTGCACAGGTTGTGTTCCTGGAGCAGAGATCAGGGTAGGGTCTCTCAACACATGAATGTATGACTTTCCTCCAAAATCTGTCGTTTAACCAGTACCTTTAGTGGTGCATTCAATTTCTTTTTTTTAAAGAGTACTGGGAATGAACAGTCTCTTGGGTTTGCCTGCGAGTAAACTGGAGAGAGAACTGCAAAGCTATTGCCACCTTTTTAAAGCTTTATTTATTTATTAAAGTCTTGGCAACAGTAATTTTGAGTTTTGGGGAAAGCAAAAGGATTCCTTAGAGGTAGAGTTTATCTGGAGTCAGATCTGATAAATAACCTCACAGAAAGTAAAACTTTTTTTCTTCCTTTTTGGCTGCTTACAGCTTTCACCGGTAGTGTGAGGTTAATGGTTGGGCTCAATGATCTCAAGTGTCTTTTCCAACCTACATGGTTCTATGATTCATTGAATTACTGGTTGTAGAAATACATGCTTTTACCTGAAATTTGTGAATTTGTGTTTAATGTTGAAGCACATCGCTTCACTTGTAGTGTCAACTCAGTGTTTAATTTCTGAAATGTCTGCTGTCAAATGATTTGCCCCTCAGATTCTCTTGAAAAAGGCCTTTTAAAGTGCTTCTCACTCTGCTTCCTTCCTCATTTATCTTCCCCGAAGACCCCAAACCAGTTTGTTCGGGTGCAGTTTGCTGACAGGGTTAAGCTCACTGAGGCAGGTCTCATCCTCCTAATGAGCTGGTTGAAGAAGCTAAACCAACAGAAAACTTAATTCCTTTTTGGTGGGATTAGGTGTTTTGCTAATTTAGTTACTTGATGTCATTGTGCAGTGACATGAGGGATGGTGTTGAATAATGGAAGCAGTGGGAATGTCTGGAGGAGGCTTCTTCCTTTTCCTGTACAAAGTGGCAATTGAGTAAGCTTATATACTTGCCAATAAGTTGGGCTGGGTGTCGCCAACCCAACTTTGGTCGACTTTGTGTGTGCATTACTACCTGTTTAAGTAGTCGAGTTCTTGCTGGTTCCCCATCACAGACTTTGCTCTTTCTTCGTGAGAGGAACCTGATGAAATTCAGCAAGGGCAAGTGTAGGGTGCTGCACCTGGGGAGGAATAACCCCCTGCATCAGGACAGGTTGGGGCTGACCTGCTGGGGAGCAGCTCTGAGGAAAAAGACCTGGGAGTCCTGGTGGACAACAGGATGGCCATGAGCCAGCAATGTGCCCTTGTGGCCAAGAAGGCCAATGGCATCCTGGGGGGCATCAGGAAGAGTGTGACCAGGAGGTGGAGGGAGGTCATCCTGCCCCTCTGCTCTGCCCTGGGGAGGCCCCATCTGGAGCACTGGGTCCAGTTGTGGGCTCCCCATTTCCAGAAGGACAGGGAACTGCTGGAGAGGGGACAGCAAAGGGCTACAGAGATGCTGAGGGGCCTGGAGCATCTCTCTGCTGAGGAAAGGCTGAGGGACTTGGGTCTTTTTAGTCTGGAGAAGAGAAGACTGAGGGGGGATCTGATCAACACCTATAAATACTTCAAGGGTGGGTGTCAGGAGGATGGGGCCAGTCTTTTTCCAGTGGTGCCCAGGGACAGGACAAGAGGGAATAAGCACAAACTTGAACATGGGAAGTTCCATCTGAACATGAGGAGGAACTTCTTTGCTGTGAGGGTGGCAGAGCCCTGGAAGAGGCTGCCCAGAGAGGTGGTGGAGTCTCCTTCTCTGGAGACATTCCAAACCCGCCTGGACACGTTCCTGTGGGACCTGCTGTGGGTGCCCCTGCTGTGGCAGGGGGTTGGAGGAGATGATCTCCAGAGGTCCCTTCCAACCCCATGTCATTCTGTGATTCTGTGAGTTTGGTGAAATCAAGTCTGCTTGTTGTGAGAAACTACTGTACACTTCCAAAAAGTAGCTCATCAAATGTGCGTATGGTGAAATGGGGATAAATTGTAGTCAGCACTGCATGAGTGCTGCCAGCGTATTGGTGAGGTTGGAGGTAGAGGGCTGTGGAATTGAATTTATGCTGCTGCCTGGCTTTTATTTCGGAAAGAAGGACTCTGCCCTGGAGTGCGGGAGCTGTGCAGACCAAGTCAGGCTCTGGGATGTCTGAGCTTGGAATTGCACAGTATAGAAGCATTAGTTTGGGATGAAAAAAACCCAACCATATGAAGAAAGGCATTGTTCAGTGTGAAAGTTGTGTTTACTACATCGCATTGATGTCCGGTCTTAATTGCTTCCTAATTGTTTGCTTTTATGCCGCAATTGTTTTCCCTTGTTTGTCCTTCTCTCTTTGTATTTGCCATGTCAGGGAACCTATGCAATTAGCTATTGACATTTGTCAGCCAAGAATAGTGGTGGAACAAGGATCGCTTTCAGGGGATTTGTGTACGTGTAAAGTGGCTTGGTTTTTAATCTCGAAAAGGTGCCAAAAGCATTTGATAATTTTCTGTCAAATCCTTGGATTCAGGAGCTCTTCATGCAAACGGACAGGCAGGGTGAGGACAGCCCGGGGGTCACAGTTATATCTTAACGCTGGACGAGTCCTGAGCGATACATAGTCTTTTTTTTATTGTTTGAAAAAGGATAAAATACCACGAGTGTTTGTCCATCGAGGGGTGGCTGAAGAGTTGTGGGTGTGGTAATATCTTTCCGTGCCCAGGGCTGACAGAATGAAGCTGCTTGTTTTTCTGAGAGAAGTAAATAGCTGCATTTAATTCCGCCGCTTTAAGTCTTCCATAGTAAGGAGTAAGAAAGAAATTGCTGCCAAAGCCATCAATAAGCCTTTGACCCACAAATCAACCTAAACCGCAGGATATGCTTTGCGATGCTTTTAGCATTTGTAAACTAAGCCACTTCCTATTAGAGTTGAGCTACAATGAACTTGTTGTTTGGTTTTTGTCTTTTCTTTTTTATTTTTTTTGGAAGTACACAGAGAGGGAGATTGTGGGTTATACATTGAAATGCTGTAGAATCCGTTTTCAGCTGTAACTGAATAGAACTTAATTGCTTTTAATACACTTTGTGAAATTTTTCTAACCCGTGAATTCCATGAGGTGGGATTCTCAGGATCCAGTGCTTTGCTTTGACATCTGTGTGTTGCTTTTTTAAACATGGCCTCTCCTTCCCTTTCGCTTTGATAGCACTTCTGTGAATGGTACTGAAGAGAGGTTGTGATGGACCACGCTGTGCTGCAGGAAGGTCAACATAGATGAACGATGCTGAAAACTGGAAAAGTCCTTTTTGGAGTCTCTATGAGACAACTAAGGGCAAGAAGATTATTTTTCATTGAGTTCTCAGGGGGCTCTCTTCCAGAGGAAGACATCTGTTGCCTTTTCCTCTTCTGGAAGGAAATATGCTGAATTTTAAAATGGGGCAGTGTGCTATAAATTTCCCTCCAGAGTTACAGTACGTTCTGACTAGGTTATCTAAAACCGTGCGTGTGCAGCCTTTCTGGATTAGTTTAAAGCAGATGATAAATAAGTAACCACAAAGTTAATTTTATAATTTTGCCAATAATTTCCCAGCGCCAGCGTGGTGGATGGTCTGCATGTGGTGCTCTCAGAATCCTTCCCAGGGTGCTGCTGCCTGGGCCAATATTTTGGGAAAGGGATTTGGAGGAAGGGAATGAGAACTGGGGATTGGAAGTCTGGAGAGGCATGAACCCATGTATGGTTCTTTGATAAAAAAATTAGAAATGATTTCTTAATTACCTTGGTAGGTGTATATCTTCCAGGGCCTGACACGCAGCTTTGTGCAGCGTGGTAAAATGTCTTGTGCATCTCAGACATGTTCTGCTTAATTCAAGTCTTTGCTTCCCATTTCAAACGCGTAGCCTGAGTCAGCAGACAGTAAATTCATGCGTATGAGATGGTAATTCTGTGTTAATAAAAAGACAGTCCCCCACTGTGAATTTGTGAAGGTAACAGTAGTTTTTTCCTTGCAAATATATTTTTTAAACTTTTAAAAGCAGTACTTGGAAGTGAATTAATTCACACTTCTCTTGCATTTTTTCTGTTTTTCTTCAGGAGAAAGGTGCGTCCACTCTGATATAACTTGCAAATGTAAATGGTCTTTCTTCCTTTGTTCTGTCTTTTCCCATTTATCTTGACAGCCAACTGTAGCCTGAGCTTCTTGGCCCAACTTCCCTTCTGGTTTTTTTTTTTTTTTTTTTTTTTGGTGAAGACACTTCTATCTTGTTCACCCTCCTCTCTCCCCTCTCCAGTTCACAGCTGTTCTTGGCAAGAATCCATTCCTGTTGTTATTCTTACATACCTCCTGTGATCCTACCCATATTTCAGTCGAGTTTTTATTTGAAGTTTGCTTCTTTGCCACATACTTGGGGTTTTTTTTGCTTGTCTGTCATTGCACTTCGTCTTTAAGTTTGGTAGCTTACCTCCAGGGTTAATTGCTCGTGTCCTAGGGATCTGAGGAGTCCTGACGTCCAAAGTCTTAATCCCTTCCTTGGTGAAGAGGAACATCTTGCCGATAAGAACTCATAATGCCTGGATTTGTTGTCTTTATCACATGTCTAATCCTTTCTTTATGACAAAGAGAATAAATGAGCTTAAGTAAGCTTTGCTAAATTCCTCTTTTGCTAAAAAGTGAGACATCTGATTCTTGATACAGAAATAATTTCAATCCAAATAATGATTGGGTGGGTTTCCTATCTTGACCTTCATAAAATAATCCATGTTTTGTTTTGCTGGCTGGTATCTTAATTGTGTTTTCACCAACTTCAGTAGCACAGTCCTGGTTTTGCTTGAATGGAGTAATTGTTTTAGGGACTTGCTGAGCGTTCTAGATTCAGGACTCAAAATAGCTATTTACAAGTAGCTACTTTAAAGCTATTTACAAAATAGCTTTACATTTTACAAAATGACTTTACTTGTCATACTTTGTGGCAACAAAATACTGTTGTTTTTTTTCTAATGCTGAAGTGTAACTTTTACAAAAAATCAAGTGTCTCTAATGTCCTATTATTAACTTCTGTGGTTGACAGCTCTTCTTAAAATTTCTTGCTTCAGTGTGAGTGGAAAAGAGGAAAAACCTTTATATTTAAATTCACCATAGCACAGTTAAACTGACCGTGGACTCAGCTCTCAAATGCACATACTTAAATAATTTCAAAGGAAATGTTCTCCCATGTGTGTAGGAGCTGTTGTTCCCCCTCGAATGCCTCAGACGGGTGGATTTTCCTGATAGGATACTTCTCAAGATCTAAGCAGGCTTTACTGAAGATGGTTATACACAGCACATACAAGATTGTATTAAATATGGGGGATGTGTAAGAAATGATGATGAGATAATGTGGTGTATTTTTGGCAAGCTGTTAGATTATTCATTACTGCCTCCTGTCCATTTCTTCTTCCTGTTGTTCCCTGTGTTATTTCTTGCCTCTAATGATGGGGCTGTTATTTCCTGAATTCAGACCCCGTTTTGCCTATTTATCAAGGTGTAAGTGTAATCTTCTGTGTGTGCTTTGAGGTTTCTTGTGGGGAAGTTGCCAAGTATTTCTCATTTGTCATGTTCGTATCATCAGCCTGTTCTGCAGGGGGTTACAATAAAAGACAGCCTTTTATAAAAGTGCTGAAGTGACTACTCCTCCATTAAAATTTAGTTAAGTTTCTCCTTCTTTAACTTTGCCTTTTTCCTCAACTCATGAACAGATTGTTCTTTTTATTGCGTTTAAAAGGATTGAAGGCTGTCTTAAACCGTTTAGCTAGGCTTTTTGGTTTTTTAAATGCCCTGCTGTCATTTCTTAGGTTGTGTGACCAGATTTGCTTTAGTCATTCATAAAGCATTGGTTTTTGAAAAGCACTGATCAGCATTTTGGGAAACCATCCATGTTCCAAGGCATGTTCTCCAAGCACTATATTTGGTGTATGAGTGAGGATCTAATTTGATTCTAGAGCCAAGCTTTTATTGCTGCAATTTATCATCCTCAGCGCCTTGTAGATCGCTTTCTGTAAAGCTCTGCTTCCCACTTTCTTAAGTGTATTTAAAGGGTGTGACTGTTAACCAGCAGGTACGGTTTAGGATGCAGAGGGCATTAGTAATGTAAAGACGTAAGGAGAATGGAGCTGAATATAAGGAAATCACTGTAGCAGGAGGAAGAGTTTGCTATGGAAAGTAGCGTATGCCTTTTGTATGAGACACTTTTGTCCTTGTTTATTAAATCAAAAAAGCGTTACAGTAAAGAAATCACTGGTAGGCAAATACTGTTTATCACCTGCTTTATTTGTCTGATGCACACACACACCCCCTTTTCCTCCTGCCCCACAGGGCGGACGATGCTCTATGGGGCTGCCCCAGGCGAGCTGCAGCTCTCCAGCCACTTACTGGTATTTTCAGTTACTCAGTGAAAATCTTGAACTCCTTCCTGCCTACTTAAATGCTTTAGTAAACCTTTCTTTATTAACATTTCCAGTGTCTTTTTTTAAACACAATCAGCTGTGTTATTGAAAGAAAGAACCCAGACTTGTAGCTTTCTATATTTCCTTATATTTCTTTTATAATTTGCTTAGTTGCATCCATAATGGTACTTCCTAATTTTGATTTCTGTGGGTGCTCATGTTCTGAGGTAGATTTGTTTCCCTCTCTTGTTGGCATGCACTTTGACTGCCTGGCCAGGACTTAAATGTTATTGCTTCTCTCTTAAAAAGGAAAAAAAAAAATATAATTGCTCATTTCCCTTAGGTTCTGCGTGACGTTGGAGTTGTCTGACACTGCTTTTCATCTTTCCTTGCGTCTGCATAACGTGTGCTGTGTCATCCCCACTCCCACACGCGTTACCAAGCGTTTTCCCTCTCTGTAATTGTTTTCCTTTAGAACATCACATTTTCTGGGAAAAATCTTGAGTGACGGGTTTTAAGACTTTCTCAAAAATACGCAATTGTTCTTCTTCCTGCGTTTACGCTTGGGTCTGTGTCTTCGTGATGCTTACAACAAATCGGAGGGAGAGTGGCTGAGATGGTTTGGGGTGCGAACTTCACAGGGTTGAGTCTCTCTGCAGGTTTTGATGAGCATGGAGCACAGAGGTATAAATTTTTTAACAAGTATTAGGTTATCTTCTGTCACAGGCATTTGAATTAGTTTCTGAATTGGGTTGCCACCGGGCAGAAAGGCGTTCTCTGTGGCGTGAGTTCTCCTGCAGCCCTCCTTGCTGCAGGGGATGTACAGCATCCTTTTCACCAACCTTTCTGCTTTTTTCAGTCGTCCCCTATTTACAGCTTGATTGAGTCCTCTTTTCTTCAAAGGAAAATGTGCCGTGTGCTCTTGTACACCAGGAATAAGCGTTCAGATGGCCTTCTAGTGCCAAGTTTTATGTATGGGAAAGGGTAGGTTTTACAAAAGAAGTGTAGTTCTTGTGTCTACTGAGTGATTTATCATTATATTCAGGCAGTAAACTGAGGTTTGAACCCTCATGGAAACTAACCCTTGAAGCGTAACTGGGTGAAATTCTAACTTGTGTTTGAATCCACGCTGTGACCTGCCTTTTAAGTGAGCTAATGCCAATTGACAGAAACAAGGGTTTCCTGGGAAAAGAGAGGAACATTAGCGAGAAAATAGTGCGATTTAGTTTGCAGAGAGCTTAATTAGTGACTGAAATGGTGAAGATACCGAACTCGTGGTCAGTAGGAAAAAACAAAGCAGTTGGAGAGGAAGGAATACTTTGTGTCTAAAGCTGCAAGTAGCCTGCTCTTTTAAAGAAGTAGTATGTGAATATTAGGATATTAGAATCTGCAGAAATAAATCTAGTTTTGATGATGCCTTACAGTTCCATGATAGGTGTGTGTATACGTACACAGTAAATGTTCGTATTAAAATAGTCAAGGAACCTGGATCTGGTTGAAAGAACCCAACAAAAAAGCCAAGACCAGTCCCCAGCTTTCTTAAAAATCAAACTTTATACTAAGACAGAAATGTTGTGAGCGAAGACGGTGTTGGGTTGGTGGGTACCTGGGACTGTGCAGCAAAACCTTCTGGACAGTCTTGATTCTTCTCTTGTAACAGGATTTCAAATGGAGGAGAACTTGGGGCTCTGCTAAAAGCCTCCTTCTTGCAAACTGGGGTGAAAACTTGTTTCAAGTGCTGTTTGGTAGTCTTAAAGCTCTTGGAAAAAGCCTGTGGAGAAGGTTGGGAGCAGCGGTGCAGTGACACTGATAAAACCTGCGGAGTGAGCCTTTTGGGAGGCTGCGGATTTTATACCACAGACATGTCCCAGTTCCTCTGCTGCCCGTGTGTCTGCCCGTTGTCTCTGCGAGTCAGCAGGGCATGCTTAGCCAAATCTGTACTTCTTCCTTTTTTTAATCTAAGTTTTTCTCTGGTGGATACTCTCCTTTACTCCTTTTTGTGCCTCTGGGCTGTCCCTCCTTGCGTTGCCCAGCACTGCCGTTAGTCCTACAGAGGACAACGCTTGAGAAGTTGAGTCACTTCCGTGATTGTTGGCTGCTCTGGGAATTAGTTTAATTGTGTTTTTTGAGCTCTGGTAGTATCCAGTGAGGGCAACTGTGACTTGGCTTTGTTTGTTTTGAGGATTTTCCAGGAGATGAAAGTGTATTAAATGAACACGTTGTAAGTGAAACAAGGGAATTTATTTTGAGCATGACATAGCAAACTGATGATGATTTCCTGGTTATGGGATGGTGTTCTGGCCGCTTCCTTGTTCCTTGTGTTAGGAATTGTGATTACTGGGGAGAAGGGTTGCTTCCAACTGGGTGAAGAGCAGGAACACCATTGCCACCTCCATGGGTGGGGTTGTAGCAGACATGAGTGTAGGAGCATAACACCTCCCCCTTGTTTACAGGCACATTGTAAGTTTGCAGACGGAAAAACGGAGGCGGAGAGACGCGGGGAAATGATTTGTGGCCACCTGACATCCTTGTGGATTTGGCACCAAGTTGCCGCTGCAGGGCAAGCGAGGAGAAAGAGTTAATGGCCAGTTTCCAAGGGCCAGTCCCCTGTCTCCCCTAGTCACAGCTTGGCCAGCAAAAGTCTGTCTTCAGCCGCGTTCTCTTCATGTAAGAGCATCTGACTTCTGCTGGACGGATCCTGCATCTGCTTGGTTTCACTGACTCTAAAATGTGTATGGATAGGAGAAAAAAAAATATGTATTTTAAGAATGTGGATGTGTACATGTTATGACAGCTTTCAGCGCTGGGAGGTGATGGTTGGGACAAGCAAAAGCAAAACCATTCCTTAAGGCTACCTTAAATAACTTTCTCCTTACTGGATGTGAATCATCTGATAAATTTCTGCTCTTTTAACATGTAGAGTCTCGTGTAGGATGGGACCTGTATTTTTTTAAGAGCTGTTGAGGAGATGATGACTTTTTCATCTGCCTCCTTTCATACCATCCTGTGTGGAACTTCCGTCCATGAAACCAGCTATTTTTCTGAGGAGGGGAAGCTGGGTTTTAGTCCTCACCTTGATGGGTAGAGAATTAAAAATCTCATAAAAATACTTATTTCACTGTCAGTACTTTGGTAGAAGGAGGCACTATTTCAAATCAGTTATAATGATAACGGGCACTATATCCCTTAAGCATGTTCAGGTTGAAAAGCCTTGAAAATTGAATTTACTCCATGGTGTAGCAAAGAAAGAGGGTGGGATGCAGAAGGATGGATAACAGTCTCATAAGATGGATAACAATTTTTCAAAAGAAAAAAGTGAGATTTGGGAGTTTGTCTGGGCTTGTATTTATTCCATTTCCACAGACATCTGAAGAAGCTCTTTTTTTAGGCATAACCTGTGTTGTATTGCCATTGTTGTCAAATCCATGTGCTGAAACATTGTTTGGAATTCCGCCTATGATACTTTTTTTTTAGATAGGAAACTTTTAGATTTATGTTTGCTGGTGTTTTTTTTTTTTTTAAAGTGTCATGTTCAATACTTAAATGATGCTTGAAAGTAAGCTGTTTCCTTTCTTTCTCTTCTGAAAGGACCTCCGGCCTTTTGTGGCAAGTTGTGTTTTGTATCTTTTACCTTGGGGTTTATTTATTTATTTTAAAATCTGAATTTCTTGTTAAGCTGCTAAACTCGCAGATCTGGGACTTTTTTGGGGGGGAAAAAAAAATATAACTGGAGGGCTCTGTGGGGAAGCGGCTGCTGTGGGCAGGAACTGCTGGGTTTACACAGAAATGTCTGGAAGCCTAATTATTACTTTGGCAGAATGGAGTACTTATTCCTGAAGATGCTCCACACAGCCTTCCTAAGGACAGTGCTGCGGGAGGAGCAGCGAAATCTGGAAAGAAGTCATTTGGCTCCCACTCTGTGGGTTCTAAAGTGTGGCACTGGGCTTCTGTAGCCTTGGCAACTGGCTGTGGCTTGGGCAGGCGAGAGGTAAGTTAATCACACAAAGACATTCCTTACAAAGCGGAGGCCTCTTGGTTACCAAGTGCAGTGTTAGCTTTGGGAGGAATAATTCCTCAGGTTACCAAGTGCAGTGTTAGCTTTGGGAGGAATAATTCCTCAGGCACCCTTATTTTCACTGGTTTTAGCTGATATTTCTTCTTTTAGTGACTTTAGGTGTAGTGGACAATTGAGGTTCTTCTTATCTCTCATACTAGCTACTCTGGGAAACTTCAGCTGTGTGCCATTGAGCTAAGTATTTTCAGTTACTGTTTCTTACAATAGAGCGTATAAACAATAAACAACATGTATTCTGTTTCTACAGAAATAACCATGTGTCTATTGAAATTTTTCAAGTCAGTGCAACCGATTCTTCCTTAAAAAAAAAAAAAAAAAACAAACAAAGAAATGAAGCAAAACAAAAACCATGGGACTGGAATTTCTAACCACTGCCTTACCTATGTTGTGTAAGGAGTTGGCAGCTCTTAACTCTTTCCCAGACGAGCTGCTTAGTGATTTTGGCAGAGTCTGTGTTTCCCTCCATGTGAAGAGAATTATGCTTTTTACAGCTTCATGTTTCTGACAGTTATTTTTGTTAGATGGGAGTGCTCTTTAGAAGTGTGTTGTTTTTATTAGCGTTCAGATTAAGACAGTGACTGTATCTGAAGAATTTACACAGGGGGATGTTTTTCAAGGTGAGAGCTATCAGCTTGTGCGCTTCGAATTTCTACTTACCTGGACATTTGCTGGCTTTTAACTCTCAGACTACGTCGAATAACCTTCAAATACCCTCTTAATTGTTGGGACAATATTGGACTGTCCTGGAGCACTGCAGTCTTCTGGATTCGAGGTGGCTGGACTGATAGTACCATATCTTAATTTCAAACCTGTTCATATTTGTTGGCCTCCAAATGAAAGTGAACTGACTGAGACAGGCTTGTTTTAATGAGTGGGAATCTGACTGGAAAATAATTGACTTTTTGGTATCGTAGGAACTGAGGAAAGTAATGCCTGGCTCGCACACGTCTCTGTTCAGAACAGAAATGTTGTGACTACTCAGTTTTATAAATAGAAACGCTCGAGTTAAATCTTGTGAGTGCAGATTTTGAACATGTACAACTTAATTTTACCCGCTGTCCTTCGGATGCTGTGATTATCACAGGGAAAATGCGTTTAAATACTGCAACTATTGATTTGATTTCCAAAAAGAAGCTTAAGCTTTTATTTTAATTTCTGTGTTGGCTTGTTGGCTATTAGAAACTAACATGATCATCGTCTGATGTGTCTATTTTTAGCAGGATGTTATCATTTGAAGCCTCATGTTATTGTTTGAAGGCTTGAAATGTTTGCTTTTCTGGAATTTGGTTCTCCCCTTACAGTGTTTCTGTGTTATCGGGATTTAAAAAGAGGTGCAGCAGGAGAAAGGAGACAAGGAGATACTGAACTAAAACTTGGGGGCTTCTCTGCTAAATTTACTCGTTGGCCTTTGGCAATGAGCCTCAGTTTCCCTGTGTCTAACAAGACGCTAATGATTCCTACTTCAAAGATACTTTGTGAGGATTAATTAATGCTTGCAAAGGCCTTTGAAGATGAAAAAAGCAGGAGTTGAAATAGGCAGTTTCCATGCCCCAGGTAAATGTTCTCTAGGCTGTCTTGAGTTTGGCTTTTTCAGAATCTCTTGAGCGCTCCCAAATATTTTGAAGGGTTTATTTCAGTTGGACCATGGTGGGAGACACTGAGTGGTATAACCTTGCAGAGGTTATTTACTCTCACCTTCTCCCAAGGAAAGAAAAAAAGATGATATCCCACAACCTCAGCGGTATACACCAGTCAGAAGAATATAGGTGTATCCTGAAAATGGTGCCGCTGTGGCGTTTTCTATTTATTTTCCCCCAGGGCAAGTTTCCGTCCTTTCCAGTGTTTGATAAAACAGTCCAGTGACGAGCCTTGTATGAAATGATTTGTGGTAATTGCAGCCTGAAACAGATTGGAGGAGCAGTGCCCTCTGTGCTTTTCATGGAAGTTGAATGCTTGTGAAATTTTGAAATAAAATCTTAAAATTAACATGTTGGTTTGGTGTGTGATGTGCAAGTATGTGTGCAAGGAAGAAAAAAAAAAAAGGGTTTTCAGATCCTCACATCTTTTCCAGGGTGGCTTCTCCTCTTCTTCCATTTTGCCAGTAGCATAGTAATCATGTATTTTGTAAGTACTGCATTAGTTTAAGATGCTGTAATGAATTATGAGTGGATTAAGGGATAACTTGGTGTAGTCTTTCTCACTCAAGAGGAATTTGAGGAAGACTTTGGAGCACTGTCAGTGGTTCTGTGGTTTAGGTTGTGGTGTTGCAGCAAAGCAGGTAGGTTGGCAGCCTGGCTGGAGTCAGGGTTCGGACTTCCATCTCCATCCATGTGGTTGATTTTGGATCACGCTACATCCAGGGCAAGGGTTTTTGCTCCTCAGTTTGAGCCGTGTTAGACACAACAGTCGGGAAGAGCTTGAGGGTAGTTTTGTGGTAAGAACAAGCTGTGAAGTCTGAAGTTTTGTGCATAAGGAACCTAAGCTTTTCTGGTTTGATTCAAGTTTTCCTGGATATGCAGCAGACTTTATAGAAATAGATAAAAAGCTCCAGCGCACAAATAGCTGGGTGTGAGGAGTCTAAGCCAGGCCAGCCAAAGTGCTTTTCTTTCAGTGCGAAGGTTTAAGTGGCTCCTTTCCTGCAGTTAACAAGAAGTGTATCGAGAGTTTAGGCTGGATATCGTGCTGTTCTGGTTGTAGAAGATGTGCCCATGCTGTATTTGAAGCCAAAGTGGGCTGTTGAGACAGTGGTCAGAGTATAAGCAGGCCGCCTGAAAACTTCCCTTTCTTCTGGAAACATCATCTTGCCAACCTCAGACGGAACAGCCTGCAAGAATCTGCATCATTAAAACCCCTCCGTGTCAGCAGATGATTAGATAAAATGGCAGCTCTGGAGGAAATTTTGTGTTCTTGCCTACGAGCGAGTGGTGACGTCTTTGTGAAGCCAAGCGGCGTGTGGGCTTGTGACAGTGGGATGAGCTTTGGGTGGCTGGGAGGTGGTGGCTTCCTGGCCAGGATTCCAGGCTCATCCGGCTCAGGGAGGCAGCTGCTTGAAACACGTTTCCTGATTTAGCACTAGGTGGAACTGCATCTGGCACCGCTGGCGCTGTGCTCACCTGTAAAAATAGAAGGGCATAATTTGCTAGAAACGTTGGATGTGGGAGTGAAGGGAGCAGAACGTCCTTGGAATTGCAAGATTTCTTCAGAGAAGGCAATTCTTGGCAGACTCGAAATTGGTTGTGACAAATAGTGGGGATGATGCAACATGTTCCCCGTTCCACGACCTTTTTTAAGTCCAAGCAAAGTGGGATCTTAGGTGTGGTGTTTCTGAGGGTTTCTGTGTCCCCTTTCACTTCTGCATTCATGTCATGTTTCCAAACTTGATGGAGGGTTCAGAGATTCTTAACAGGGAAAGGCAGGTGCTGCCGACTGGCTCCGAGCATTTTTAAATCTCATGAGAAATGGCTCACAGATACAGCTAATTCTGTTACGGAACGTAGCTGAAAATAAAATGTCATACTCGATCAAGACAGCTATTATTGTGTGTGTTGTTGGCCACCATACAGAAGTCTTTAAAGTTACTTTTTTCACCAAATGCTCAAGGAGCTGAGGAAATAGACCTGGAGAAAGAAGACTTTATAAAATCTGTCAGGTGTAACAGATTGATATAAAGGAAAAAAATATTATTACTATTTTTCAAGATGCTTTCAGCTCAGTGTTGGGAATCTTAATGTAGGATAGCAAGAATAAGATGCTGCTGCGCTCGGGGCTTAAGGGAGGAAGCAGGATTACTTCGTAAGGTAATTTGAAGTGGTAGTTAACTGACGGTGCGAAGGCATAAATAAATGAGGATGGTTTTTTGCAGTCCTGAGTAATGTGCTATAGGAAATCCTGCTTTAGCAGGGGAGTTGGACTAGATGATCTCTAGAGGTCCCTTCCAACTCTGAAAATTCCATGATTCCGTGATTCAGTGTTTTTGGTTAAATAATAGGAGAGCTTCTGAACTAATAAGGTACTTGAAATAATGTTTGCAGCAACATTTACAGCTCGACTTGCCAAGAGCATACGTGTCCTATAAGGGTTTTGGCTTAGAGAAGCTGTATTAGGTTGTTGAGTCCCTGAACTTTTGTTTCTCTCAAGGAGTGTATGACTGTGCACACAGTTAACTGCTTTCACATATGGTGAACTGCATAGATGCATGGAATTCCGATAATTTATTGCCAAAATTGCAGATATTTCCATAGCACGCGACGACTAGCAGCCTGCATTTATCCTAATTGCTTTTCCTTTTGGATGCCTGCCTGCCTTTCGTATGAGCCCGTTCCCTGCGATCTTAGGACGGCTGTGCTGAATTTGGGAAGTGGGGATCAGAAAGGCAGTGAAGGCAAATGTGGAACAGCTTATTTAGAATAGTTGGTGAGACCAAATCATCGTGTATCCTGTTGTTGCAGCTTATGGGAAGAAACCCCCCTGTTTCTGGGCAGGGGGGAGCAGAGACTGAGTGATACCTAATGATTTTTCCAGTGTGTTGTGTGTTCTCTGCTTCCTTGACCATAGAAGATCTCTGCTGGGTATTCAACAGACCTGCAATAACTTGGTATGGTCTGGGGTAGATACGGTGTGAATTCCTACCCAGAGTTTTCTCAAACTAGACTATTTTATTTAGGGAGTTCCTTTGCCGTGCTTTCCTTGTTCTCGAACCCTCATCCCTTTCCTTGGCTTATTTTTGCTAAAATCTGAATGGTTTCTTGGTTTAGTTATTTCACAGCCTTTTTCTGTTTACTGCTTCATATATTTCTCTACCATCTTCTCCTTGCAAAGGTTTTCTGCAAAAGCTGTATGTAGGATGGAATGCTCTTGGTAAGTGCTCCCTCCGTCTGGTTAGAGCTTTCCCCATCCCGCTCGGGGAGTTCCACGCACCCAGGATAGTCTCTATAAGGAGCTTGTAGATCTTGCCTTGGGCAACTCCACCAGACCAGTGACAGCAGTTAAGTTTTTCAGTCTTCATTATTGTACGAAAATGACATTATTGCGAAAGAGAAGCTGATGTATGTTAGGTTTTGAGACGTGGTGGAAGGAGAACGTAGGCTTTAGGAATTGGGGTTCCTATGTTAGTGTGTGTGGGGAAGGAATCTCTTCTTTCTCATTTATAATGAAAGAATGAGCTGAGCTTTGGAGTGGTGGTAAGGCTGTGGAAACCTTTGGTTTCCTCTTCATGGAAGTATTAAGAGTTGGTTTCTCTCATCGTCTAGTTCTGATGGAGCGAGACCAAACTCTTGGGAACAAGTTAAGAAGTGCTGTGCTTGTGTTTGGCGTGTGCTGGTTTTCTTCTGCTTACGCTGCCACGCGTGGAAAGGTGATTATACCAGTCTCTCTCACTCTTTCGTTGCTGTGAATATTACCTTGAGTCAGCCCTGGCCAGGCAGCCATACACCAAAGCAATTGCCACAGGTTTTAAGACGTATTTTTACCCCTTGTGTTGGATAGTGGCTATAAAGCAGGTATGTTCCTGAAGAGAAAAATTTGGGTCTCTTAAGCAGTCACTTAAAAGATTTAGCTTTTTCTTTGGTGTTTTTTTTTTTTTTTTTTCAGTTGCTTTTTCTGCAGCGTTGGTTTGAGCCTGGCCTGGGGACAAATGCAGGTGGCTGGAGGGGGGTGGGAAGAGAAGGGAACTCCCTGAGCCACAAAAACTCCTCGCTCCCACTGGCAGGCCATTATTTTAAGATTTGAATCTGGTATCCTTGCTTAGGGTGAAATGCAAATGACTGGGTGCATGTTAGAAGCGTCCTGTAACAGAATATGTGGGAGCCATACGTCTTCCTATTTCTGGCTTTTAGTAGCTGACTGCATTAGTGTTGGACCGTGTAAATCTCTAACCAGCCAGACCTGTGGGATCTGTTCAATACCCAAAGATGCACCTGCAGAGGTGTTGTTACCTGCCCAAGAGAATTTGGGGAACTCAGTGTATTTTCTTCTTTCATTGTTCTTGTTCAGGTCTAAACTGAGACTAAATGAACCGTTGGGCAGTTTTGTCATGTGGCAAATGGCATCTTCTCGATCACTCGTCATGATGTGTTTTGGAAATAAAGATTTTTGTTGTGTTCTTTGCTTGAGCTGTTGGTATTAAGGATTGTAGAAAGGAGTGATCTTCACTAATTTTCTGTTGATGGCTGTAGTGTGGTACGGTGGGGAAAATGAGATGCAGAATTAAGTGTCTTAAAGTGCTTCTGTGTGACAGCGTAGCTGCCTGAAAGATGAGCTATGACCTTTGCATCTTCAAACATGCAGTTTAAAAAGTTAGTAAGCCGTGGAGAACCCTTACAACCTACTAATAAAATTTCTGTTTGGCCCTGTAAAGAGTTGGTGAAAAATGGGCAAAGTCTTTATATAAAGAAATGAGAAGCTGGGTAATATTTGTAATGAAAATTCTGCTGTCTGGGTTTCACATCTTTCCACTTTTTTTCATTGGAATTCAGAGTTTGATTTTCCTTTTCCGACAGAAATCTTTTCTCAGCTTATACACTAAAACATTTGCAAATATTGGCTTATTTGACACTTTTCTGCAAGTATTTAACTTCACACGTCATGTTTCTGACATGTTAGGGGTTTGTGTGCCATCCAGGCTCACTGCCATCATTTAAAATTCAAATGTCTAAGCTTTTTTCTAAGTCAGTCCATGTTTTTCCAATGAAATTATAGGTAAGGAAATGATTTATATGAGAGTTGTAAAAGTTGTCATCCTTATTCCTTGCGTAACTGGTGGACTGAAAGGTCCGTATGCTGTGAAGCCAGGCGAAAAGGACGTAGAAAGTTTGTGGAAAATGTGGAATTTTATCAATCTTGAGCTAAAGTGTTAGTTTATTTTTGGGCAACTGTATTTAAAAAAAAACCACCTTGAATTCCCAAAGGATACCAGATACTGAAAAAGGTTTTTTTATGTTGGTAGCTAACATAATATTCTGACTCAATTAGGCCTGCAGAAAGTACGCTTTTCTAAATAACAGAAACTTGTTTCTGATGAATTAACAGTAACTACTTAACCCATCGTACCTCATTTGAAAAGGGAGAGGTCTGACCCTGCTGTCCCCGCCTCCTTATTACACTTGTGCAGGTGCGATGACATTTCGTGTCTCGTGAAGGTGGGTGTTGAAAAAGAACATGTTTTTTTCTGTTAAATAAATAGTATCTTTAATTACCGTGACAAGCTTCCTGACTGTTCAGAGTAAAGGTTTCTGTTTGGCTGGGCTGCTGGCCTGAATATGTGACTGTCCAAATTCTGGGGAAGGAAATAGTTTTGGTCTCATCTTGCCTATGATCTAGTTTGTGAGTGGGAAGGGGATCTGAACATTCCCAATTGTCCAGCTGACTTAAGAGTGAGCAGCCGAGAAGGCAGGGTAGTGGAGAATCCTTTAATTGTTTAAAACAACAGGTCAAAGCACTTATTGCTTTTGCATCCCAGTTTTTGTTAAATACCCTTTTACGACATGAAAATACGGGAGCGGGGAAAGTATTTAACGTTAATCCTGTGCTTATGCGTGTCTTTTCTGCTCCTTTCTGTTTCCCTCCCCTTTCCACGAGTTCTCTAACCATTTCCTCTCCCATTCGCAGTGGTAGTCGCTCTTCCAAAACCTTCAAACCAAAGAAGAATATTCCAGAGGGCTCTCACCAGTACGAGCTGCTAAAACATGCCGAAGCCACGCTTGGCAGCGGTAATCTCCGGATGGCTGTTATGCTTCCAGAGGGTGAAGACTTAAATGAATGGGTTGCAGTTAACAGTAAGTCAGAAAATGTGTTTGTTTTCTTGTGTTTTTTTTTTTTTTTTTTATAAGGGGGATGTTAAATGTGGGGTGACACTTGTGGGAGGACAACTGCGTGTTCCTTTTCTCGTGGCTCTTCTGTCCTCCTGCCGTTGGGAGAGGTGAATGTCGTGTCATCGAGAGCTGACGGATGCAGAGCGACTCACCCAGACAAAAAACTCCTTAAATCTCCCTTGGGCCAAAAATATGTTCCTGTTAACAAAATAATTCTTATTCTTAGTCTGAGGACTTGATTGCAAACAAGCGCTGCAGTAGAAATGTCACTGCTGTTTTTAGAAAGTAGCCTGTCAGTGCTGTCTTAATATGTTTAATCTAGCTCTTTTTAGCTAGCGTTGTTACCCAATGGTATAGTTGAGCCTCTGTGTACGAAGCTTAAAACCTTAATTTCGTTAAGTGTGAGGGCCAGGTCTAAACGATGTTAAGTCTGAGGTCATGTATGGCCTGAATTTCCTTTTGCCTGTAACAAACCCACAGATAGATCTTTGCAATTTTCCTAAAGTTAGTTCCTTCCTTTTGTTTTTACCAAGTTGAGAGCCTTTGCTCTGGTAAGTCTCTGATGTCATTATTTTAACTTCCTCTAAAGCCATTTGTCCTTGCTCTCTCCTTTGGTGCTTGGTCAGGCCAAACAATGATGCCCAAATTAGTATTTTCTGATTGCTTGACCATGTTTCCTCCTCCTTCCCTTCCCTGCTGCATGAATTTGCTGCCTGCCTTCTCCTGTTAAAGAATGGCTTAACCCACATCCTATCATGGTCCGTAGCCCGTGCAGAGTTTTGGCTGCCACAAACTCTTCAGCCCATCTGGGTATTTCCTCACCTTCTGTGCCTTTGGCTCGGCGTGTTTCTGTTTGAGCACTGCAGCGCGGTGTAAGTTACACACAAGATAAACATCTTCGAATTGTTTACGTGGTTCTCTATTTCTTCTTGCTCTTTGACATGTTTGGGAAGTGAAACTGTTCCTACTGACTTCAACCTTCCTGTTCTTAATTAGCCACCCGGTGCTCTGGAATATGATTTGCCACCGCTTCCAGGGCATGTTGAAATTGCTGACACCATCCTTTAGTCACGCCGTATTGCAAAACTGTCTAGAGAAAAAGCCAGCCCCTTTTTATGAGCAAGCATTACTAAAGATGCTTCGCTTACTCCTGGCACCCTTTTGGTGCTTCCTCCGCCTTCTTTCCTGTGTGGCAGCGGTGTTTTTCCCCTCCCAAATGACTTTAACTGCTTAATTAGCTGTGTGGCAAAAGGCACACAAGCACTTGACAAAGGAGTGGGAGCTGCCTTTTGGTACCAGCTGCGTTCTGTAATGAAACGGTCCTTTTTCATGCCTCCTGCCGCAAAGTGGGGGTTTAATGTTTATTTTTTTTTTACCTGTGTCTAGAAGTGATTAACTGATTAGGTGCTCCCTTCGTTTACAGCATCCCTCTCCCACACCTACTACCAGTTAATGGGAGCTGGGAGCCCATTCTGTAGATTGAGATAATCTAATAAGGAAATAAAATATGCGGCTTAATGTCATTGGTTTTGCCCTTCACAGTAGCGAGAGCACAGGAACAAATGTGCCCGCTTGGCTACTTCTCACTCAGCTCTTCGCCTCCTGATGTCTCATGGTGATGAGTTGACTTATATGTAGGTTTTTCAAATAAAAAAAACAGAAGGTGGGTAGTGTACAATCAGTTTGGTTTGAGTTTCAATTGAAAATATTTAAAAAATAATTTCAGAGGCACATCTTGCCCCAGTCTTTGTAACAGAACACCAGAGAGTGTGCACTTTGAGTAGAACAGCACTTGGAAAAAATAAACTAAGTCCTCCAAACTTCAGAACAATGAGTAAAAAAGAGGAAATGGAAATACGCAGCGACACTGCTCAGCTTTACACATGTTGGAAGGGAGGTTCTTGTGTTTTACTCGTTTGCTGGGTGCTGCTGGCGGAGGCGGACGGGTCCTGTGTCTCAGGGCCTTCTGAGACTTGCAAGTGCGGGATTCCCCATAATCGCTCATCTCCTCGAAGTCGGGGTGGGATTTTTGAACGTGCTTGCCTTGAAGCAAACGCTGGGCTGTGGTTTCTGTTGGGAGCAGGGAATGGAAACTTAATTAGCAGTTCTTGTGCACACTTAAAAAACAAGGGCTGTATATAACCATTTCTCGCTGCCTTCGGTGTTAACTGCCTCCTCTCCCTGCCCAAACAAGCTTTAGGGTCCTCCTTGTCCTCTGTAACTTTTATCAGCCTTTCTCAATGTTGTTTTGCTGTTTTCTGCTGTGCGGGGGTGGGGTGGGGGCAATAGACTTTTATTGCTGGAGATGAGCTGTGATAGGTGCATGCTATACCATTGTTTTTTTTTATTATTGTTATTAATTGCTTCCCTTTTTTAATAGCTGGGAAGTTGCATGAGACATTTGTAACTTGTAGCCTGCATCTGCTGACCAGTAGCTGTAACTTGCTGCCATGATGTTGGTGTAATCTTTGATTATTCTCTGGAAAAATCAGTGGGGGGAGCTGCAGTATTTAACCCTCCCTTTCCTTCAGCTCTCAGCTACTTTCACAGTAGGTGGTATCTACTAGTGCTTACATTTGGGATGTTTTTACAGCAAAACTGTCTATGTCTGTAATAGAGGTAAGCGAGGAACACAAATTTGGGGAGGGTACCTGGTAATGCAATGGCTTCTCTTTGGCACGGCTTCAGATTGAGAGTGTGTTGTTGGTGTCACCCAGAGAAGCTGTGGCTGCCCCATCCCTGGAGGGGTTCAAGGCCAGGTTGGAGGGGGCTTGGAGCAACCTGGTCTGGTGGGAGGTGTCCCTGCCCAGGGCAGGGGGTGGCACTGGGTGGGCTTTAAGGTCCCTTCCAACCTGAACTGTTCCGTGATTCTATGAAATGTTCTTTGAAAAGATAGGCTTTTGGAATACAAAGCCTGAGGGTTGCCAGCGTCAGTTAATGGGTAACAGTTCTCTCTAGTCGGAAAGTTGAAAATATTTGTTCTGTCCCAGACTTGCCAGTAGAATGTGGGATTCTAATAAAAGGCACCAAACTTTGAGAAAAGGAAATAACTCTGCTTTCTCTTTCCCTTTTGTTCTTTCAAATGAAGATTGTGCTGCAGGAACAATGAAATAGTTCTTGCCAGAGGCTGTTCTAGAAAGTTGGTGGTTACATTCTGCATCTCCTTTACAATACATCTTAAATAGAAGTAACTATGAGATATTTTTTTTTTCTCCACAAATAATATTCCAGCACCCACTTCAGCAGTGTGTGTTTTACAGTTAAGGCTGTAGGAAACCCGTGTTGCCGTTACACTGTTAATCGCAGCTTTAAATGTTTTACAGCTGTTGACTTCTTCAACCAGATCAATATGCTTTATGGGACCATTACGGACTTCTGCACGGAGGAGAGTTGCCCCGTGATGTCTGCTGGCCCAAAGTAAGAATATGTTTAACATGTTTTCTTGAGAGTGTGCAATTTTTGAGATGATTTTGCAGTTGAAAACTTGAGACTAGCTCAGTTGAGGGCCAAAACCAAGGTCACTTCTGTAGGCGGAAAGGATGTCTTCTCTTCTTACCTGTGGGGGGGAAAAATTTGAACCTTTGGTAAGAGAATGGGGAGGAGAAAGGTGGGTTTTGGGGATTTTTTGGTTTTGTTTTTCATTTTCTTTAGCTTGGGAAGTAAACTGACTGTCAAAATTAATTTTTCCTTTTTTTTTAAATGTTAGTGAGTGCTTCTTAAATTTAGATTTGAAGTTTTTACATGCTAGTGTTCATTTAGGGCTTACCAAAATTTTCCTTTCAGGCCTTTTCAGCAGGGATTACGGAAATAAACTTGGCTACCCCATCCCTCAGCTGAGTTTCACTTCTTTGATTCTTCCTTACACTTTTGTTCAGACATTCCATGTTTGTGTTGTTGCTCGCTCTCCAGCTGCTTAGTGTGCTCTAAAGAAAATACCTGCGTTTCTAAGCCAGTGGTAAGGGAGGGCAATGCTTCCTTTTAAATTACTGAAAAATCTTAAATAAACGATAAACAGTCCTCTCCTCCACTTCCTCCTTTTTCAGACTGACGTTTGTGGTTATTGTCTGAAGCAGCGATTGCAGGTGCTGTGGTGGGGAGTTGAGGAGAGGGCAGGAGCTCGGCGAGATGAAATCAGCCAAGCAGCCCAAGAAAAGCTTTGGCTCTACTTTTTTAAACTAAAAAGGGACGTTGCTGAATGCCCAAACCAGTGTGGGCAGGCAGACCTGCTGCTGCAGAGCGGGAAGGTGGGGGGGGGGGGAATACAAAAGGAATCACAAGTTCACCATTATGCAAAAGGACTTTGGGATAAGCTCATTCAATAACATGGCTCATTGTCTGCTTTGTGCTTGGGCATGCAGAACAGACTCTTATTTATTAAAAATAGTTCTTTGCTTTATTGTTTGCCTGCTGAGAAGCAGTTATTTGGGGGTGGAGGTTAATTATTAAAGGTTTAGCTGTCTGGTTGCCAGAGTAAACAATTTATTTCTCTCCAAAGAGAGCAATAACTATTGATAGAAATATAAGTCATGCTCAAATAGTGATGCGGCGGGGTAGAAAAGAGATGCTAGAAGATGTGTTCTGCCAAGGTTTTAATTAGGTGATCTTGTCCCTAGGATTTGTAGAGCGCTCCCCAGACTCTGCAGCCCCCAGGTGTGCTCAGGGATGGGTTTTGTGAAAGGACTGGAAGCGTGTGTGTGAGGGGCCGAGAGCAGGAACGGGTGATCTGTGAGGCTGGCGGTGCCTGGAAGCAGAGCATATACAGTGTTTTTAGTTTGAGTGAGCATGGCTTTCTTTCATTTAAAAGTCTGGTACTAGTGTTTTGTCTTTAAAAACCCTTTCAAATAAAATTAAAAAAAAGACCCTTGGCACCAAACAGCTCACCTAGGTTCGTGTCTGGGTTTTTTTTTGTTTTATTTTTGATATTGGAGGGTTATCTTCTCTAAAGGACTACCTTCAAGCAGATGCTTGGGGCTGTATCGCCGCTTCTCCAGCCCATGGGTTCTTTTTGGTAGCGATCTTAACCAGAGGCAGGTATGTTTTTGTTTGCTGTGGGGTTGCTTTCATTTGTTTTGGCCTTGTCTTTGTTGGAAGACCTGCTGACTTAGCTTGTATCAGGGTGTTAGTGATATGAGTTAGTTAAGGATTGATGTAAAATTCAAGAACAGATCTCCCACTCGTGCTGCACAGCTCACTCTTGACAAATGTATCTGTTTAAAAACATACAATTACTCACAGTAATGTCCCATTCTTTTCACTTCAGCAACGACCAACCATTTCTTACCCAAACCAACCCTCCTTGGGTATCACTTGCTGTTCTTGCATCAGTTACAGCATCACCATCAGTGCAACAGGCGAGATAATAAATTAAGAACTTGCATAAAAGTAATACATTTATTCACCAGCATTTTTCAAAGCTGGGTGTCTGACCTGGGGCTCTAAAATCCATATTTAGGTGTTTGGGTGAGCACACGCATAATGGCAGTAAGATACTTCTGATTTTCCTGAGATTTATTGGTCCGTGGTGCTTCTCTCTTCATATGTTCAAATCGGAATAGCTGGGTGTTCCAGAGTGGAGAGCTCCCCTAAATCCTACGTGGGCGTAATGCAGCGTAATTGAATGTTCACATGCTGCCTTCTGCAGCAAAAAAAAAAATAAATCCTGTAATCAGCTCCTTGAAATACCCTCTGTCTCTTAGCAATATCGATCCTTTTGCCTTTTTGTGACGCTCTACTCTGTGCCCGTGTCACTTGATGACAAAACAGGGTAAGTATTTTTTCAGCTGTCTTGTTGGAATACAGTTTTGCTGAGATTGAGAAATTATAAGTCCAAATAAATGTCTGAGAATCCTTTAAAAGGCGTTACTGAGCCACTGCATTTTATTGCTCTCGGACAGGGGACCAGCTTTAATGGTAGTCAGGCTTTTTTTGTTTGTTTTGGTTTTTTTTCTTCCCCTTTTAGGCTATGTACATGTAATTGCACAGTAAAGGAGCTGGTCCTACGAGTGTTTCTACTTTGGGATATTTTCTAGTGTGAGAAGCATAGTTGGGTTTTCTGTTTAGAGATGGCAAATAACTTGTTTATTAATATGAGTGATTTCTAGCGGGGTCGTTAGGGATTCTTAGCTTTTCCCCTGCACTTGCTGAAATTAACTGTGTATTTCCTGCTCTGTCCTTCATCTATTGTTTTGCCCTTAAACCTCTTCTAAACTGTTGAGGTTTCTGCAAATGTATTTTTCTGTAGAGGACTAAGGTTTATTTGTTTCTATCAGCAGAGCTGTAGGTGGTTGCTCACAGGCTTGGGTTAGAAATGTGATTTTTACCCTTCCCTTGCCTGTAGCTGGTCAAATGATTCTGATACGTGGGAATTTTTCTTGTGCGTTTCGCTTTTCTTTTTTCTGTTTAAGAAGCTGGGATAGGATTCTTGATTTGTTGTCAATAATGTATTTAATCTTGTAGGAAGAGTTCATTTTCTCCTCCCTTGTGAAACCCAAGCCTTTTGACAGCCCAGGAACAACCGTGAATGTTACGCCAAGTGCGTGGAGCATGGGCTGTTTGCCAGAATACTTGCAGATTCTTTATATGACTTTATTTTTATCAGGATGTATCTGGTGTTTCTTAAGAGCTGTGTTACTTAAAGGGTCATTCTATGGCATTCCTTCCTCTAAAAAATGCAGAATTAACCCATAGTGTTGGGGGGGTGGGGAGGGAGGGAGGCTTCTCATGGATATATGTTATTTGGAGGAGATTTTTTAGCGTTTAGTTTGCTGTTTAGCTCTGTCTCCAGACTGAACCTGGCACCTCAGCTAAGTGGTGATGTTTGTCCTACGTTAACATCACTTACATGTCGTATTAGGTGCCAGTACTCCCATAAGGGTGCCAGTACTGGCTGGTGAGGGATACAGTTTTTTCAGAAATCCAAACACATTTTGGTCCGTTCAGCGTGTATGGAATTTTTGCGTGGCTTTTGAGATACAATTTTAAAATGCTTTCAGACCCTCTGATCTGTTGCCTTTATAAAAACAGGACCTTTTCATACCATTGTGAGCAGCGTGCTCCTCATCACTTGTAAAACTTGTTTATTGGGAAAATGTTCTCCCAGTTACTGTTCTGAGAAAACTGAATTTGTTAAACAAAATTAGAAGCCAGATTTATCAGATACAGTTTAGCTTTGCATAAATGATTTGTATGATCTTTAAAATAGAAGATCCTCTCCAGTGTCTGCACAATACCAGTTGGAGATAGGAAGGAAAAGTTTAAACAGTGGTGGTTGCAACCCAAACATTGTGTTATGTACTAAAAAATAACAATCAAATTGTGCACACTATTGTCTATGAAAAGAAAAAATATTAACCATTAATAACACCTCTTTAATTCTTTTAAAAAGAACCAAGATACAACTTGTAGATGAAGTGGGTATGTTTCCTGCAAAAGCATGACTGAGCTGACATCACTATCCTTGTATGTTTTGGTTGGTTTGTTTGTTTGTTTTTTAATTTTATATTTTTAAAAGAGGCGTGCTGCAGCTACTCTGAATAATTTGTTTCTCTGGGAGGGTTTCAGAGCTCAGCAGACCGTCTTGCTTCCTCTGGGCAGCAGGCTCGCCCCACGGGTATCTCTTCCATTCTGATTTCACGAGGACTTGCTGTCTAGTTGTGCATGTAAATGGATGCCGTTCAATACAATTTTTGTGGCTTTTTAAATTCCTGAAGTTAAAATGATAGCTGTAGAATAAATGACACTGGAATCTACTCACTTAATGTGCTACATAAAAGTTGTCAGAGTTACTAGCTCTGTGGATGGAAAAGGATGCAGAGAGCACGTGTTTTGCTGTTCCGTAGTTGTGTCAGTGGTTTGTAAAGGTGTGATATCACCTTATCTACAGATGGAAAAATTAAGCTAAAAGGCAGTAACTGGCCTGCAGCTGTCATGGGGGTCAATGGTCACAGAAACTGTGATTTTTCTGCATCTTGGCACTAGACCTTCAGATATGAACCTTTTCTAAGGAGGACTATTTAGTCCAGGAGCTTTTTTCTAACTCTTAGCTGAAAGGTTCTTTCTACCTGCTTCCAGTTTTGTGATAGTATTTCTTGGCGTTAATCTATCCCTTGTCTCTTAATACGATTCATAATTTGGGATCTGCGGCAAGAGCCAATGTGGTTAGGTCTTCAGTAATGCTAAATCTGTAAGAATATTATTAAATGTCAAGAAATTCCATGAATGTTAGGGGTCGAATGTGTCCGGCTGGCAGCTGCGGCAGATGTTGAGCCACGCACCCATTTGAGCCCTGGAGCTTAGTTTTTATTTGTGGGAGAATCTCATGTAACTTTTTGATGTTTCACTTCAACTGTCTGTGATGTTTTTCCTTTTGAAATCGGGGCGGGGAAAAGCAACTTCAGAAAAGAACAAGTAGCTATTGGGCTTTCAAGGTTTGGACACCTGCTCGTGCAGCACCTTTTGATGTGCTGGGAGGCGGGTTTGACCGCAGGCTGCCGCGTATGTTTTGGATGAGTTGTGCCACAATGAAGATTTTTGAAGGTCTTCACGGGGTGCAGAATTTCACTGAATTTCACTGAATTTTTAGAGTTGGAAGGGACCATAAAGATCATCTAGTCCAACTCCAAGAAGAGAGTCCAGAAGAGAGCCCAGCGAGAGTAGGATCGCAGCGGGGAGAGCGGGTGGAGAGCAGATGCCTCGGGAGCGTTTGGACCTTGGTTTCAAGGAAGGGCTGTGGGAGGGTGTGGGAGAACTGGGAGCAGAGCAGGAAGAGCAGCCTTCCAGGCCTTGATATGAATGATTCACTCGTCTTAATTAAGAAATGTCTTGTTGTTGTCGTCCCAACCCAGATATGAGTACCACTGGGCAGATGGGACAAACATAAAGAAACCAATTAAGTGCTCTGCACCAAAGTACATTGATTACCTGATGACTTGGGTCCAGGATCAGCTGGATGATGAAACGCTATTTCCTTCTAAAATAGGTAAAGTAAATAAGTCAAATTGAACAATGTATTTGGGTTACAGTTGTACAGGAATATTCAAGTCTTAAAGCATTAAAAGGTCTCCTAAATAACTGACTGGAGTAGGGCAAATTGAAAAGGTTACGTTATATGTATAAAGGCATTTTTATCTCTTAAGATAAAGTTTATGTGGTAGTACATGAACTTTGCTCTGTGTGTTCGTACTCCTCATAAACATCTTGTGACAATTTTGAGTACAGAACTGCTGTTTCTATTTAATAACTGGCCGTGTTGATTGAATCTGATAGGTTTTTTTTCATTTTGAACAGTGGGTTGTTTCCTTAGAAATAAGGGTCTCAAACCCTTTTAACCAGTAATTGGTACAAACTGGCAGCTTTTTGATGCAGGAAAGATCCTTGATGCTCATGAGGGATTTCATCTAGGCCTTACCTCCAAAGAAGCTGAATTAATGATATTTTTTTTCTTCTCAAGTGAACGTGAAAGATGTAGGTTTTTAAGAGGTTTCTTTCAGAAAAGCAGGAGGAAAATAATAACAACCACCAGTTCGGAAATGTTAACAAGAAGAAAACCCGGCTTCTAGAGGCACGAAGGACTATTTGTTCTAAAGCTCCTAATTGGCAGTTTTCCAGACCCCGCTACTTACAGGCTTAGGATCCCTCGTGGAAAAAGGAAGGGAGATCTCTTAATTGCTTTTATTTTGTGAATAGTTTCTGAAGCATTTGACACATTTGCAATAAGCCTCTTCAGAGACGCAGGGCCACCTGTCAGAATCAAGTGGCGTTTGATTTTACTTACAGTTCAGCAGAAACGCAGAGAAGGCTGGTTAGTTTGGGAAGAAGTGAGAAAAAGCTAAATCTTCCCAGCTGAATAGATGTGAGCGTGGTATTTTCACGTACCACAGTGTTTGTTTTAGTGTTTCAGGGTAGAATTCAGAGCTGGGGAAAAAGTCTACTACTAAAAGGAATGTTACTAAATAGGTTAATATTGAGTTGTGCTCAAAAGATTCCATCAGGACTTGATCTTTCTTTACCTGCAGCATATACTTTGCTGAAGAGTTTGGTTTTTTTCTTTTAATAGGATATATTTTTGAAAGGTAGCGATTTAAAAAGAGCCTTAAAGGTCAGAATAGATAACCAACTAAATAAGAACTTCCCACGTGGTGCAGCAGCCTGGGAAGGAAATGTGATGTCCATCTAAGCAGGGCAAGCTTGAGTAGGAGTATGAAAATTTTATTACTAGGGTTTTAAAGCATTGGTGAGATCGTGATTGGCCTCCAGCATCCAGCCTGGGCCTGTGGCCTTCAGACAGGTATTCAGTGATTCAAAAAAGGCTGCAAAAGAGCTCAGCTGACTGGGAAAACTGCTAGGTGATGAGAAGCTAAACAGGTTTAATCTTTTTAGATGGTTGATGCATATCTTTTTTTAGCCTCCGGATGCGTCGACTAAAGAGATTATCACTCCCGGTAGCCGGTTGCTCTTTTCTAACCAATTTAAATAAAACTAAGGGATGGTGATGAGCAGGATGGAAACAGCAGTCTCTTTGGCCACGAGACGGGTGGAAGAGACCCTATTTCTGATTTCTCTTGAGCCAAGAGAAGTGTAAAACTCAATGGCTGACAGCAAAGGTGGTTTCAGTTCCCTACACAGAGGTGTAAAAAGGAGTCCCTTGGAGCACCCAGGGGCCACACAGGTTCTGAGAGTGTCTATAAGCGGATTAGATCCCTGTGTTTGGGTATCTGAATCTTACCAGAAGGGAAGAAGATTCTCGGTCAGAGAAGTTCTTCAGGGAACTATACTGAAGCATAACAAGACTTAGCAGCTGGAAGCTGAAGCTGGGAGGGTTCAGCATAGAAATGTGGTCAGATTTGTCTTGGAAGAAGTTCACGAGGTTCTGGTCTGCTGAAGGACAGGAAACCTCCCCTCCAGACTTTTAATGAGCTTGTCACTGTGCTTCAGCCTTAAGTACATTGTGTGATTTATAGACGGAATTGCTGGGTGAAAGCCTTCTCGTGCAAGAGAGAGGTTTGGGTTATAATGCCTTTCAAAATACACAAACATGACACGGGAGTTTAAAAATAAGCCCCCTGTTTTCTTATTTCTAGGTGTACCCTTCCCAAAGAATTTCATGTCAGTGGCAAAGACAATTTTAAAGCGTCTCTTCAGAGTTTACGCTCACATTTATCACCAGCACTTTGATCCAGTGATCCAGCTGCAGGAAGAGGCACACCTTAACACTTCTTTCAAGCACTTTATATTTTTTGTTCAGGTAAGTGTGGCAGGAGCAATGTGGTTACAGTTATAGTCTGGAAAAAGTAGTACAGCAGATTGATGGACCTTCAGTTTCTTTACAGCTGGTTTGTGTGTAGGAAAGTCAACACCTCCAGGACCCTAAGACAGTGTCTAGTCCATTTGTATATATAGTTATTGCTAGAAGCATTCAAGGAATGGAAAAGTTTTCAAAAAGTATTAATTTGCTACAAAACTGAATACTGAAAAGTGTTGCCAACTAATTCAATAGAACAGTAATTGCTAACTAAAGAAAGAGGGAGGATGGCACCTGAAGCTCGATTGGAAAGAGTGTTCTTGCTTCAAAGCAACATCCCTCCCTCCCCTTATAAAAAAAAAAAAAAAGAGCATCTTATGTTTCCTTCTTTTAAGTGGGAGGGGAAAAAAAGCTGTAGGCAGTTGAACGCTGCTGTTGAGGTAACGGCAGCCAGGCAGAAAACACTGTAATCGCTGAGCCTGGACTCAAAGAGCCTCCCCCGATAACTTCTGTCTGAATAAGGCTTCTCACCTGAGCTGCGTATCTAAAACTCTGTCTGTCTGTCTCTCTCCTCATCCCTGTTACAGGAATTCAACCTTATTGATAGAAGAGAACTTGCACCACTTCAAGAACTGATTGAAAAACTCACCTCTAAGGACAGATAAAAGGAAGAGGATTTCTTGAAAAATCCCTTGTTTCTTTAAGCAAGCGTGTGGTATTTGTTTTTTGTTCGTTTGTTTTTTTTTTTAAAAACAACACAAAAACCTGTGCTGTTACTAATGACGGCCAAGATCTACTTTCTGTGCTTTTCTTAGGGGAAATCTTTTCTCTGTTAGTGACACATGGTAAATAGCTTTGGTTTGGTTTTTTTTTTTAACTCCCCCGATTGTTGTTAATTCATTGTGGAATTTTAGCAGGTGCTGAGTGTTTATAAAGGAAACATGCTTGGGTGGGGGATTGACTCTGCTGGTGGATGGGTTCTTGTGTTGTGGCAGTGGTTGCCCATTCTCACGAAAGTCCCTAAAAGACTTGCTTATTTTCCTCTAAGTGCCTTGGCAGACTCACTTCTGAGGTGCAAAGCACATACAATACTCAACATTGCTGGAAACAGAAAATACGAACTAACACCCAGGACACTTACTGATATTTCTTTTAGAAAAATTTATATATATATATGCTTACACTAAAAAAAAGCCATAACTTACTGAAATCAATGATCTCCAGCTTTTAATACAAATATTTGTCTTATTTTTTTAGAGATTAATGTAGAATTTTTCAAAACTAGGTATTTCTTATGAAGAAAAGCGATGGTGAAGTTCTGGTCGCTAAAGCGAAAGGATGAAGGCGGTTGTCAAAATCACAAAGATCCTGTGTTGATTAAGTAGTGACATGTCTATTACCGTAGGTTTTGGCTTTTCATAGTTGCTTTTATTTTTTTTAAACAGGAAAGTGTCAACTTGGCTCAGTCACTTTGCTTAAGTTTCCTAGTGTTTGCCAAATGAATGGTTAGTTTGCACAAATACAGTTAGGGAAAATATTCCATATAGAAAACGCACTGGGTTAATACTAAGAAAAATGTGGCTTGAAAAACAACTAGTGAAATGATTGTGAGTTATGAGTAAGAAGAGCCTGGCTCTGTGGAAGGAGCTCTGGTGGCTCCGTGGAAGGAAATGTATCTTGGAGGGTATATAATTTCATGGACCACTTTGGATTTAGGTTGGCGGGATGGCGTTCTGCCCCATTTAAAATTGCAGCCCATCCCCGAGGAACTGCAGCAGCTGGGAAAAGAAATAGTGAATTTGTAGTGGTTTGTAATTCGGTAAGTGCATCTTCTGTTTCTGAGAAAACCTGACCAAAATGTGGCCTTCCCCCACCTGGGTTAGTGTCTTTGCCTTGGAAATTTCTGCTGCAGCTCTGTCAGTTGGGTGTCCCTTGGCAGAAGCCCGTGTGTGTGTGTGTGTCTGTCTGTCTGTCTTGTTCTCTCTGGGTCTTGTCAAAGCCCTTGTATTTCAGATTCACAGCAGTCTGCATTAGGCTCTATCCCATCATATCACTAGTTGCCCAATACAGTACACCAGGGGTTAATGCTGCTGGGCTTTGCTAGATTGTGACGCTACAAAAACACCGTTTTTAGACCTGAATAACATTAAACACCTTAACTGGCTGCTGGGCGCTCGACTGGCTCTGGAACCCCTAAAATTTATGGGGGAAGCCAAGCGACAGAGAAGTTGAGCTTATATTTTGTGCGCCTTTGCTTGACTGAAAATGCTGAGTAAAGTGGAAAACACGGTGCAGCAGCCTGTGAAATACATAAGTGGCCATTAGTATAGCAGCTAATAAACATCTAAGCACAGTAATAAACTTAGAGTCGTTTGGGAGACCAGAATCACTGCTTCTGACTTAGAATGATGTATTTCCGAAGCATCTGAAGGTTATTTTAAGAACTGTGTTCTCTTCAGCGGAGCTAAAATTCCAAGTCTGCTTAAACTGCTTCCTGGAGAAGCAACTGAATATTTTGCTACCTCTTCTGTCTCTTTTTTTTTTTCTTTTTTTTTTCTTTTTTCCCCTGAACAGACAACAGTTGAGAAAACCTGGTATTGAGTTAGAAACTGGCCTCGTGTTCCTGTTCCACTGCTGCTTGCTTAGAAATGACAAGCTGGGAGCATCGCGTGGTGAAGGAGGGTCACGCAGTGGGGTTCAGGCTGAATTTAGGTTTGGCTGCACTGATGTTAGAAGGAGAGGCTGCTTGTAGAACACCTGCAGTTTAGCGTTTGTAATTAAGGCAGTCCTTTGTTTTATTCTAAGCTTCATTATAGCTCGAGAAAACATAGAATGTATTTGGCTCCTTGGGCAGATGGGTGTCATTGCCCGTTATAATCTGCTCAAAGGACAAGGGAAACTTTCAGTTTTCCTCATGTTTCGTCTTTTTTAATGTCCTACAGAATTACCAAGTTTTCTTAATGTGTGAATGTCAAAGGAAAGGACTTTTATATTGTGTTTTTTCTTAACATTGAGTGTTGGGATTGGAGTTACCACAGTCTGAGTCAAGCCGATGACGCAAAGAAAGCTTTCCCTCAAATGCTTTAACAAACTCTTAGTTTAAAAAAGATGGAGTAAGGTCTTATCCCTTCTCAGCCCTAAGGATCTTGACTCTTCCACGTGCGTACACACACCTGGGAGGAAAAGAGGGGAGATGCTTGATGTCTGTTACCTCTTCAGGGAGCTGGGGGTTGGGAAAATATACACGAGAAAATTAGAGGCAAAAGCAAACAAGAAGCAGGAGCACAATTTCCTTTCCTTTGGCAAGTGGCCTGGGACTGGGGTATTCACCCCAGCGCTTCTGTCAGTCCTTCTGCTTGTAGGACATACCTGGTCTGGCAAATAGTGGGTTTCCCCAGGCAGTGGGAGAGTCAGGCAGTGCCGTAGCCCCTGAACGCCGCTCTCGGGAGTCGAGCGATGATGGGCTGGTAGGAGAGAAGGAGCTCCTGTGGGCAGAACGTCCTGTGAACTGGGCAAGTACCAGCCGGTGCCGGCTCTGGGCACAGCACTGGGGGGCTCTCATAGCTCAGGACTGAATAACGCAGAAGATTTAGTGTCTTTTCAGAGGTAGAGGAGCAGGAAGCTGAATTTTCAGTGGTGCAAGAAGCTGAATTTCAGAACATGATGTTCCACACCCAGCCATTTCTGCCTGCTGCTCTCCCAGGGGTGTTTAACGACTGAAAATCTTCAGCCACAGGGGCGTGAAGGGTGGATGCGGTTTGATATTAAAAACCCTGTCAACTTTCCACCGAAACCCCTTTTTTTGAGTTGAGTCAGTGCTGCTGGAGAGGCTGCTGTCTCCTTGGTGTCATGCACCAGCAAGAAACTCGAAAGAAAACCATTGAGAAGCGAGGATTTCCTCGGAGCGATACCAGTGCAGGAATTCTCTTTTTTTTTTTTTTTTGGCATTCTTCTGCTTTGGAAGGGTTCTGTTTGGTTTTTTTTTTAAATAGACAATTCTAGAAATTCCGAGGCATCTGCTGCAGTTCAGCCAATCAGAATTAGAATGTATTACATAAAAAAAAAAAAAGAGCATTTTTTTTGTATTTAATATCTGGCAGTAGAAAACACTTTTACCCAATAGTTTCTAGGCTTGTAATAAAAGCTTGGAGATCATGATTTGCCTGACAGCTGTATGAACACATTGTTTAATTATACAACACTTGAAAATAACAACATTAAAGATAGGTATGCGGCGTTTGGGGTTTAGTATCCCTCTGCTGTTTTATATTTGCAGCTTTTAATTTGTTTATTTTTTTATAGATTTTTTTTTTTTTTTTTGCTTCAAAAAGCCGTGGGACCAGAAGCTTGAGGTGTGTTTACACTCTGGAAGTGAGGGCAGGTGGAAACGCTCAAACAAAAGGTGCCATGTTGTACAAACCCAGTCTGGATGGAGTGAATGTGTTTCTAAAATTGTGCATTTCCTGGGGGAAAAAGGGGGGGAGGACACCCCCCCACCCCCCCCTTCGCCCCCAAATAAAACCCAGAGCCATGAACCCTGAACAAACCCCGCGTTAAAAACCAGACTGTTATGTGTCACGAGCGGAAGGTGCTGGTGGGGTGACACCAGGCTGAGCCACCAGCGCCGGCCGAGCCCTTCCAGTTTAAGAAAAATCCTTAAATTCTGTGGTTTGTGGTGGTTTTCAGCGTATTAGAGCGTGGCAGTGATTGGGGTGGTAACTTCAGGAGGTCATCTACCTCGAGGCGGGATGGGGGCTCAGCCCCCGGCGCCCACGTGGGCACCGTTTAGATGGTGTCGGATGCCTTTCTGTCGGCACAAATAACTTATTTTTTTTTCAAGTCAGGGATTCCGAGTGAAATCACACAAATGGCAAATAAAAGCCCCACGTCGTGCTGTTGCTTTGAAGGGAGAAAACAGGTTTCCAGGGGCCGGGTGGCCCCGTCCACAAGGACCGAGTTTCTTTTACTGCTTACTATGCAATGTCGAGCTTTGAACTTTTGGCTTTGACTTGAGGATAGAGAGGAGCCACGTCCCGCTTCAGTGTTTAGGGACTGAGCACCCACCCCCCCCAACCCCCCCGGTCTCCCCGACGCTCCTTTAACAGGTAAAAATACCTATTTGCTGCTATGGACTTTTCATTCCCTTCCAGACTCTTTTTTCCTTGCCATTTCTCACCCCCTCCCTTCCTCTTGACTCACCAGACACAATTTTACTATAAAACCCTCCTTTTTGGATACTTTTTCTCCTCTCCCCCTCTCCCCCACTTGCCAGAGTGCTGTATTTTACTGTATATAACCCCCCCCCCCCTCCTTTTAGCCCCACTATTTAAAAAGCTGCGGCACCAACAGATTCCTGGGTTTGTTTTTTCTTCACTAAAAGATTCCCTGGTCACCGACTTGCGTTTCCTTCTCCATTGTCTTTTTTTTTTTTTTTTTTTTTTTTCAACCCCCCCTCCTAAAACCACTGGCAGTTTGACGGATGCCCGTCATCTTTTCCTGCACATCATCTCTTTCAAGCCGAGACTAACATTTAGGGGTTAAACCTCTTTATTTTCCTGCTTTCCCTCCCATTTCCTTGTGCCAGTTGAAGCTGGCAGTCTAGGTAAATATTCCTTTTGTTTGTTTGTTTGTTTGTTTGTTCGAAGAACCAATTCCCTGAATCCTTCCTAGAGTATTGTATTTTTAGGGGAAATTAATTTTTATAGCCACTAAAACTATACTCATTATTTTTGTACGTTTTGACATTTTTCAGAGGCGTGGGGCGGAGGGAACGCTTGATTTTTCACGGCTCTTTTACTCCTCGGGCTGGTGTTGCTTAGGACGGGGAAGCACAGACCTCCCTGTGCCACGGGAGAGAGAGAGAGAGAGAGAGAGAAAAAACCGCAATAAAAATGAATGAAGTTTGGGTAAAAGGCCATTTTTTGAAGGAAAAAAAAAAAAAAGAAAGATATTACAAAAGCAACACTAACCTTTTCCTCCTTTAGAATCCTAAAATAGCTGGGAGAAAACGCGGTGCGAAATATAAAACGCAGGATGAGACCCCCGAATTGTAAACTAATTGTGCCAATATCGCTTCCCTTCGGAGTCACCGACGGAGATCTTTAGTTTTAAACCAGAACAGCTTTTGATTAAAAGAAAAGAAAAATGGGGAAAAAAAAAAAAAAAAAAGAAAAAAAAAAAGCGGTTGAATGTCTGCAAAATCTGCAACGTTGTTTATTTGCGAGTTGTAAATAATGTATACAGATGGTTGTATGTCACGGGACAGAAATATTTAAATTCTAGAGGTTTTTTTTTTCCAAGAAGAAACTGAAGGCTGTTTATAAGAGACAATAAATAGCTATGTTTGACCACAACCGTCTTTATCGCCTTCTTCAGCTTGGTCCTAATCTATCTCCTGCTCGTAGATCCATCCATTTGTATTTTCCCCCTGTACGTTGTCCACATCCCAACAAATTAGGGGTTTTTTTGGTAACTAGGGGGATTTGGGACTGTTTGTAATCTGGGGCAGACCCGAGAGCCCTACACCATCCTCAGACCCTTCTCCTTGCCCTGTGACCCCTGAAACTGGGAGGACTGGGAGAGCTTTGCTGCGGGAGGGGGGTCTCGCAGGGCACTGGTTCCATGTGAAATACTCCATTTTTGGCCGTGCAGGGCAGCACCCCTGCCTTTTGCTTTCTTTTGCTTTCTTTTTTTCCTCTTTTTTTTCTCCGCCTGCGTCCCCGACATCTCCAGCCCTCCAGGTTCCCCGTCCCACCCTGACTCCTCTCCTTGCACCCTCGGCCTGGATAAAACAGCTTTTGCTTCCATCCCCCAGCAATGGTGGGTTTCGTGTGTGTGCGCTGGAGGGAGTTTGCAGCGAGAGGCTGGAACGGAGGAGCGAGGAGCGTGTGCTGGTGGTGACTGCGCCCCTTCAGCCCTTCCAGGCTTTTTCCCCCCGTTTAACTCTTGTCGACCCAAACGGCCACACGCTGTGACGGTGGTTTGGGTAGATTTTTTAATGGTTTTCAGCAATAACTCTCCAAACAAGTGGCTTTGATCTCCTTTAAACCCAACCCACCTGTCGCTTTTAAGTGTATTTCTGGACGATTTTTGACTTTGCTTTTTGAGGCCCTCTGCGTGACCTCCGTGGCCGTTGCCCCCGCCCGCCCTTTCGGCCGAGAACCGAGCAACTCGCGTCAGGTGTGGCGCCCGCCCATCCATGCGCTCCTCCCTCTCCTATCCCCAGCACTGCCTGGTTGGATCGGCAGCTCCGCGCTCCACCACCCGCCCTTCCGCCTTACCCGGCCCGGCCCGGCCCGGCCCGGCCCGGCGCCCTCCGCGCCCCGCGGCCTTCCCTTTCCTTTCTGTCCCCCGCCGCCACCCGTACTGGGGCGGGGGGGGGGGGGGGGGGGAGGAATCCGCCGTGACGTCAGAGGCGCCAAATTCGAAGGCGGGCGCGAGCGCGGCGGTTATTTCCGTTGGGGCCCTTCACCGTTGCCGCCATGGCCACCCCTCCCAAGCGCGGGCGGCTGGAGGGCCGCATCAAGAAGGTCGCCGTGGAGGGGAACATCGGTGAGTGGGGGCCGGGCCTCGGCTGCGGGGAGAGGCCTCCCCGCCCCGGCCTTCTCCCCGCTTTCAGTCGGGGGTGTGCTGTGGAGAGAGCCCGCGGGAGGGAACGCAGAAAGATCGTCACGGGAGTGGAGCGGCTCTGCTGAGGAAAGGCTGAGGGACCTGGGGCTGTTCGGCTGGAGAAGAGCAGCCTGAGGGGGGAATCTCACGGATGCTGAGCAATGTCTGAAGTCCTGTTCTGGGCTCCCCAGTTCCAGAAGGACAGGGAACTGCTGGAGAGGGGACAGCAGAGGGCACAAAGATGCTGAGGGGCCTGGAGCATCTCTCTGCTGAGGAAAGGCTGAGGGAATTGGGTCTTTTTAGTCTGGAGAAGAGAAGGCTGAGGGGGGATCTGATCAACGCCTATAAATACTTCAAGGGTGGGTGTCAGGAGGATGGGGCCAGTCTTTTTCCAGTGGTGCCCAGGGACAGGACAAGAGGTGATGGGCACAAACTTGAACACGGGAAGTTCCATCTGAACATGAGGAGGAACTTCTTTGCTGTGAGGGTGGCAGAGCCCTGGAAGAGGCTGCCCAGAGAGGTGGTGGAGTCTCCTTCTCTGGAGACATTCCAAACCCCCCTGGACACGTTCCTGTGGGACCTGCTGTGGGTGCCCCTGCTGTGGCAGGGGCTTGGAGGAGACGATCTCCAGAGGTCCCTTCCAACCCCACATCATTCTGTGAATAACTTCGGCAACTTTCCCCTGACCCTGTAGGAATTAATGCTGTAAAAATGACGAGATTTGGGAGGGGGAGGAGAAAAGCTTTCCATAATGCTTTTTAATTTATTCCCCTTTTTGCATTGAAGTCCTGGATAATAAGGCTCCTCCTCCACCTGTCCTGATTGTAGCGTAAAACACTTGTGTAATTGCAGGCTGCCAGGTCAGACTCCTCATGTTCAGTACTCCTGCTAATTAACATGAGAAGCCTGTTTAGCTGTTGTAAAGAGGAGGAAAAGTTATGGGCTGTTCATAGTGAAATATTACTCTTCTTTTGTTTTATTTTGGTAAGAGGCTGTGCTTAAACTGGAAGATAGGAGCTGCCAGGGTGTTACTTTACCAATACGTGCGTTGGTGGTTGATAGCCAACTGGTTGGGTTTTCTCAGGTTTAATATTTCTCTTTAAAAATTTCTTGAGTAGGTTTTTGGTTTTTTTTCAGTTGGCAGCAGATTAATGACTGCTGTGCTGTAAGAAGTCACTAGTAATGCCTCTTTGTACCTGCATTTGAGAAAGCATAGCTTCTGCTTTACGTTTCCTTTGTCATTGCTTGCTTTTTTTTTTTTTTCCTTCCTGAAATAACTTGGGAAGACTGCAGCTTCAGGCCTGAGACTGCATCACTAAGTATCTTTAAAAAAATCATAGAATCATAGAATTGTCTAGGTTGGAAGGGACCTCATCGAGTCCAACCATCAACCTAACTCTGATAAAAACCATCACTAACCCATGTCTCTCAGCACCATGTCAACTCGTCTTTTAAATCCCTCCAGGGATGGTGCCTCAACCCCTTCCCTGGGCAGCCCATTCCAAGGCTTCATAACCCTTTCCGTGTCAAAATTTCTCCTAATATCGAATCTGAACCTCCCCTCGGGCAACTTGAGGCTGTTTCCTCTTGTCCCATCGCCTGTTCCTTGGGAGAAGAGACCGACCCCCCCTGGCTACACCTTCCTTTCAGGGAGTTGGAGAGAGCGAGAAGGTCTCCCCTCAGCCTCCTTTTCTCCAGGCTGAACACCCCCAGCTCCCTCAGCCGCTCCTCACAAGACTTGTGCTCCAGACCCCTCACCAGCTCCGTTGCCCTTCTCTGGACCCGCTCCAGCCCCTCAATGGCTTTTTTGTGGTGAGGGGCCCAAAACTGGACACAGCCCTCGAGGTGGGGCCTCACCAGTGCCCAGTCCGGGGGGACCATCACCTCCCGAGTCCTACTCACCACGCTTGTAACACTTGGTATTCTAATTGCAACGTAACTTTCTAGAATTTAGATAATTGACCTGGGCTGAGACTTGTTGCCATTGTTGGGTTTTGTTGAATTTGATATTTTTGCTGTGAGGTACAAAATAAAAAAGAAACCCCCTGTTGCTCAGTTAATTGATGATCTGTGGTACAGGATGGCTTTCAATTCACGCTTGTCATGAAGTCAGAAGTACATGGGTGTGGGAGACTCATTTATGGGACTTGAAACCAGAGCTGTGTAGTGCTTAAATGACGACGCTGTGGGTGTTTTTTGACTGCTGTTCTTCCCGAATACCTTTTCGACAGCTGCAGGGAAATCGACGTTTGTGAATATTCTCAAACAAGCTGATGAGGACTGGGAGGTCGTTCCGGAGCCTGTAGCTAGATGGTGCAACGTTCAGCAGAACTCTGAAGAGGATAGTGAGGTATGGGAAAAGAAGCTAAGATGAAACTTTTAAAATAATAATTCAAAAAGTCCCCCAAAACTGAAACAAAACCAGTCAAATGTTCTTCTAATTTCGGAAGACCAATATATAGACAGGTATTTTAGACAATATACATGACAGCAACCTTTTCACTGATTCTTACCGTGATGTTTGGGTTCCTGTTTTCCAGTCTGCTCAGTGTATTATAGAGTAAATGTTACTCAACGTCAGGATGTCAGTTGTAAAAGCAGTAAAAGCCAGTTCTATCTTATGTGTAAAAGCAAGGGATGGAAATAAAAGTTAAACGGAAGTTAGTTTTTGGAACTGTGATCTAGCCGGCCGAGGGCAGAGGGCTGTAACGCAGCGCAGGACTGCACACCAGATTTGGTTCTAGTGAGAATATCGTACAGCCTCAACAATGGGCCTTTGCCTGGTTGGTTTTTTTTCCTCTTCTCCTTCCCTTTTCCGAGGAAAGTTATCAGCGTTACAGATCTTGATTATTGCTTTTTTAATATCGTTTAGTACCGAAAAGCGGGCTTTCACTTTTTCCATCTTGAATAAAGCTGGTGCTTTCGTTATCCCACAGTTTCAGGAGGAAAAAAATAAAATGTTTGGGAAGTTCCTTTTTTATGTGTGTGTGTGAACCAAGAGGTGTGCCTTCCTGCTTTTGTGGTTATTAGTTCTTATGAAAGTTGCACCTTAAATACTTCTAATAAGTACTTTTAAGTACTTATACTTTTAAGCACTAATAAGTACTAAGTTGGCTTAGTACTGTATTAAAAAATACAATGTTTTTCAAGGATATCGGGATCTTTTCCAGAGGATAGTTCTATATCTTTAATTTCTTACTGGAGAAACTGATAAATAAGGGTGTTCTGACTTGTGAAAGGTCACTGTAGCTGCATCTTCTCTACTTGATTAGGGACTAGAGGGGCATGTCCTGGCCAGTGAAGCCAGGCTTTCAGTTCCCATGTCTTTTAGCTGCTGGCTCGAGGTGTTTGATCTCCCTCTTGGGCTGAGCGAGATCTTTGGCCCAGAGTCAGTTCTGAACCTCCCAGGTTAGACGAGAGCGTAATCATATCTTCAGATGCTGCATCAGCAGCTGGTGACGTAGGAACTGTAATTAATAGGTGGAAAAACAAAATGAGCCCAACTTTAAACTTAGACTTGTCAGAGTAAAAGCAGCATGGATTTTTTTTCTAAAGTGCTGTCGACTTTTTGTACCGATGGGATGTCGTTCTTTGATTAAAGCTTGTAAATAGTGATCAAAGGGCTTTGGTACTTGAGCGTTTTGACAGGCGGATTGCAGAGAGTTGCCTGTTCAGCTCAGTGCCACGGGAGGAATGACATTGCTGGCATTTACAACCTTGTATTACAAATAGGGTTGAGAGGTAAATGATGCAATTGTAAACCTGAAATAAGGGCCAAACGGCTCTCAGTCAAAGGGTGACTGTATTTGTTTAAAACCAGGAGCTGACCACATCGCAGAAGAGTGGTGGGAACGTGCTTCGCATGATGTATGAGAAACCGGAGAGGTGGTCTTTCACTTTCCAGACATACGCCTGTCTCAGCAGGATCCGGGCTCAGCTCAGATCCCTTGAAGGCAAACTCAAAGAGGCAGAGAATCCCGTGGTCTTCTTCGAGCGATCTGTCTACAGCGACAGGTACGTCAGACTGAAGTCCTTTAACTGAAGATCAGAGTTCTCCAAAGTAAAATACATACATAAATAAATAAAAAGCAGAGCCTGACTGAGTTTTGTGCCTCCTTTTGACATATTTTTAGTACTGGTGAATACCCGTGTTTCTGCGCTGGGAAGGTTAGATTTGATAACTAAATCCCATCACGTAATCCTGAGGGGTTCACCGTGTTCTAATACGTTGTAAATAAATCACCACAGTGCACAAACTGGCGGCAGTTTGTAGATTGTTCCTGAACAGATACCCCAGCTGCAAATGTTACTGGTTTTTGCGGGCCCTGCTGTGGGCCAGGATGGGGATACCTGCTCTTTATTTCCAGTCCAAGCACACATCAAAAAATTCACAGAATTGCAACACTCATCTTCTTTTCTAGTTACTGTGAAGGACTTCAGGCAAAGTGATAACTCTGCTTACTCTCATTTTCATTTACATCACTCTTTTGTGTTCGCAGATATATCTTTGCAGCTAATTTATACGAGTCTGATTGCATGAATGAAACGGAATGGACTATTTACCAGGACTGGCACGACTGGATGAATAAGCAGTTTGGGCAAAGCCTGGCGCTGGATGGGATCATTTATCTCCGAGCCACTCCCGAGGTGAGGAATAAAAATTTATGACTGCACAGAGAATGAGAGCACACGTTTTGTGCCTTGCCTGTAAAACTTGATCTTTGTCTATACTTCCATGGTATTAGTGCCTTTAAAATGTAGGGTTTAACTGTGTTTCTAGACCATTTTTCTATGATAAAAGAAGAATATGCTCGCACTCAACTCCAGTGAGGTCACAATGGTGTGTCACTGTATCTTTGGTTTAGAGGATTGCTTTGAATGTCTCGGGCAAGGAAACAGTTGAGAAATTCTCCTTGAAATGTAACCTTGGAACCTTGAACAACCCGTATCTTTCACTGCTTAGGGCTCAGTTCAGATTGTAGCATTCCCCTGAAGACTACAGTACTTGAGTTATGACTTAATAGAATCTGGAAATACTTAAACAGGGAATGTTTTTTCAAATGTATCCGGTGTATTTTTAAATAAAGTAGGATGATAGTAATCTTAAAATAATTTTTTAATTATAAAAACAGAATATACATCAAGAGAAAACAAAAAAAAATACCTCTGGAACTAGAAAAAACAAAGGAAAATGCAAAAGAGTTATTGGAACACTGTTGTGATATAGAATCACAGAATGGTTAGAGTTGGAAGGGACCTTAAAGATCATCGAGTTCCAACCCCCCTGCCCTGGGCAGGGACACCTCCACTAGAGCAGGTTGTTCCAAGCCCCATCCAACCTGGCCTTGAACCCCTCCAGGGATGGGGCAGCCACAGCTTCTCTGGGCAACCTGGGCCAGGCTCTCACCACCCTCACACCAAAGAAGTTCTTCCCCACATCTCATCTCCATCTCCCCTCTGTCAGTGTCAAACCCTTCCCCCTCCTCCTATGGCTCCCCTCCCTCATCAAGAGTCCCTATATATATGTGTATATATGTATATAACAATTCATAGTTAATGTCACAGCTGAGTTGGGGGGGGGGTGTGTATGTGTGAAGCCCTTTCAGCTGGAGCAACTGTGAGTCTCTGTGACACTGCTTTGATCTTTGGGCATCTAATATTTTTTTAGAAGAAGATAACAACATAATGAATATATCTTTTGACTACAAAACTTACATGAACAAGAGAAAAAAAAAAGGTGTTTAGAAGAGCTCTAATTGCAGTAATTAACTTAAAGGTCACTTCCAACTTTGATGCTTTCAACTGTGCTAATTGTTGTAAACAACTGTGTAATGTAACGCGCTGGAGTTTCTCTGAGGGCTTTTTTACCAGACTCCCTGTTGAGGGCTTTTTTTTTTTAACTCTAAGTCAAGAATGTATATTTAAATTACAAAGTACAACAGTTTTGATTGGCTTGTTAGTGAGGCTTCGGATGTGCTCAGGACAGGAACAAATCATAGAATGGTTAGAGTTGGAAGGGACCTTAAAGATCCCAGTTCCATAAGACTTGTGCTCCAGACCCCTCACCAGCTCTGTTGCCCTTCTCTGGACCCACTCCAGCCCCTCAATGTTGTCTTTGTGGTGAGGTGCGCAAAGTCGGCAAAACCAACTAATTTTTTAATTTATTTTAATATCTTTTGTCTTTAGAAATGCTTAAATAGAATTTACTTGCGTGGGAGAGATGAAGAGCAAGAAATTCCCATTGAATATCTGGAGAAGCTTCATTACAGACACGAAAGTTGGCTTCAGCATAGGACGTTGCGGTAGGTTTTTTTTAAATGGTTATTGAAAGATGGATAAATCATTGTAAGGATGTTCCATAATGCTTTTTCCACCAGTGAAACTACAGCTTTTCCCACTATCTGTAAAGTTAAACTCCAGGAATATTTCTGTCTCTGCTTCCATAGTAGTATTGTCTTTAAATCCTGTTAATTATTGCTAGGATGTGCAGTGTGCCTTGAGCTCTCTTCACGTAGAGCTCTGAATAGCAAAGGATTCAGCTGAGCTCATTTTAATATGTAGCTGAATTTAACTTCAGGTGCTGGGGGAACAGAATGTTCAAGAATCAAGAATATATCCTAGGAGCCACGCTGTAAATCCAAGCTGCTGTGTATTCAGAATTCCTGGCTGTAATTTAGATATGCAGTTCTTTTCATGGGATTCTTAATGAAAATGCTGACAGAGACTTGAATCGTGAGTACTTTTTTTTCAGCTAGTAATATTTTCTTTGTTCCTATCGCAACACAGAACGGATTTTGAATATCTACAGGAAATACCTATTTTAACGTTAGACGTTAATGAAGACTTCAAAGGCAAAAAGGACAGATACGATCACATGACTGAAAAGGTAAAATTGCACAAGTGGAACAAACTCATGATTTCGGTTTATTGCCAGCACGTCAGTGAATTTGGGATACGTCTTGCATCTCAAAGTAGAGCATTCTTTGAAGTCAGACCAGACTTAGAACCTGTAGAACCTGATTTTTTCCATGCTATTTCCTATATTATTTATTTCCGTTAAAAAAAAAAAAAAAAAAGAAGGGAATATTCCAGGCTTGTTTGAGAAGACTTTCACTAGTAGCTTTGTTTGCAAATATAATTTCTAATTTAAATAACCCTCAGCTGTTTATAATAACTGTTATTTGCTAGTTCTGCCTCTACCATTGTGCAGGTGTCCTAGGGAACGTGAGGGGGGTGAGAGAGGAGGAAGGCTGCACAGGTCCGAGTTGGATGGCTGGGATAAAGTCTTCCTTTTTAGGCTCGTTTATTAAATTTTCACTATCATTAAAGTTTTTCTCTTCAGTTGTATTTATTATTCAAAATCCTGCTCCAAAGCAGTGGCCTGAAACTTCAGGGATGCTTTTCAAAACGCAGTTTTTTATTTTGTTCAGGGAGTTATGCTGAGTATATATCTGAAGTATTTTTTAGTTTTATTTGAAGGCATGGAAAAAAATATCTATTTGATATAAAAAGAATTCAAGTCGAGCTTTCTATTTGCATTAAGAAGATCTAATCCTTAGCACAAAAAGATGTAATATTATATTTTAAAGATGGGCCAAACTGTTAATGTTTGAACTGCTCAGGTGTCTGGTATTTGAATCGTGATGAGATTCAGCTGAGGGCAACTCGGCTTTGATTTGAGTAGTTGCAATGAGTTGCAGACCTTAGCAACGGTATGCGCACATTGTTTACCTCACGAGAAAAGCAGCTTTGTCCTTTGATCTCCGTTTATCCGTGGAGAAGTGGAACCGCTCACCTGATTAAAACCAGCCTTCGTCGTATTTGCCTATTTTTTTAAAGCTTGTTAATCGATGGAATGACCGGACACGGCAGCTGCGGAGCGAATACGCTGCACCGTCAGATAAGGCCAAGCTCAGGCACCTAAATGGGGCTTTCAGAGGAGTTTGGTGCCATGTAGCTGTCGAGTTGTCTGGGAACAGCCTAAACCCTGTCCTGGCCTTATTTTTTGGCATTTCCAGTCAGAGTGTTGGCACAGTTGTGTGTTCCCTTCTCTACACAAAGGGATTTGACCTCTTTTTTCCCCGCCTCCTTGAGCCCTGAACTAGGAAGGGAAGGGTCACAGCTGGAGAATGGGGTCTGAGATCTGTTTCCATTTCACAGGGAGAATTTGGACAAAACGTTTACAGATGGCTCTGAGTATGAGCGCCTCTGCTACGTGAGCTGGCAACGTGTGCTGGCAGCCCAGAAACCACCCGCATCCTGGGCTGCATCCTCAGCAGCATGGCCAGCAGGGCTAAGGGGGGGATTCTGCCCCTCTGCTCCACTCTGGGCCTCCAGCTCTGGGGCCACCAACAGCAGAAGGACACGGACCTTTTGAATCGGGGCCGGAGGAGGCCACGGAGATGCTGGGAGGGCTGGAGCCCCTCTGCTGTGAGGACAGGCTGAGAGAGTTGGGGAGGCTCAGCCTGGAGAAGAGAAGGCTCCGGGGAGACCTTAGAGCCCCTTCCAGTCCCTCAAGGGGCTCCAGGAAAGCTGGGGAGGGACTCTGGATGAGGGAGGGGAGCCATAGGAGGAGGGGGAAGGGTTTGCCACTGACAGAGGGGAGATGGAGCTGAGATGTGGGGAAGAACTTCTTTGGTGTGAGGGTGGTGAGAGCCTGGCCCAGGTTGCCCAGAGAAGCTGTGGCTGCCCCATCCCTGGAGGGGTTCAAGGCCAGGTTGGAGGGGGCTTGGAGCAACCTGGTGTGGTGGGAGGTGTCCCTGCCCAGGGCAGGGGGTGGCACTGGATGGGCTTTCAGGTCCCTTCCCACCTGAACCATTCTGTGATTCAATGAATAATACCATATTCTCCAGCAAATTGTTGGTTTCTCTCTATGCAGTTGTCCAGCTTGAGTGGACAGAGAGGAAAATGTTCCCAGTTGAGGCTGTATCACAGCGCAGTTGTGAGGATGCTCTTGAAACAGAGATAGGAGACATGCCTACGCCCTGGATTCCTTGGGTCTTGTATCTGCTGGGTGGCTGTATTTTAAAAAAGGTGGCCTGGTCCTCGCTGCCACCTCTTCCTACCCCTATGTGTTAAAGGGAAGGAGTAATTACTCTCTTTGGAAGTGGCAGTGAAAGGGGCACACAGAAAGGCACACATCCCTGTGGCAAGAAGCGCCTTCTCAGCATGTCATCTTCCCGTGACCTTGGGTACCAACCTGTATTTAAGATGTTGTCTCTAGGGACCACACTTCAGAGTGTAGCGCTGGCCCGCTGCTGGGCACGCTGCCTGGCTTGGGTCTACTTCTCATGCAATTGCATGGTTTATTTGAGGTGCTGGCTCTTGGTGCTCTCTGTAGGATCATGGATTTCCGACTTGGGGTTCCAGATAATAGTGACGTTTTGGCCTGTAGAATGTTAATTTTTAGGTAGGTGTAGCCATTTGAGCCGCCCTTCAAATACTGGAAATAAGTTTGACAGCAGCCAAGCTACTTATGGCATTGCTCTACAGAATTGGGTATTTTTTCTAGTACTATGGTTTTGCTAGGTATCGTTTTATTATTTCTTTGCCAGCCTCAAATTCCAAGGAACACGCTAATTAGATGCATTGGTTTGTTCATTGACATTAAATACGAACGCTGTTCTGGCAGCGGGTGTGACTTGGTGTTTCCCAAATGACAGAGCTTTTGAGGTGGTCATTATCTTCCTCCTGTTTAGGTGAGACCTGCTTTTAAGATAATTCATTTGGGACATAGGGCTGTAGTTTAGGACCACGGGAGGAGTGAGCACCATTCCAACGTGTGTGTCTCTGCACCTGCTAAATTAGAGGTTCCGTGGCTGAAAAAGTTCTTGGTGGACAAGAAATGGCATTAAGCTTATTTTTTTTCCCCACTTCCTGTAGGTTGTAGCAAAGCATAAAGCAACAGAGAGGTAAAGGTAGTTGCTGTATATTTCTGTTGATAAAGACTTAGTTTGATTGACAATATCTGTTTCTTTTTGCAGGTCAAAGAATTTTTGAGCACGTTATAACCCTCTTTGAAGCGCAGGCAGAGTCAAACTGTTCCAAACATCTGCGCCGTCAAAGTCTGAAGTACAGCTTCTGCTTTTAGAGGAGGCCTCTGGAGAGGCAGGACTCAATCCTGTTGCTTTAATTGTGAGGAACAAACAAACTTTGTGACTAGGGAAATGACTAAATAAATCAGTAGGTCTGGTTATTATTATATTAAGTAACACACAAATTCTGAAGATACTAAAATTCGGAGAGTTCCCAAATGTTGCTCCTGTTTCTAATCGGACCAATAAGTTCTTCTGGAGTATTTTATTGTATTTTTTTTAATTTATTTTGTGCCCGGTAGCTATTTAATTTTCAAGAAGGTGGTGGGGTTTTTTTAGTGGAATTGATTTGGAATGGATGTTGCATTGTTCTGAGGAAGAAAAAAGTAAAAACCACTTTTGCTGGCGAGGGAATGTTAATATAACCCGGAGTTTTATATTCTAAGGTATAAAAAAAATATTGCCTGACAATTTTCATAGCTGAAGTTCTTCACAGAATGCACTGAATTCAAACAAATCCAAGTATGGCTGAAATTTTGTAGGTATCAAGTTAGTTTTTATATCGGTTTTCACAGTGCACTGCAAACTAGGATATTAAGAGCCTTTCTATTCTCTAGCATGTTTGTCGGGGTTCCCCCACCCCCCCTTTTTTTTTTTAAAGCTCTTAATAAAGCAGATCTGGTTTTGGTTGTTGGCAAGTCCTCTTTTCCTTTGGAGGAGTGCGTTTGCTTGACGGGTACCGTAAGAGGAAGAAGAAAATTTTGCAAATGTGCTCTGTCTGTAAATGATGTGTTTCTAACCCTTTCCTTAATCAGGTTTGGGATGTCAGAGGTGGTTTCCTGCTTTCCTTCCCTTTGCTCACTGGGCCTTCTGGGTGCTTGTACAAGATCCTGTGATATTTGAAGCAGGGCTGTCCTTTCTCATCTTCCTGCAGTGAGAAGGGGAGACCTTTGTGGAGAAGCTGCTGTTTTGGTGCCTCTTGTTTTATTAACTGAGCCCCTTCTGTTTCAGGTGCAGGAAATGCCACCTCCACAGGGTACACATCTCAAGTGCTGTGTTTTATCAGCCGCTTTGTTCTGCTTTAAACATTTCTGAGCGATTGCACAGTCGGCTTCTGAATGCAAAACTTTTATTGTAAAGCATTTTATTGTCCGCTGTGGTGCCTGCTAATTTGAGGTGAAATGTCTTTTTTTGTGGCTGGATTTGTGCTGGTATTCTCTCACCTTTGACTGAAAAATAAAAGTGGTTGGAAAAGCCTTTTTCAATGCTCGGTAGCATCGGCTCCCTTGTCTCGTGGAAGAAAGAATGTAGATTGCTGGTACGGAATACTGGAGGCTGCTGGTACATAAAACTAGTACAACGGATGAATTTCAGATGATGTATTCTCAGTGTACTTGGTGTAGCTTAATTTCTGAAACACGGTGACTGGCTTCAGATTGTTTCCATGACTGTGAAATTATCTTACGGGGTAGAAACAGGATTATATAAAAATATATATAAAATATATCACGCACACAACTTACTGATCAGTAGAATGTTTGGTGTAGTATTTATGTTATAGCGGAATGTAGCAATAGCATGGTAGAAAAATCTTCTTTTGGACCTCAAGTTTGCCTAGTAAAAGGAAAGGTTTTTAAGATCTTTGCTCCAGAAATGAAGTGAGGTGGAATGGATGAAGATTCAGTTCAGATTTACTTGAAGCACCATAGTAGAAGCCTTTAAATCTTGGCAACAGTCAGAACAGTAACAACTTTATTTTGACTAGGAGTGCAATTATTCCTACAGTTTCAGCTGTCAAAATTGTGGATTTAATTACAGGAATTGGAATGACAGTGCTCATTGCAAGGAGTAAACAAGTCTGAGTTCTAATAAAGCCTTCTTTTTCAGTCCGCCACAGAGCACAGACACTCGGTGGCAGGTTATCTGCGTCCCGTTCCAGAAAGCTTTACAAAATCTCTGGCTGCCAAGTTTGGGTTTGAAGGAGCGAAGTCATGCCCAATTATTCAGAATGTTTTTAATTGCTGTGGAGAGGAAAAAAACACGACGACAAACCCAAACCAGGCACCCCGACGCGCCCCTGAGCTTCTCAGGGCTTGGGAACAGGCTGGGCTGAAGCGCCCGGAGCTGCAGGATGTGTGTGTAGGACGGAGATGGCCCGAGACTCTTCTGCCTCAGCTGAGACCCCGCAGCTCTAACAGTACCTGGGACTTTTGTCTTTGTCAGTATTCTTCTCGTTGCTTAAATCTTCCTAGGATTTTTTTAAAAAAAAAAAAAAAAAACAAAAAAACAAAACAGGAATGGTGTTGGTTTTTTGCCTGTTAGAGAGATGGAAGGTTCCTGAACTGATACCTGCTCTTTGGAGATGAGGTTTTTTCAGTCTCTGAGTGGTGCGTCCCTTTCTCTCCCCTTGGGTAAGAGAGAATTTGATGGAACTGGCTAGAAACGCTTGTTTGTTTTAATCAAGTGTCATCATGATTGGGATGTGGGTTTCGTTAAGTGTTTTTTCAGCTAGGACGCAGCTTCGCATATTGATCGGTAGTGTTTTAATTGCTGCGTGAGTACACGTCTGAGCAACAGACATAAAATTGCCTCCTTTTGTTTTCAGTCCTTGTAGTTTTCTGTATAGTGGATTTTAAGTTCTTAATATAAATGCTTCTTAGAGCAGCAACCAATTTTGTGTGTAGAACTTAAATTTTCTATAATTTTGTGCCAGTTACTTATTTCTACTGCCTTCTATTTATTTAAGCAGACTTCATAATAATGGAATTATATATAAAATGTGATTAGTGTTGAGATTATTCTGTTCTTTTCCCATTACTTAAAGACTCCAGGAATCCATTTGTGAAATAAAAATGATGCAAGAGAAATTCACCATAAACTGTTAAGTACAGATCAGGGAAAGAACACATGGAGTAATAATTAAGTTATATCTTAGGAAAAAACAGCGTGCAATTGCTATTGCCAAGAGGTTTCAGCACAGGGAGGTGCAGGGACTCCCAGGTTGTTTTCCCAGCTGCTGTTTAGACTCGTGATGACCATGAGTAAATCAGTCTTTGCCTCTCAGTCTTTTCATCTTTAAAATATTGATATCTCCCGATGCCTTCAGAAGGCTGGGAGGGTTAGTTTGTTAATATTGATGCGCTGTTTTGTAGGTCTGAAGTGCTCTATTAAATAATTGAGAACGAAGGCAGCCCTGGCTTTAGATTTTTTAAGTGGGATGTTTTGGTGTCCTCATGGCAGGGGTCGCTGACCCAGTTCCAGGGCCAAGAGAAATTATTTATTTGCTTTAAAAGATATTAAGAGCCATCAGGGCAACATCAGTTGTGTTAAAGTTAGTTCACTGGAAAACTTGACCACTGCAAACGGTCCCCCGTTTGTGAGGAGAGGAAACATATGACAAATTTAATCTTGCAATAAGAGTTGGTGGTGCAGGATCTGCCACACGAGGTCATTGTGCCCTCGGCTCTTGCCGCAAGAGGAGCGTTAGTGTTTTCCCAGTGAATGGCTCTGGGAAAGGGAAAGAAGGAAGAGGTCACCCACTCGCTTTGCCAGAGCAAAACCATTAAACTGATTAGTAACTACTCTGCTGAATGAGAGAAATCCCGGTGGGGAGGGAGGGGAATGAAGCAAACCCTGTGGGATTAAGTGAAAGGCTCGAAAGGGCTGAGCTGAGGGGAGGGGTTTTGACACCAGAAGGTTTTCCCTGCAGCCACCAGCTGTTCCTCTTCTGGGGGGGAATATTAGCGCATGGATAACACTAATCCTGCCGTGTCTGGGCCATACCGACCTCCCAGCGCCGAGCCATCGGGTCCGAACGCGGACACTCCATACTGGGAGCCAGTGGTGAAGTGGTTTATTGTACCTCAGGGTGGTACGATGTAAAATCAGTGTAATCTGCAGAGCCAAAAAGTTGTGTATAGGTGATTCTTGTTCCTCCGTCTGGCTTTCAGTCCTTGGGTATGAATAACATGACAGCAGTGTAAAATAGAATAGAATGTGTGTCGGATTGGAATGTAGGCTGTTGCCTGTTTCTTGGGTTTCTGCTGACTGCTCTTCCCCATGCCTTAGGATGTACGTTCCATATCTGTATCTCCAGAATACCACCGCAGTCCAGCTCGCACCACGTGTGTTTGCTGGCTCATGGTACTCACCCACTTAGAAACTAAGGGACTTGGTTCCTGAGTTATTTACAGAGAATTTGCTGCTGCAGTTCATTCAGGAGCACGTTCCTGTGCTTTCTCCAGACTCTCCTGTCCTGCATTTTGTGCTTTTTCTCTCTGATTTCCTTTTAAGTTGTTGCGGCTTGTCTTTTAATAACTCCTTAACATATGATCCCGTATGAGTAGTAACAGACTTGTTAAAGGCAAAATTTCACTCCTGTGCAGCCTACTTGAGGCTGTGGCTTCTGCCTCTGTTCCACTTGGGTACCTTAGGTTTTCTACTCCTCTTTTCTGAGCAATCCTGTGTTCACCTACTTGGTTGGTGGGCTTCTTCCTAACTCCTCCTGGCTTCCGTGCTCTCTATGGGTGCATGTTGACAGTGTGCTCTTTTGTTTTTTTTTTTTTTTTTTTTCATAATCCTGTTCAGATTAGCCCCTGCTGGTTCCTTAAAACGATAGCTGTGGCTGGCTGGTGTTTCCAGGACGCTTTTGGCTCCATCCTCTCTGTGGGACGAGCTCATGGCCTTTACCCTGCCCCTCTCCCGGTGGCCTCAGGTCATTGACTTGCCCTGTTGCAGCAGAGTCTGGGCTGGATCAGCTGCCTGCATCCCGTCCGTGCTGCTCCTCGGGAGGAGAAGACCCTCTGTCATCGAAAACAGGACTTGACTTTTTAGGTATCCATTCCTGCTCTGCTCCACTAATTTTTTCATGAGGGTTTATTGCCATGGTGCGGCATAGTGGGGTAGGTATTTCATGCGTGCTTGTCCTTGTCAACATTTTCTTTGCTTTCTCTGCTTTATTATTGTCTAGGGGATGGGCAACATGTCAACAGACTAAAAACCTTGTTCAGGTGGGGTTTGTGTTGCAGTGTGGCGTGGCCACAGCCTGACCACAGCTCGTTAGGATACCGTGGCTTATATGGCCTGCTTTAACCACAGTTTTTCCTGGAGTGTCCTTTAAACATTCTGATTTCTGACTGGTGGACTTGCTGCGTACAGTGACAAAGGAGTAGAGCTCTGTTTAGTGGAATTGAGCAGTTTTGAAGAATTAACTGAGATTCCTTGGGGCTGGGAGCCCTCCTTTTCTTGGGCAGTCCCGTTTTCAGCACGCGTCATGCTATTGTGCCTACAATCAGGTTTTGGTAGCTAATGAGCACCCCTACTATTCTTAGACATATTGATCTCACAGGTTCAGCTCTTACCTCCTGAGATTTACTCTCTGTCCCCTTTGAATTTATGCACAAGGGTAGCTTTCTCCTCAGAGGACAGCGTGACGCTTGTGGTCTGGTGGATGATCGTTCTGCTGCTGGTGGCTTCCCATCCTGGTCAGCATTGTAGCATGGGCAGGACAGCTCTTCGGTGATGCTAACATGCTTAGATGGCATGGTACACTCTAGGAATTATTTCTAATTATATCTGCCAAGTCTTATGACTATATCACGCACTTAAACTTGTGTGATACAGCTAGAATATTCACCACATTTAGACCTTATAGCAGCCACCTTATACCTAAAGGGGCTCCAGGAAAGCTGGGGAGGGACTCTGGATGAGGGAGGGGAGCCCTAGGAGGAGGGGGAAGGGTTTGACACTGACAGAGGGGAGATGGAGCTGAGATGTGGGGAAGAACTTCTTTGGTGTGAGGGTGGTGAGAGCCTGGCCCAGGTTGCCCAGAGAAGCTGTGGCTGCCCCATCCCTGGAGGGGTTGAAGGCCAGGTTGGAGGGGGCTTGGAGCAACCTGGTGTGGTGGGAGGTGTCCCTGCCCAGGGCAGGGGGTGGCACTGGGTGGTCTCTAAGGTCCCTTCCAGCCCGAACCATTCTATGACATTTGTAGTTATTTAGCTCATGGAAGTAATGACTTTTGGTGCTATCTGTGAATGACCTGTAGTTGGCCCATGTGTGCAGTGGGGCTGGTGGAATTTGTCCATGCCAGAGATGAGTCACTAACTCACTCTCTCTGAAAAAGTTCCTGTTCTCCCAAGGTTGTTCACCCATGATACACTCAAAGTGATAATGCATCTTGGGTTTATGTTTTATTGACAGCCTGCACTTGCCCGTTGCTCTCAGATGAGGAAATCTCCAGCACCTGGTTGCACTTTTGGCTTCGAACGCTGCTGGTAGCATCGCTTCTGGGATCGCCTTTACAATCCAGCTGGGATTGTATTGGCAGTGGGTCAGAAAGCAGCGCTGAAAATGCAGCCATTCTCTCCTTGCTTGCTGTGGAGCATGGGCTGAAGGTCTCTGGATCTGTCAAGGTCCCTCTGCAGAACCCTCCTTTCAGTCAGTTTTTGTCAGGAATTTTCTGTCTCTGCATTTCCTGTCTTTGAGGGTTTTTTGTTTGCCTCTTCTTCTTCTCTGCTTGCCTTTAGCGCTGGAATATAACCTGATTCTTCTTGTCTTGGGTAGCTGTGGTTGCTTTAGACCTCGGAAGACATTTCTGTAGGGGATTAGATCTGTCCTAGGATGTTTCCTGCTGGCTGGAATAGTGTGTCCATGGAGTGATCTTGTCTTTCACTGGGAAATACTTCAGGTCTTGGAATTAGATGTAGATACTAGAATTCTCAGCCTCTTGTTGTAAGTACTGCTTTCTGCTTCTTGGTTTCAGGGTGTTAGGTTTGGGAATTTTTTTATTTGTTGCTATGTTTTACTAAAAGTCTTTGTAGTCTGTCTTTTAGGGAGCACCGTGTTCATTGAACAAGGCAAGTAACTTGATTTTTTTCAAGCATTACTCCATGCAAAGTGTCTATTTTGGTTTTTTTCCCCTCATTTTATTTGAGACAGAAGGTGGCTTTATTTTGATTTTTATCTCCTGTGGCCAACTGGGTGTATGGATTTCTAGGCAAGAAAGCCTGGCAACTTGTTACCAGCAGGAATTTTCCTAACATCTTGCCTTTCTGCTGTGTTTCTCCAAGTTGGTTGTTGGGAATTCTGTTAATTTGATGAGCTGCTGGTGTATTTCGTGCACCGTATACTGAATAACATGTTAGGACTTGCAGATTTGGCTTTCCTTATTTACCAGAAGACCTCAGCTGCAGCGTAGCTTCCTAGAGGTGAGTGAAATGAAATGTGAATGAAAATACTGTGCTTTAGATTCTGTGCATCTGCCCTGGGGGCTTCTCCATCAGCACCAGCCCTTTGGGAACCGGTGCCACCCCCAGTATAACTTCCACCTTGTTTTCCAGTCCTCCCTCTGGCTTAAGTTAACAGTTGCAAGATCACAGCACTGGTTAAATAATGGCCATTATGACTGTATGGAGTTTGGTTTTACTTTATTTGTTGGGGTTTTTTTTAAGGAGACTGTGGGCTGTTTGTAAAATTAGCTTTAATCTGAAATAATAGCAACAAAAATATTTGTATTTGAAAGCCCTTGGTGACTGTTGCTGACAGTATGGGGTCTTGGACGGGTTGTTTTTCTGAGCGTGACTCGTGGGTGGCACCTGTGCTGCTGATGGCAAGGAGTGCCTTCAGATTTAGTGTGTATTTTTAACCTTTTAACTGCTGTACGAATGGTTGGGGAGGATGGAAGGAGCTAGAGGGAAGTTCTCAGTGGTTTTCAAAGACAGGGACTTGAGGTAGACATTAAGGGAAAGAAAATTCGTTATGAATCTGGATATAATTAATGGATAGATCTACCTGCAATGAAAAGTAAGATGCAAACAGATAATGAATGAGTGTGCCTTTTTACCCAAATAAGATGTAACGCTAGCAGGAGCCAGGATGTGATCTGTAAACGATGCTGGATGCTGCAAAAAAATAGCCGTCTGGGAAATGTAAAAGGTGGAAATACTCGTGTGGGCGTTGTCAAAAGGAAACTGCACTTAGAAGTTCTACTAATACAATTTCTGCAAGCTTTTGTCTGTGGCAGTGGAGACAGACTATAAATTTAAGACCCCGGGAAGATGAGAAACTGCTTCAAAAGGCAGCGTGAGTTGAAGAATAACTTGCAGTTGAAGAGTGTTGGCGCAGCAGAAGCAGAGCGGGTGATAGAAAGGCTGGTAACCGTTTAACGAGAAGAATGGGGTGGGAGAAAGATGAGCTCGAGGGAGAGGGAAATAAAGCCTTTAGTCTGTGGTAGTGGCTATCACTAGGGATAAATCAGAAAAGGAGCCTGGCTCAGGCTGAAGTTAAATAAGCCAACATAAGAAACGTGCTAGGCTTAGAATATTTTGCAATTAATCTGATTTTTTTTGTCCTGATGCATTGTAAATCTGAACTATCTCCATGGTATTCAGCAAATCACGTACAAATCCCTCGTACTCTCTAAGGTACAGCCTGAATCGTGCTGGGCCAGGTATTTCATGTAATGATTTCTATTTAAAAAGCTGTAGACTTAAAGAGACAAGTCGTTTGCTGATATTGCAGAGACTCACAAACAGTCTGGGGACAATCCTGCTCCTGTTGGATCCCCCGAGGTGGAGAGGCAGACAAATGTTGGAGAGGGACACTCATATGGTAGAGCTGATTCTCCTCTTATTGATCCGGCTTTTATAGTTTTATTCCTCTGGCAGGATATGAGAGAGAATGGGATGCCCTGGACTAAACCTTTGGCTCCTGTTCACTATTGAAGCTTCGTTTCAAAAGAATTTCACAGAAATCAAACCAAGAAGCGGGCCATAAATAGGGATGGGGAGGCTTTTCTGTCCTTAGAGGAAACGGGGTGAGATGGAGGTATTTGTAGGCTGGCTTTGAAGTAGGCTATTGCTAAATGGAATCCATCAAGATCTCTGTAGCCTGAAATAATCCATCGGGAGCCTTAGGACACAGGGGCTGGGGCTGGCGGGGCCGTGCCGTCAGCAGTAGAACAGATACAGGCTGGACGATGGGGACATCCTTCTCGCTGAACAGCAGCGTTTCATCAACTTGCTTCTGCTTTGCATGAGCGCCGAGAGAGGAGAATCGTGTCCACAGGGTGGTATTTTTCTGTCCTTCAGCGGCCAAAATGAAGGTTCTTAGCTTTTTTGAGAGGCCAGTGATGGCTGGCAGACCTGGAATTTGTGGAGTAGCAGTTCTTAGCGCTGGTTTACACCAATTTTACAGGTGTGATGTGCTTTTCTGGAACTAATGTAAGCTTCCTGAGAGAAGGCTTGCTTTCTCTGTTACCTTTTGCAAATCCTTTGGCCCTTGGCCTCAGGATTCTGCAGCCCACAGCCTGGAGTTAGCGTTGTAGGCAATTATGACTAGTTTGGTGTTTTCTGGAGGAGGAAAAGTTCTGTCGAAAGTGATGGAATTAGTAGATAATTTTTATCCTGAATGTGGAAAATTATATGATCCTTAAACCAGAAATGGGGAAAGTAAATACAATCATAGAATCACAGATTCTGTAAAATACTTCTGGAACATCTTATTTTAATGCCCCAAAGGTGTTCTAAGGGACAGTGCAGTCCAAGTAAGCCATGTGTAGCACCCACACGCTACCTATCTGGGTTACCAGGGAAACATACATTATACTAATTAAATATTTCACTTAATTGTAAAGGGATTATGATGTTTTATTACAGTAACAAAGCTGAGCTCAAAAAATGGTTTTGAAACCAGCATCAAGTTTCTTTTAAACCTAAATTAAGAAGTTCCTAAGACTGCCATCTGCTAATGTGACAGTACGTGACAAATACATGTATTATGCTGAGGGGCCTGGAGCATCTCTCTTGGGAGGAAAGGCTGAGGGACTTGGGTCTTTTTAGTCTGGAGAAGAGAAGACTGAGGGGGGATCTGATCAACACCTATAAATACTTCAAGGGTGGGTGTCAGGAGGATGGGGCCAGTCTTTTTTCAGTGGTGCCCAGTGACAGGACAAGAGGTCATGGGCACAAACTGGAACATGGGAAGTTCCATCTGAACATGAGGAGGAACTTCTTTGCTGTGAGGGTGGCAGAGCCCTGGAAGAGGCTGCCCAGAGAGGTGGTGGAGTCTCCTTCTCTGGAGACATTCCAAACCCGCCTGGACACGTTCCTGTGGGACCTGCTCTGGGTGCCCCTGCTGTGGCAGGGGGTTGGAGGAGATGATCTCCAGAGGTCCCTTCCAACCCCATAGCATTCTGTGCTTCTGTGATTATTACCTCCCTTTTTAGAGAGGACTGAGTTGAGACAGAGTGTGGAGTGGATTGTCTGTTCCCTGCGTGACCTTGGACATCTGAGATGGGAACAAAATCCATTTTGGACTTGAGCTATTGCGTTGGACTATAGCATGTTCCTTATTGAAATGGCTGAGCAAGGGGTGGGAACGGGCAATGACCTGAATAAAGCACAACGTGTCACGTAACACATTGAGAGTGAGTGTGTTGGGCAGAGGCAAGACCAAGTAGTTTTATAGATGCCAGAAGGAAATTGATTGACGGAATTTTGCTCCCAGGTTTGGAAGCCCGATGCTGAAAGGCCTCTTCAAGCAGTGAGGTTTTTATTGTTGCTAAAGAAGAGAAGGATAAAAATTGACCTGTTTTTCTGTAGAAGACAACTGTAAAAATAAGTGGAAAGTGCCACTTAAAGACGTGCTTGAAGAGCTATTACAATATATCAAGTTTATATTCCATATCTGATAGAAGGGAACAGGGACAGGGTGCAGTTTAAGCTGGAATGATCTCTGGAACCTCTTACCTTGAGCCACTGCCAAAGCTTCAGCGTTCAGCAAACGGGTGGGTGCTGGGCTCCTGCCTCCCCAGTGACACAGCAAACAACGGGAGAAATAAAAGGGAAGAGTAAGTCCCTTGAGGAATTGTAATCTCCTTGCTTTTTTCTCTCTCTCTCTGCCTGTGTAGAAGGTTTTCATGCCCTGGGCCGCTCATCTGTGTTTTGCTACTTGTGGATGATGCTGATGGGGCTAAGGAGATGGTGAAGTTGGTCATGCTCTGGCATATCAGCTCCGTATCAAGACACTGGAGATGATGGGACGATGCTGCCAAGAGGATAATGTGAATAGGAAAAAACAGCTTTAAAGGTGCCAGATGCGCAGTGGTGGCAGCAGGTCAGGCGCTCCTGATGGAGTTAGTGAGTAAGAGCTGCTTTGAAGAGCATCTACTGATATTTTTTCTCTGTCAAATAAATATAGGTTAATCACAGAATGGTTTGGATGGGAAGGGACCTTAAAATCACTCAGTCCCACCCCCTGCCCTGGGCAGGGACACCTCCCACCACACCAGGTTGCTCCAAGCCCCCTCCAACCTGGCCTTGAACCCCTCCAGGGATGGGGCAGCCACAGCTTCTCTGGGCAACCTGGGCCAGGCTCTCACCACCCTCACAGCAAAGAAGTTCTTCCCCACATCTCAGCTCCATCTCCCCTCTGTCAGTGTCAAACCCTTCCCCCTCCTCCTATGGCTCCCCTCCCTCATCCAGAGTCCCTCCCCAGCTTTCCTGGAGCCCCTTGAGGGACTGGAAGGGGCTCTAAGGTCTCCCCGGAGCCTTCTCTTCTCCAGGCTGAGCCTCCCCAACTCTCTCAGCCTGTCCTCACAGCAGAGGGGCTCCAGCCCTCCCAGCATCTCCGTGGCCTCCTTTGGTCCCGCTCCAACAGGTCCATGTCCTTCCTGTGCTGAGGGCTCCATAGTTGGACACAGTTCTCCAGGTGGGGTCTCCCCAGAGCGGAGCAGAGGGGCAGAATCCCCCTGTTGCCCTGCTGGCCACGCTGCTGGAGACGCAGCCCAGGATGCGGGGGGCTTTCTGGGCTGCCAGCACATATTGCTGGCTCACATTGAGCTTCTCATCCACCAACATCCCCAAAGAAGGAAGATGGCCGTTATAAATCTGGCAAACTCTTTTGTCTTGTGTCTTCTCCTGGCACAGTTGTTTTGTTTAAAAAGAGCTTTCTGTCAGTGCAGGTTTGGGCTGGGAAGACTGGAGTAAGTTCTTGTAGCAAGAGTGCATTTTCATGAGGAAGGGCAATGCTCCCCCTACAAGCCCTTTGCTGGCACGGAGCAAGGGATGGCTATATCGACAGCTCGCTCTCAGCATAGACCTGGTGTCGGTGTGAAGGTCTGGGAAGAGCACTTTATTTGAACTAGGTCTTAGTTAAGCACATGTTGTAAGAGAAGGAGGGTTTGTCTTGGTTTTTTCCTGGCAGGTAGAGTATTGTCAAAGAGAGACCCCTCAGGTTAGCATTGGGGGGTGGGTGTTGTTTGTTTTCTTTAATAGCGTCTCCCAGTTAGGAGAGGGTGCTCAGAAACGACTTGGGAAGAGAGTCATTTTGGTCCCAAACTTGACAGTGGTTTTGAGCCACCCTTATCTCTGTTTTGTGCCTTTAATTCGGTGGGGTGCGAGGGAAAGTGATCTCTAATCCAGCTAAACACATCTGACTCCAAACTTCGGTTTGTTTGCTTGAGATATGCAGATGAGCTCTGGGTAAATGTTTAATGAAGGGGGTCAGAGCAGTGGTTTGCTCAGTTTGAAGCACTTGTACTGTGCTTTGGATAGGAGTTGTGAGATTTTCCTCTTTTTTCTTTTTTCCTTCTTGGTATTTTAATTCTGTTGGGTTTGAGAATTGGTGTATTCAGTTTTTAAAAGTCACTGATGGGGGAAGGAGAAATGAGATGCACCAGGACAGGTTGGGGCTGACCTGCTGGGGAGCAGCTCTGAGGAAAAAGACCTGGGAGTCCTGGTGGACAACAGGATGGCCATGAGCCAGCAATGGGCCCTTGTGGCCAAGAAGGCCAATGGCATCCTGGGGGACATCAGGAAGAGTGTGGCCAGCAGGTGGAGGGAGGTCATCCTCCCCTTCTGGAGCCTCCCTAGGGCAGAGTATCTGGAGCCCTGGGTCCAGTTGTGGGCTCCCCATTTCCAGAAGGACAGGGAACTGCTGGAGAGGGGACAGCAAAGGGCTACAAAGATGCTGAGGGGCCTGGAGCATCTCTCTGCTGAGGAAAGGCTGAGGGACTTGGGTCTTTTTAGTCTGGAGAAGAGAAGACTGAGGGGGGATCTGATCAACACCTATAAATACCCTATAAAAGGGTGGGTGTCAGGAGGATGGGGCCAGTCTTTTTTCAGTGGTGCCCAGGGACAGGACAAGAGGGAATGAGCACAAACTTGAACATGGGAAGTTCCATCTGAACATGAGGAGGAACTTCTTTGCTGTGAGGGTGGCAGAGCCCTGGAAGAGGCTGCCCAGAGAGGTGGTGGAATCTCCTTCTCTGGAGACATTCCAAACCCACCTGGACACGTTCCTGTGGGACCTGCTGTGGGTGCCCCTGCTGTGGCAGGGGGTTGGAGGAGATGATCTCTAGAGGTCCATTCCAACCCCACATCATGCTGTGATTCTGTTAACATACACCACAGCTTCTTGAAGAGTAACAGAGGCATCTAAACCTCTCTTTTGTGAGAAAGTTGATTTCTCCTCAACCCCCACCCCAAGCAGATTCTGCTCTGGCAGAAGTTACATCACGAGGGACAGAACTGGGCTGACTCTTCCTGCTTTTGAAAAAAAAAAACTTTAGGAATGTAAAAACGGTGTTGTTGAGATACTAAGATGGAAAATATACTGCAAATATAAAGAATGTGGTGACAAATTGGCTTTGTTTCTGAAACACGCATTGCTATAGCATTTAGGGATCCATTTCACCCCAGAGCGCTTTGCCTTCTGTCGGTAGGTAATTGAGTGTGGTTAGACCTTACTGAGAAAAGGAAAAGGGCATTATGGCTTCCTTGTAATTAATGGATTTCATTATAATTCACGTAGAGCAGGGAGTCTTTCTAGAGGCTAGTGAAGATCTCCACCCCAGCCCCACTTCTGATTTATTCTCTTGTCCGAACCACTGTTACAAATTGCCCGTCGCCCCTGGTATAATGTCACACAACCCCCATCTCCAGTCATTTGCAGCAATATTCTAATTAAATTGTTTATTGATGTTCATCTGTTTGTTTGTTTGTTTAAAGCTGAATGCTGTGTGAGCGAGATAAACGTCTTTCCAGGGGCTGAAAGAAGTTCAGAGGCAGCAGAGAGTCATGAAAAGGTCATTTATTTAAGAACTTAAAAGCAGCTTTTCTGAACTGTGGGTTTATTTTGATAGAAGAGGCTCCATCGAAGCAGTTACGGGCAGTATTTCAGCCTGATCATGGATTGGCTCAAGTGAATTAGTTTCTCATACGCTTGTAGCACAGAATTTACTATTTGAACAGAATCTGTTAAAAAGTCGAAATCTTCCTTGTCTTTTTCGTTACAAAGGCGGCCTTTGTAATCTTTTTCTGCACCTCCATCCTCCTGGATCCTTTAGCCTTTTCTTTGTTTCCCTTGACTTGTTGGCTTTGCTTGACATCTTCGTGGAATTTGGCTTTCTGGGATGGAAGGGGTTATATTTGGTGGTGTCAAGAGGGGACTCTGCCAAGAGACTTACTGAGCCCTTCCTCACAGGAGATTGTTCTTCCTTTTACAAGATCACAGAATCACATGGGGTTGGAAGGGACCTCTGGAGATCATCTCCAACCCCCTGCCAGAGCAGGGTCACCCACAGCAGGTCCCACAGGAACGTGTCCAGGAAGGTTTTGAATGTCTCCAGAGAAGGAGACTCCACCACCTCTCTGGGCAGCCTCTTCCAGGGCTCTGCCACCCTCAAAGGAAAGAAGTTCCTCCTCATGTTCAGATGGAACTTCCCATGTTCCAGTTTGTGCTCATTCCCTCTTGTCCTGTCCCTGGGCACCACTGAGAAAAGACTGGCCCCATCCTCCTGACACCCACCCTTTAAGTATTTATTCCTTGCTACAAATTAAAATGGTGTAATTGGGTCTCAGGTACCTCCCCATCAATTCTATGAGATGTTTGGGTACCTGCTGGAAAGTAGCAAAAAGGGCTTCCTTTCTCCACTAGATTCTCATCAAGTTTACTGTGTCATTTGAGGTTTGTTGGGCAGCTCCTGTTTTTATATGACTTATTGCTGGGTTTATTTTCCATAATGATTTGGGGAAGCCAATTATTTTGTTTTTTCCTCCCAATCCAGGAATGATTGCTCATCCTTTCCCATCACCGAGGCAGCTGGTTGGAAATAGGCAAAGATTTCACAACTTTTGGAAGCCGGCTGTATTCTCACCCTGCTGAGAACCCTGGGCTTTCAGAAACGCTTCTTGCCCAGCCCTGCCTGTTAAGCCCCTGATAGATTTGACCACATTCTTCATGGGATTTAGAGGGAGCTTCTAGGTATTGTAGTGTTTATGAAAAAATGTGTCAGAGTGTGTAGTCGGTCAGTGATTCCAAACGTTGAGTATGGCTCTGTAACCGCACACACCATAGTTACTGCTCAGCAATCAGAACAGCTAATTATGGGGTCAGTTTTTGCTGTCTCGTGGCTGCCTTTCCTGTAATCTCCTGGTACACGGGGTCTGGGTTTTGGCCTTCTTAAGGAGAAGGATTCTCTGAACGTCCTCTATATATATTTCTGTATTTGGGGTTTACCAAACTGAGTTAGAGGTATCCCAATTTGTAAAAGAAAAATGGAAAGCAAGCTAAGCTGTTTGCTGCAGGTCCCCTGAGTTGAAAGCCTCAAAAGTCCTCAGCATATGCAAGAACATCAACTGTGCCAGCTGTGGAGGGTGTCACTTGTGCCCTGGGCCCTTTGCCACTGCCCCCACTCCTGTTTGGGCCATGAATGTCTTCACTTGCTGTGTGAATCCAGTATCAGGCTCTGGAGCTGCGTTGCTCTAAGCTAAGGAGGCTGGATCTGCATGTTCCTGTTTGGTCGGTCCTAACCGAAGACGTAAATATTGTGGTTTTTTTGAATGCCAGAGTGTTTGCTGCTTGTTCCCATGGTAGTCCTGCCATACACTTTCCATTCCTATTTTCTGGTGAGCTACAGTGATTTATCTTTTTGGCTCAAAGAGGGAAGTTCACCTTTAGGAGAGGGAGCTTGAGGAAGCCCGGCAGTAACTCCTAAGCCAGAAGATAGCTCTTGGGTTTGGTTGGTGGTCACTCCTCAAGCAAACGTTTGAGACTCAGCCAATCGGGCCTTACAGCCAAGTCTTGTTTGAGGATGCTTGGGATGGATGATGGGATGTTCTTGCTCTCCGTCACCTTGGAGAGCTGGGCTAATGCTGGGAAGGGCTCTCAGAGCGTTCTCTGGGTGGAAGGAGGTCACCTCCTGAAAATCAATCCCATACTGACAGACTGATCCTTCTGAAAATTGTCCTTGGTGCTTCTGGATTTCCCAGATTTGGCCACGGGTTGAACAGTTTTGGGTGTGCGTGTGTATGTTGTGGTGGGTTTTTATTGTTCCAATTGACTACTGCGGCTTTAGGCTTTGTCTTTTGCTTTTACCTCTCTCCAGTGATTGTGGATTAGGAATAGAGTGGCTATTCTGATGCTTTAATGGTGGCCAAAATAGCCTTGGTCTCCCTGGACACTCTTGAAGTTATAGGAGCACGAACCACCTGATTTCATCCATCTCCTCCAGAGTCATTCCTTTCTTTCCTACTTGTTAAACCCAATGCTTGTGATACAAAAACGATTCAGCTGTCTTCATCAAGTCCCACAGTTGCTTGTTTTGGCCACAGAGAGAAAAAAAAAACAAACCCCTTGTTGTTGCTCTGTGATGATAAGCTGGTCTGGTGTCCTGATGGGAACCCACCTCCAGCAGAGCCCTGGGGGCTGCACAGCTCATTGGGAAGAGCTTTAAGCTGTAGCCTGGCTGTTTCACCTGGCAACTAACAGTTCTTTTTCTTTTTTTTTTTTTTCCTTTTTTTTTTTTCTTTGCTGCAGTTTGGCCCTGGGCCCTTTCAGAGGCCTCTGGGCACAAGATAAATAAGCTCTTTTATTTGTCGTAGGCACCTGTACGGTTCCTGGTATGGCTGGCAGTCGCTGAGACTCTCGCAATCCCCCGGCGTGCGCTGCTGTGAAGCTGAAAGGTGACTTATTCCAGAAGTACAAAGAAACAGCAGAAATGCATCGAAGGTAATGGAGGAAATCCACAGCGACGGCTGTGGTCGTTTCTTTCTGACCAGTTCACATAAATTAATATTTTGGTTGGGTGCTTCCAGTTTGTGGTTAGATGACGGGAAGAGAGGAAAACCATAAACTGATTGTCTAGTGTTAAGGTAAACAGAGATCCTCCAGTGCGTCTGGGGTTTGGTGTGGGCTGAGCAAGTGTGCCCTGGGTTGTAGACTGGTGGGAAAATATCTTGTGGGAAGAACCTCTGCGGTCCCGGGAGCCTAAAGGAAAGTGGGATTCGACTCTGGAGTTGTTCCGTGCCTGGGAAATGCCACAGAAGGGAAGGAAAACTGGTCCCTGCAGAGTGTGAAATGTGGTTTAACAATGGGACACTGTGTCCGGGCTGCTGTTACAAAAGGTCTTAGCATTTAATTACAGTTGACTTTTAAAACAGCCTTTCTTGTAGGTAAAAGAACATTTTATTATTAAAGCTGCATTTACCCTCATAGGCTCAGGGATTTTGAGTGTTTTAATTGGTTGCAGAGGTAATTAAGCACCTAAATCCCTTTTGAGGTGAGATCATGCCAGTTCTTTCTGTAACAAGGCTGTACAGTGTTTATTCCTGCTTTTTATATGACTGCTATTCGATTTTTTTTTTTTCTTTTTAAATCGTCTTTTGGCTCGAATAACTAAAGCTAACCTCTCTTTTATTGCTACAGCCCTGTGACTGTTGCCTTGTAATTATAAGGCACCTGGGAGGAATTTAGCCTTAACAGTGCTCTTCCTTCAACATGTTGTTACATCACCCAGGAAAAGATCAGAGAGATAACCCTTTGTCCTAAGTAAAGTAGAGAAAGTAGAGCAGCATAAACAAGCTGGAATGACTATTTTGCAAAAACTATGTGTGGGTTCACCACGGAGAGGACTGGATGACCTCAAATGTAACTCTCTTGGTCACCAACAGGTTTCAGACCAGTGGCCTTTGATGATGAAGGGAGTCGTTGACCAATTCCTGGTATTTTTCTCAAAGAACATGAACCACCACTGTCACAGACTCACAGGCAGTTCTCTATACAGAGCTCTTGCTTGGAGACCGCTAAGGAAGCGTGTCAACTCTTAGATATAGCAACTTTTTGTTAGAATGCATTAAATAATGGTTTGAAGGTCTCAGCCGCAGCAGAATACGCAAGGGTTATCTGTGGAAAGCAATCTCCCTGCTGTCTGGAAACAAGAGACTCCTAACACTTCAGGAACGACCATCATTTGCGGTTATTTGTGGTGTTGGCGTTTATCCCCTTTGGAAATGAAGTCCCACTTTCTCGGGGAAATAACCTGCACGGTTGAAACTGGGGGAGTTGAAGTGCTTTGGTATTTCTGAGAGAGCCTCGCAGGGTGGGTTGCCCTTGGAGAGATACTCGGAATTAATTCATCGCTCTTGAAAGTGTTGGCTGAGAAAGGGGCCGCTGGATGGTGCTGTTGTCTTGTGGTTGCCCAGCATCAAAACTGGTTACTTAAGAGCATGACCTGTACCGTTAAAGAATTCCACTAGAAAACTAGTCTTTTTAAAAGGTAATTATAAAAGGTCTGGCATTCCAGACTGACAAGCCTGGTGGCAATGTGTAATATTTAATAATTAAAGAGAAACTTATGCCTGGTCAAGAAGGGAAAGTTGAAATAGCGTGGCTGGTTGTGAGCATTTGGGAGGGCCATGTTCGTAAAGGTTATAGAATGGTGAGCAAAGAAGTGCCACTGGATAAAAACCCCAAGTCTGAAAGGTCGTAGGTAAGGATTTGGTGTAAACTAATTGTCTCTGAGCTTTCACCAAGTTGTAAATTTTTATTGCAAATAAGCTGCTCACCTGAAAATCAAAAGAGCAATGAAGCATTAAAAAGGAAGGAGAAGTCAGAAGTTGTTTGAGGAAGACAGTTTGTCCCAGAGAACATGAGTGAGCGTGTGTGTGTGAGTGTGTGTATCCGTGCACCGGAGGAGGGAGTCTCACAGACCTTTCCATAGGGAAGAAGTAATAAATCCAGAAGAAAAGCTACGTGCGTGTACAGCTTATGTAGTTACTGAGGTGCAAACAGAAGCATTTCAGAGAGTTGAAGACTTGCATGGTCCAACTTCATTCCCTTTGTTTTCTGGGCAGAAGCTGCTGAGGATGTCCCATACGGCCGTTTTGCCCCCTGGCATTCAGGGAAGAGCTAATTCTGCCATTTCAGCTCGCAGTCCTGGCATTCCTCGTTTAAAATTCCCAAGTGGTGACTCGAAGCTTTCCTTGTTCATGTCTGTGCAAAGGTTCAGGAAAGTTATTAGGGGCCGGTGATAGCCAGAGGGCTGATAATATAGCTCAAAGGAAATGAGTAGATGGTGCAGGGTGTCACTTTTTAATGCTTTTTAGAGCGTGCTGCCAGCTATTTTGCCTTTTTGGTGGAGTTTGGATGAAAAATGGCTTATTCCTCTAGAATATTGTTTTTTACTTATGGACTGGTTTTGTTTCCTCTGTTCTCAAATGAGAAACTTTAGCTGTGTGTGTTCCTGTCACTGTGCCTTCTGTGACCTTGTCAAAGAAAGTCATCGAGTCTCACTAGGAGAGAGTGCCGTACGTTTGCTGTGGGAACCAGTTTGAAACACGGTGTGTTCAGAGTGGCAGCGGGATGAGAAAGGTTCTGCTCAGCCAAGCAGAAATGCTGATTTCACACTGGGGCGGGATCAGCTGTACAGCAATGAGCTCACTGTAGCTCCTGGTGACGGAACTTCAAGTTGTCTCACGTTTAGTTGGAGCATGAAAGATAACAGTGAGAAAGTGAACCTGCTTTTCCTCGCCCTGCTCCTTTCCCTTCTCAGCTAGAGTGCATCCTGATGAAGCGGCCTCAAGTTGCACCAGGGAGGGTTTAGGATGGATATTAGGAAAAATTTCTTCACCCTTCAAAGGGATATGAAGCATTGGAAGAGGCTGCCCAGGGCAGTGGTGGAGTCCCCATCCCTGGAGGTATCTAAAAGCCGGGCAGACGTGGTGCTGAGGGACATGGGTTAGTGATGGGTTTTGTCAGTGTTGGGTTGATGGTTGGACTCGATGATCTGAAAGGTCCCTTCTAACCTGGACAATTCTATGATATGCTGGTCGTGGGCCACTCATTTCTATCTTCCTGACCCAGCATCTGTGCTGTAGGACGCAGCTTCCCAAAGCCACCGGGGTTGCTGGCCAGAGGGAGCTGTGTGGGTGAGGAGGTGCTGTTGGTCGAGGGGTAAGGAATTGAAAGAGGATGTGGGTCACATTTTTTCTTTAAAATTCTTGATCACATATGGGTTATGGCATGATGCCACTGGAAAAGCAGCCGGCGCTGCGGGTTTAGTCATGCCCTGTGCTTATTATAGTTGTGTTGTGGGATTCCACCAGCTTGCCAACTGCGAGTGCCTGTCGTTAGATAGTCATCCCAGCGGCAGAGTGAACTGCCCCGTGGGTGGAAAGAGCCACTGGCAGCTGCCCGGAGATGCTGGGTGGGAAGAGCTGATGCAGAGACAAATGACATGCTAATCCCCAGCAGGGAAAGGGGGGTGATGCCAGCCCTGGGGGACAGGGATTGTTGCCAGGTAGGTGCCTGCAGACCCGGTGGCTACCCAGGCGTTCCTCTACTTCTGTCACTGCCGGCCTGGTTCTCCCAAACTAGTAAACACTTGAGCAAAGCGTAATAGAAATAACATTGCTGGGAAAATCTGACTCTGCCATGCTGAGGGTCGTTGGGAAGGTTAACGCAAGCATTTCTGCAGCGTAAGCTGCAGGAAAATTCTTCTGCCCGACTCCCTGCTTGCTTGCTGAGCTCTGACTGCAAGAACAGTGGAGAGAAAGCATGAGAGAGCTCTCCAGGGAATGAGCAGCAGGATGGGCTTAGGAAGGACAAAGTGCTATGCTGAAGGTTGCTTGTCAGCAGCCGCTATCTTCTAATATGAAATTACAGCCCAAAATGTAGGCAACAAATATAGAAACACAGTGGTGAAAGTGAATTTCGATGCTAATGCCTGATTTTGTGTTCTGTTTTTAACTCATCCCAGGGTTAACTTTGAATTTACTTACATGATGAAGGCATCGTAACTGCCTGGTTTTGAGAGTGACCGGCATTTAAATACGAGCTTAAGTCTATTTATGTAAGCGTGATGCAGAGTATTCTCACCAAAGTGTGAGAATTTCCTGGTAATTGTGTTGTTTAATTTATGGCCAACTGCATTTAAGAATGACCTCTTTCGAATGTGGTACTTAGTGACTCCGTTTTAGTAGATAAAGTCTCCAACTTAGCGATATGAAATTTGTCCTCCTTGCGTAATGGCTTAAACCCCCATTAAACCAGAAAGAAACCTATAACTTAATGTTTTGATTTATTAACTTGAGGTAGGTATAATCTCTTCCTGAACGTTGATAATGTTTATCATTAAATGGAGATGCTGGCGCGTGTGTATAGGAGGCCTAGGATCTGTAATAAATGCAAAGCCCATAAATATTTAATTGAATTGCATCCAGGTAATCCTTTAGTACTTTTAAGTTGAAAATAACTTATAGCAGATGTAGGAAAACAGGTTAAAACCAATCTAGGAAACTCTGTTACTTATGGAAAATGGAAATGAGGTTTTAAGACAATGCGAACCATCTTGGCGTTACCTGTAAGGTTTGATTTATCAGCACATGCGTCACACAGAAGCACTTCAACTGCCTGCGACCACGAGACCCCTTGGCTCTGCCTGCCCTCGGCCACTAGCCCAGCCGCGTGCCCCCTGCACCCCAACGGCCTCTCCATGGGCATGGCCATCGGCCAAGCGCTGGCCCTGGTCCTGAAGGGCAGACCCCTGGAGAGTTGGTTGGACAACCTTCTCCTACTGGGAGTAACTGGGAGGCCAGACACCCGTCATCAGATAGGCAATCCGGATCATAGCTCTCTGGTGACATGCTTTAAAGTCCCAGAGTCGTATTGGGAATACCCTTTCCTCCTACCTGAGGTGGCTTTGCCCAGCAGATGGTAGATCCTTTAATGGAGGTTTCAAATGGAGCGCGGTTTATCAAGAAGCGATGCATTCCTGATGGGTCTCATTTAAACATGCTGAAGGTTTGGAACGTAGCTGGTGTTTATTCTCACAGCGTAGGAAAATGGGTATCTAAAATACCTTCTGAGCAGATGTGCAATTATTTGCTTGCTTAGAAAATGTGTCTCTTAAGAGTTGCTTTGGGAATTTAGAGTGAAGGCTTCTAATGGGAGGGAGGATGTTGCCAACGTTTCCATAGCACTGGAACTGCATTTCTATCCTCAAGTTTTTACCTGTTCACAGTGGAGAAGAAAATCTTATTTCCATGTATTGATTTGTTTGAAGGCCTGAATGTGTTCAGGATGACATCAGTGGAAAGCAAGGGGTTACTAATATACTAAACCCAAGTATCTCCAGGGCTTAGGATTCTACATCTGTAGATTAGATGCAGGCTTAGCTAATGACACTAACAGCGGTGTTTTCGGATTCTTCATCTTTTGTCTTCTTCCAGTGAGTCAGCATCTATTTCTGTGTAAAAAGTCATAACATGAAACACCTTCAAAGGGCTGATCCCTACAACAATAAACAGTTAAAAGGAAAAACTGCATCCTTGCTCCATTAGAAAATCAAAGCTAAATTGAGCTTCCGAGGAACACCATTTTGTGATGTCCTTGATAACATTAATAACAATAAAGGTCACGAGAGCTGTGTCGTCCTGAGACGTGAAGTTGCTTGCTTAGAAAAGTGGACCCTGCTGAGACTCAGATCAGGTACAGCCTGATAACGGGGATGGAACAGCCGTGTTTATTTCTAGAATGTGTCAGCCAACCTGTTTGTGGTCCTCGCTCTTCTGTAACAGTCAGGTATTTATTTACATGGTCTGAAACTCAATGGCTTCTCCCGCAACAGGCAGAATGCGGCTTCTCCCGGATCTGAACACTTCGTACCTTTCCTTCCCCTTTCGTGTGCTGGTGGCATGAGATCTTAGAAAGATGGAAGGGGAATGGGACATTCCTGATCTAAGATTACACTAGTGCCAAAAAAGGACAGTTTCACCCGGACCCCAGGGGCACCTCCCTTCCCCCATCCCCACTGCACTGCTGTGTGGGGGGAGCGGGGTAAATTGGGATTAAGCCTCGGAATTCTTGTTATGTCCCTTCCTGCCCTCAGGATAGTTTAGAGAGGTTATTTTTCTCGGTCAGTGACCAAATCTGAGGTCTGGTACATCTTCAGAAGTATTGCTTTTGAGGGCACTTCGTTACCTTATGAGGAATTAAATCGTAAATACTGGTGTTGTGAAATATAATTTTGGGAAGATATTGCATATTATAAAATATCATGATGATGCAGTGGACATAGAAATCTATCAAACTATTTGTAAGATAGTCAGAATTGTAGTTTTTGATTTGTGTGCTAAGCCATAGAGAAGAAAACAGAATAAATCAAGAGTCTTATTGACAGCCTTATGCTGTGAAGAAAGTGTATTTTGAAAAACCTAAATGAATAAGCGTGTATCCATGCCTGGGTATTTTGTATTTTTGGGCCCTTCTGTTCTAAAATATTAGCAGCTAATTTGAAAATGAATTGAGAGCACTAAATTTTGATTTGAAATATAAACAACATATGTAGAAGTCAGTGACCTATTCGAGCAAGTAAAATGAAGCAGCAGCAGGAAATCCGAATATACCAGCACAACCTCTTCTCGCAAAATAATAATTCACTTTTGCTGTGGGAATAAGAAAATTACTAGTGATGTGTACATTGGTAAAAGACCTTCAGTTTAGAAGTATGATTTCAGATTATTTGGGTTGTTTTAGTTTTGCCTTTTTTGATTTTTTGACTCAACGGGCGCTGCAGCCAAAAATATAGAATACAGTGGGGTTTGTTACCTCTGTCCTCAGCGGGCTCGGACACCACGGGACAGAATGCCTGAGTGCAATAGAACTCCTGCTAATGAAGTTAATTCCTCCTTGGCAAGGGATAGCTGAAAGTTAGCCGAGGATATTGATGGGTATTTGTCAGTTGTTTGTTATAACATTATAAAATATGTTATAATCATGTAATTATAGCACATTTTTGGCCACTGCAGCTACACTGTCTGCAGTATCACGCTGTAAACCAAGGTGAGAAATGCTGTAGATCGGTGACTGGTGCTCTGTGGGTTAGTCCTGTGGTACCCTGTGCCAGTCAGGTGCTGGTGGAACGAAGGAACAACTTGTATTTTACTCTTCTGTTCCTGTACTGCAGATACATGTTATTTCTGCTGCTGGTGGGATGCCAGGGCATAAAAAGAAAAGCCTGCTTTTTCATGTCCCAGTGAGGTCCCATCTGGAGTACTGTGTCCAGTTGTGGGCTCCCCATTTCCAGAAGGACAGGGAATTGCTGGAGAGGGTACAGCAGAGGGCTACAAAGGTGATGAGGGGCCTGGAGCATCTCTCTGCTGAGGAAAGGCTGAGGGACTTGGGTCTTTTTAGTCTGGAGAAGAGAAGACTGAGGGGGGATCTGATCAACACCTATAAATACTTCAAGGGTGGGTGTCAGGAGGATGGGGCCAGTCTTTTTTCAGTGGTGCCCAGGGACAGGACAAGAGGTGATGGGCACAAACTTGAACATGGGAAGTTCCATCTGAACATGAGGAGGAACTTCTTCACTTTGAGTGTGGCAGAGCCCTGGAAGAGGCTGCCCAGAGAGATGGTAGAATCTCCTTTTCTGGAGACGTTCCAAACCCACCTGGACACATTCCTGTGGGACCTGCTGTGGGTGGCCCTGCTGTGGCAGGGGGTTGGAAGAGATGATCTCCAGAGGTCCCTTCCAACCCCGTATCATTCTGTGATTCTGTGAGTCTTCGATCTGCTTTCAAGCCCTGCAAGCAGTACTTAAAGTTGGTGAGCCCAATGATGGGTATAAGCTTTAGAGCATTCGGAGTTGGAGGAGAAGTTACAGTTTTTAGGTTTGAAAAACTGTTTTTCTCTGCTCCCTGAAGTCACCATTGATTTATTAACTGGGAAAGGGATGTGGTGTTTACTGACAAGAGGCTGCGAATCGCTTCTTGTTCACTGTTAAATTTCCTTTTCTGGAGCTGTTTGCACGATGACTGTTATAGTGTGATGAGTGATTAAGTAGGAACAACCTGTCAACAAGAGTTGGTGGTGGTTTCTTTGGGAGGAGTTTAAGATCAGAAGAGCAGGACAGAGAAGTAGACCAGAAAACTGCTGGAGACGAGATAGGGTGGATGAGAATGTGTTTCTCTAGTACTGGGTGGAGTGTACAGATGAAGGCACCCAGGAAAAGGTTAAACCCTGAACAGAATAATAAGGTTTTCCTTCCAGATCGTGCCTGCCCGGGGGTAGGCGGAGGAGAACTCAGTAAAGAGAAGGGGCCCTTACAGAATAAGGGAGAAGAACCCTGGATTATGAAGCCGAAGTTCAGGATATCTCCTAGAACCTGCAGGAGAGGTATTGGGGCCGCTCCATTAGCAGGGACTTTTGCAAGGATTATGGAGAACACGGTTGAGTTGCCAAGGGAGGGGGGAATATGCTGCTTAGTTGATGGGACTTCACCAGCAAAGGTTAGAAAACTGCAAAATCTGGATGCTTTTGTAGTTTGAGGCACTTCTCCATCGAAAGCCAAAGCCAGGCTGTTGCTATAACAGTTCCAGGAATGCTTGCTCACAAAATAAATGTGGATGCTAAACACAAGTTGGTCAAGTTGGTCGGGGCTTTGAGCAACCTGGTCTGGTGGGAGGTGTCCCTGCCCAGGGCAGGGGGGTTGGAACTGGATGATCTTCAAGGTCCCTTCCAACCCAAACCATTCTATGATCCTATGAAATCTCTTTTCCTTAAGTCCACGGGAGCTGTGTTCAGTGACAGTTCCAAACGTGGTGCCTTCGGCAGCAGTAAAAGAGCCGGTGTTTCATTGCTGATCAAAACTGCCTTTAGGGGAAATTTAGCTGCCTGAGGAGTAGCCTGACTCACAGTTTATGGCATTGGCTAATGACACTGAGTGTGTTCAGAGCCATTCAAAGGAAAACAGGGCTGCCGCGTGATAGATCTTGCTTCCTGATTTTCCTTGAAGTTTTAAGAGAGATCCTCCCTCAGGCTTCACTAACACCTACTTCTGTTGTAAGCAGAAGGATGATGGGCTATGAAAGAGGATCCTTTCAAAGAGCTGTTCAGAAAAAAAGTCTTCTGAATCCAAATCTAAAGGTTTTAGGTCTCCCCTTCTGCAAACGTATTTAAGCAAAGGAATGTGGTGGGCACGTTTGGATTTGCCTTTGTGTGGTCGCCATGTAGTGTTTTCTGTTGTGACTGCTCAGCTTTGCAAACGGTCTTGCATGGATGTCGCAGATGAAGTTCTATGGGTTGCAATGCTGGTGACACATTCTGGCTGCTTCCTGGTATTCAATAAAACCAGTGGAGTCGAAATAAATAATGTCCAACTGCTCTAATTTTAGCATAAAATTAAGATAACTTGTTGAGTAGCGTTATTGTTCCAAAGAGCGTAACATTGCCCAAGAAACCAGCAGGACTCACGGACATGTTCTGTTGGAGAGTGTTCACACAATATCCTCCATAAACTGTTGTCTGTTGCTACGATACGATCGGGGAAGATCAAATGGTGGATAAACATTGCATAACTCATCAAAGAGATCAAGTAACATATGTAGGTAAGGGACGGAATTGTGGCATGGGTAGAGATCTGGGGAGGGGTGGAGAGCTGAGGCTGGAGAACGCTCTCAGAAATGCCAAGTGGCAGGAGGTAGATCAAGAACCTTGACTGTGGAGGAAAAGAGAAGGTGACATGGCATTAAAGTCTTGTGGGCAGGGAGGAATAGACATCCCAGTTAAAATACTGCCAAAGCTTCTTGCAAGAATCTCCATGCATGGCACTTTTTTTTTTTTTGATCTCATGCTGTCTTAGAAAGATTTTTAGTCTGGAGAACAGGAGACTGAGGGGGATCTGATCAACGCCTATAAATACTCAAAGGGTGGGTGTCAGGAGGATGGGGCCAGTCTTTTTTCAGTGGTGCCCAGTGACAGGACAGGAGGGAACAGGCACAAACTGGAACATGGGAAGTTCCATCTCAACATGAAGAAGAACTTCTTTGCTGTGAGGGTGGCAGAGCCCTGGAAGAGGCTGCCCAGAGAGGTGGTGGAGTTTCCTTCTCTGGAGACATTCCAAACCCCCCCCGGACACGTTCCTGTGGGACCTGCTGTGGGTGCCCCTGCTGTGGCAGGGGGTTGGAGGAGATGATCTCCAGAGGTCCCTTCCAACCCCATATCATTCTGTGATTTCTTCTTCCCACACAAAGGAGTATGGGGAGATTCCTCAAGAAATATTAATCATAGAATCACAGAAGGGTTAGAGTTGGAAGGGACCTTAAAGATCATCCAGTTCCAACCCCCCTGCCCTGGGCAGGGACACCTCCCACTAGACCAGGTTGCCCAAAGACACATCCATATTCCCACAAAAATATTTATGGGAGGTGGTTTTTTTTGTTTGTTTTTGTTTATTTGACTTTATTTCATCTTGTTGTTTAGTTAGGTGATGCTTCTTTTTAAAAAGATGACCACTCTCTTTGTGATGGCTGCTTTTTATAACGTGAATTTTTCCCCGTGTCGGAGCAGCCAGGTAACAAGAGTTATCTGCGTTTCCCCAGTCACCCCAGACTCCTTGTCTGTTTGTTTCTTTCATGTATTTATGCAGATTTATTACGTCCATTCTTGTCTTCCCTTAGCAGAAGAGATCAAACAGAAGATAAAGCACTCATGCCTGCAGCAGCCCTGCCTCGTTGCCCAACTGCCTATTCTTCTCCTTCTTCCAGACCCACCTTACTCCATCCCACACCGGGCAAAGTGCTTGGGTAAATAAATTAGCTTTTGTACTGCGTTCTCGGGGTCAGCAAGGGAGAGCCTGGCAGGGTGACAGAGGGGGGAGGATCACCACTGGATACCTCGCCACTCCAACCTGAAGCAAGAGGAAGTCATCTAAACTCTTTGAGTTGATGAGTAAGAAAAGGCTCTTGGCAGGTTTTTCCACCTGGTGCTTGTCTGAGTTAGCAAAGAATTTCAAGTGGTTTCGGAGAAGTGAATTCCCCCACTTTTTTTACCTGGTGCCAACTCAGGCTGGGAGATAATGCTTAGTAAATTGAGTTAAACTTTGCCGCTTTTCAATACAAGAAGGAGGAGAAAGACCCTGTTAAAAAGAACTGTACAGAGACCAATTTAGAGCTCTTGTTTCTGCTGACCTTTTAATAATGCACAGCAGGGCTGAAAGGAGCAGTGGTTGAGTCGCTTGGCTTCTGAAAAATGAAATCTATTTTCTGAAGCTGGGCTACTTCAACCAGTGACATCTGTGGCACGTGAAGTTTTACAGTGTTCCAGTGACAATTCCACAAATGTGACAACTGGTTGTCAGCTCAGAGAGGGAGCAGCATTTCTTATGTCTGTGTATCACAGATAAATTCCATTGTGTTTTGAGTTTGGGCACTTTTAGTTGATTACCCATGCTCAAGTGTGAGAAGAAATACTACGGAGCTAATTATCATCACTTAATTAGAACCTGCATCAACTCCTGCAATAAATTTTAAGGATACGGTACCAGCAAGGATAGAGTGAAACTTTGTAGGTGTAGCTGGAAGAGAAACCAAGATGGAAAAGGAAAATACGTGGATGTAGAGCACCACAGGAATTTGATATGAATGTGATACACAGAAGGCAATAATTTGCTAATTGTTGGCTAATAATTTGCAGCCCAGGAGGTACCGTTTCTGTCCAGCTCTTCCTGCATAATCACATTTGTGCTGTGCTTAATAAAGGGAAGAGTGTCAATGTGAGACTTCTCTGGGCTCTCACCAGCTTGAAGGTTTCCACCCGTTCCCTGGCGATGACGACTAACGGGGAAATTCACTGACATGGGAAAAAGCAGCTTTTTACCAGATCCCCTGGGCAGTCCAATAGGTGTTTTCTGCTCCAGTTCCTCCAGGCTGGAGGAACTGGAAAGAGGGAATTTCTTGCAGGAAACTGGTAGGATCTGGGCTTCCTTTTTATCTCACTTCTGTGCCAGCAGCTGGGAGAAGAGAAAAAAGAGCGGTTAAAGCAGTGATCCGGTCATTTGGTGTTGGAGGAAGGAAGATAGATGGCACTGGTGGAAACGTATTACCAGTTTAATAAGAGATCTTGATTTTTTGGGATTTTTTTTTTGCGTATGTGGTAGCAAAGGAACTTTTGACAAAAATTTCTGGTTGCACAGGAGGGTGAACCATTTCAAACTGCCACCCTGTGTCCTGAGCGTGAAACAGAAAGCTTAGAAAACTGTTAGGTAAAAATGTCTCACAAAATTACCTGCTTAAACAAGGTGTCATCATGTGTAGCATCAACAAGAGGAGTGAGTGGTGTTACCCTGCGAGAGGCGGGCTTTGGACATTATATATTGTGATAGGGTTAGCTGTAAGTCTCCTGTGTCTTTTCTGCCTGTGATTTTCTCTATCGCAAAGAAAATGCTTAAAAAAATCATCTAAGTACGCAATTGGATGATTTGTTGTTAAACTGCATTGTAGGCCGTGGTTTGCAATGTGTCAGAAGAGTGAACAGCAAACGATAAATAGAAATCCCAGAAGAATAGTAAAAATTAATAAGTCCTTTCAAGTGGTAAAAGAATTTCCTTGGATACTGGGGGGTGTGGACAGAGTAGTGACTGAAGAAAAATGAGGGGGTCTGCTCTTTTCATACAGAAAAGAGCTCCTTATTCACGATGCTTTATCCCTCCTTGTCTTTGTTTCTTTTCCTGTCGTTTCCCTGTTGAGAATCCCTTTGTCTATAAGCTCTTCAAGGCAGGGATTCTCCCACTAAAGGCTCACCAGGGCTCTGGGTTCAACCGGGACAGCCCTTCAGGCCAATGGTAATGCATTTGCTGTCCCCCTGTGTCAGCAGAGCTGATGGCTTTGAAACAGCCCCTTCCTCTTCCTCTCAAAAAAAGCAAGCTCAAAGCTTTTCAAAACCCGAGTTTTGATATTCTTAACTTGATGCTTTGGGTTTGTCAGGTTGGTTTCATCTGCTGTAGCTTGTTTAAAATCTGCAGTGACAATAACGTGCTGACAAATATAGTGCTTTTTGCTTTCAGCTTTTCAAGGTTACTTAAAAAAAATTAAAATTTTAAGTCTTTAATTTTGTTTGCTACTTGATGTCTTGTGACTTCAAGCATTCTAAAAAGAAAAGAAGAAAAATTCTTAAAGGGTTCCTTTTGAAAGCCTTGAGCTTGCAATTGATCGATCATGTTAAGTTTTTGTGTGTGTTGATTTTTAGACTTTCTGAGAAGGAACAACTTCTTCCTTCTTGGATGTGGAAATTAAAGCATAGAGAAGTTAATGACCTTTTCCCCGGGTTCCTGGGTAAATCAGTGGTGTTTGCTGAAATTCAAGTCAGGGTCTCTGAGCAACATGTCTCCATCCCTGGAGGGGTTCAAGGCCAGGTTGGACGGGGCTTTGAGCAACCTGGTCTGGTGGGAGGTGTCCCTGCCCAGGGCAGGGGGTGGCACTGGATGGGCTTTAAGGTCCCTTCCAACCCAAACCATTCTATGAAATCCTGGTCCCACTGGTGAAACAACTGCGAGGGGCAGATTTCCACACTTCACAGAATGATATGGGGTTGCAAGGGACCTCTGGAGATCATCTAGTCTAACCCCCTGCCAGAGCAGGTCCACCCAGAGCAGGTTGCACAGGACCGTGTCCAGGTGGGTTTGGAATGTCTCCAGAGAAGGAGACTCCACCACCTCTCTGGGCAGCCTCTTCCAGGGCTCTGCCACCCTCAAAGTGAAGAAGTTCCTCCTCATGTTCAGATGGAACTTCCCATGTTCCAGTTTGCACCCGTTCCCTCTTGTCCTGTCCCTGGGCACCACTGAGAAAAGACTGGCCCCATCCTCCTGACACCCACCCTTGAAGTATTTATAGGTGTTGATCAGATCCCCCCTCAGTCTTCTCTTCTCCAGACTAAAAAGACCCAAGTCCCAAGTTCCTTAGTATTGATAACACAAATAAATTAATTACTTTCTTCTGTGGTTCTCAAAACGCCTTCTGAAAGGAGTTTAGGATCTTTATCCTCCTGCTGCAGACAGGGAAACCCAGGCCATGTGAAACAAAATGCTGTTGCTCGGGCCATTTAGCAGGATGGTGGCATCCCGAGGAATAAGGTGCCCATCCTTTGTGTTCCAGATGGAGCCACCAGGTGCCTCCGCCATCCCCTGTGACACCGTGCTGGTGTGTCAGCAGCTTGTCATCGCTCGGCGGGACTCGAGAGGGACTAATTGGCAGCGCCGGTGGGCTAAGCGTCGTCCTCTGCGCCCTGCGTCACGTTGCAGCGGCTGCCTGTAACCCGAGATAATGATGGGAGCAGAGGGAAGCGATGCCTCCGCAAGATTAGGCCAGGGCAGCGAGGACAAGGCGTTTCTATAAATACAGGCTGCAGATGCCTGATCCTAATGGGAACTAGAGCAAGCCCTACGGCTGAGAGGGGCTTTGGGTCTTTCTGAGGGGCTGGGACGAGTATCCTCCTTTGGCAAAACTACAGCTTTTACACCGTAGATGTTCTTCTTCTGACCATTTTAAATACCCTTTTCCCCTCCCTTCCTCACCAATAATAATTTTGCAGCCTTATATCCCTTTTTTCTCTCCTCCCGACTGCTTCCCTCACATCTTCACTGCTGTGGTGGGACTCAGCGTCATCTCTAACGGCCTGACTCTGCATCCTTCAAAGTCACTTCAGATTACCTGTCTCTGATCCAGCAGGAACAGTGACAGGTCCTCCTTAGAACTTGTGACAATCCTTCCCTTGATACTGATGGATATAATATGTTCGGGAAGTGCATGGTCCAAGTCTTCAGACTTGTAGACAGGGTATATATAAACTAGGGATTTTGTAATATATGGATGTGATAGCATTGAGAATCTCTTTAAAATGCATTTCCTTGACAATTACAGCAGATGAAATAGATTTCTTTTTTTCCTTTTTTTTTTTTTTTTTCTTAACACCTCTAAACAAATAAGTTTGGGATTGAACGGGGTCTTTTCCAAGAGAACGTTCTGCTGCTTCATGTTTTCAGGAGCAATTTAGAGGGTGATACCGACACGTGGCGAAAGCGAGCAGCCTGGGATGGAGCAGTGATCTGCCTCCAGCCCACCATCCCTGTGAGAAGAGAGGTCAGAAACCCTCTGGTAGGTGCCCAGAGGCTTGGCAAGGATGGGGTGGTGCAAATGGCTTCCTCCCTTCTTCCCTGATTAGGCTTTGGAGAAGGGTGCTCAGAACAGGGCATGGAGCAGAGGGGTTGTCACTTGTAGGTAAGAAAAAGAGAAGCTGGTAGCAGTGTCTTGAATACCCTACCAGGAACACTGTGTCCAGCTCTGGAGGCACAGGAAGGACATGGAGCTGTTGGAGTGGGGCCAGAGGAGGCCACGGAGATGCTGGGAGGGCTGGAGCCCCTCTGCTGTGAGGACAGGCTGAGAGAGTTGGGGGGGTTCAGCCTGGAGAAGAGAAGGCTCCGGGGAGACCTTAGAGCCCCTTCCAGTCCCTCAAGGGGCTCCAGAAAAGCTGGGGAGGGACTCTGGATGAGGGAGGGGAGCCATAGGAGGAGGGGGAAGGGTTTGACACAGAAAGAGGGGAGATTGAGGTGAGATGTGGGGAAGAACTTCTTTGCTGTGAGGGTGGTGAGAGCCTGGCCCAGGTTGCCCAGAGAAGCTGTGGCTGCCCCATCCCTGGAGGGGTTGAAGGCCAGGTTGGAGGGGGCTTGGAGCAACCTGGTGTGGTGGGAGGTGTCCCTGCCCAGGGCAAGGGGTGGCACTGGATGGGCTTTAAGGACCCTTCCAAACTGAACCATTCTATGAACGTCACTAAGGCAGATCAGGTGAACTGCTGTGTCAGCACTTCTGCCTTGGCTTCCAAAGGTATCTTTTGGTGATCGGCTGCCTCCTCTGGAGCATATTCCTGCTGCGGTTTTACACCTTTACCCTGGCTCTCGGCGTGTTCCCTGTCTCAGCAGGGGCAGGTTCTGGGTGTCCTGTGCTGCAGAGCAGGCTCTCGAGAGGAGGAATTGGCTTTCACTTAACCTTTGTGTCTCCTTCCGCAGCTCATCTTTAAAGGCACATCTCAAGCCTTCAGTATCACAGTGTGCTCTGGTGGGCCCTGTTACTCCTCTGAAAACTGCTAGCTGTAGAAGCCAGAAGCGTACATTTTAATAGGTGGTTAAAAATAGCTTTGTTTGTTTTAAAGCACCCTCCCCTACGTGGTATTAATTTCCATGGAGTTGAAGAATTTTAAGTTCTCTGGGTTTCTGTGATGGCTGCGCATTGAATTTGGAATATTCCCCCTTCCAAGCAGAGTTTTAATGACATCAACAGTAAGTTCCTTCCAGTGTACTGAAACCCTTACCAACTGGTATGTCTTAAAGGAGAGATAACTGCTGAATACTCCGCTATGTTCTTCCTCTGGCCTTTTTCATTCTTTTTCCTTTTTCTTATGCATTTGAATTGAACACAATTCAGTTCTTCACCAGGTACTCTTGGACTCGTAGCAGTATTGCTTTGGCTTTGTTCCTGAGTACAAGGTAACATAAGGATGCCGTTCCAGCTTTCCAAAGAGGGGGAAAAAAAACCAAAACAAACCCAACAGAATAACCTGACAGGCTGGTTATCAGGCTGTGGTTACGTGTACGGGTGGGTAAAATTGTGCGTTATCAGATAATTTGGCAGCACCGACTTCATTTGGGCCAGGTATGAAAACACAGCCGTGGTTCTGTGTTGTAAACCAGAACCCATGAGAGCAGATAGTAATTGTGGCAGAAGAGCTGATATCTAGTTGGTCATAGACTTTCTTCCATAAAACGCTGAAAATCCTGCATGGGAAGGGCACGCTTGTGCCATCTGGTGCTCTGTACCGTGGGGCTGTGGACTTCTTGTCTTGCTGTGACACTTCCCAAAACTCTTGCTGGTTTTTGGCACCGCAACTCTTATTCCTCGTTTACTCTTACGGTGATAAGTTTGGCAGATTATTTGGAGAGCTTCAGGTGGGAAGATGTAGTGATGGGCTTGGGAGACGCCTTCCTGAAGGAAGGGGATGCGCGTTAAGAGCCGCATGAGGCTTGAGATACGTGTCAGGGCCCTGCTGAACTTTGTTTCTAAGTAAGCCATGGGAGATGAGAAGTGCTGCCCTGCACCGCTAACGTGCTGGCCTGGATGTTATTTCTATCACTTACTACCATTCTTTAAACCAAAAACGTTTTAAAACTTGTTTTCCCTGTTTCCCAAAAGCCTTAGCAAAGAGGTAGCAAGAAAATAAGTGTTGTGAAGAGTTAATTATGGAAGGAAAATCTCTTCTGAGGCTTAACTAGAGGCTAATAATAAATTTCCATTCCCTGGAGGGACGTTGGGATGAGAAGGAAAAAAAAATGGGCAAGGTGCTGGAGCGGGACTAAGGCTGGTTTTGTTGCCTCCGTGCTGCAGATGAGTAAGTCCATTCCTTTTTGTCCCTCCAGCTGTAAATCACAGATGGCACCTCCTCCGTGTGCCCGGTCCGCTCGGATACTAAACATTTTGGAGCAGAGGCTGTCCCCGAGCCCGTCTTTGTGCTGCACGGCAGGGGCTCAGCCCAAGCAGGGCTCTGGCAAGTGCTATAGTCAAGGCTGTCGTTACCACAGCTACACTTGCTTCAACAGCTTCAAAAAAAAAAAAAGAAAGAAAGAAAAAAGAAAAAGAAGTACTTCAGCCCTACGTGATCTGATCTATGCTGGAAGTGGAATACTTTCCAGAAGACTTGGTGTGTTCGAGATGGAAGGGAGAAGGGATTTCCTTGGGAAAAGCTTTTGAGTTTCGTATTTTCTCTCATACACTTGCCTTGAAAAGGAAGGGAAACGCGCTGTTTGCTTGTTACAGGGAGACGTAGCTGCTGAGTGAGGTGTGGGATGGATGGAGGTGGGACTGGTGCCTTCTCTGTTACGAAAGTTGGCTGTGGGGAGTTAATATATTTGGAAAATCTTATCCCTCTTGGTGTCTGTGGTACAGTTTTAGTGGAGGCACATCTCACATTTTGAGCAAGTGGTCAAGTCCTTGCTTTTGGGTGCAGAAGCAGGATGAAGGCAAGTCTAGATGCCATGAGGAGTAAGCAACGTGATGTAAGGGAGGAGCACTGTGGAGTTCATTGCTGAACCCAGAGCTTGCCAATGTCTTCATTGCTTCTGGACAGCAAGAGAAGAAGGAGCCTCTGTTCTCTTGCTTGCCCCTTGGTTGCAAAGACTCTTTCTGCTTTTCTGCTGAAATGGAAAGGTTTTAGATATGAAGTTACCTAGACCAGCAGACAGGTGAGGGAGGCAAACCCTGCACGGGACAAGCCGAGTGGGTGGGATGGCCGTTCCTGACCTCCAAGGGGCTACTTCCTCCTTCAGCAAGGGGATTAGCCATCTCAACTCTCCTGGCTCCCCATCCCCGCTCTGCTTCATTCCCTTCGTTCTTTCTTTTGGTGGTCGGTGTGATCTGGTCTTCATCTGGAGCTTCTGGACATCAAGAGAAGAAGGAGGCTCAGTTCTCTTGCTTGCCCCTTGGTTGTGAAGGCTCCTCCTGTTTTTCTCCTGGGATGGAAATGTTGCGTGCAAAGGTTTTAGACATGAAGTTACCTAGAGCAGCAGACAGCTGGGGGTGGCAAACCCGGCATGGGGTGGGTTTTCTTTCTTTTTTTGGGTGGGTGGTATAATCTGGTCTTCATCTGGAGCTGGACACAGCTTGGCACAGCAGGAGAATGGGTAAGAGCTTAGGTAGAAGTGAGTGTAGATGGCTTCTCGAGGGACCATGTTTCCAGGAGAAATAGATGAGGGAAAGGATTAAATGAGGTGAGTGGGGTGAAGGGTTGGGTGCTTGGAGTGAGGCTCCCAGAGGCTGGAGAGAAGCCGGACTAGCCCCAGTCGGCCCCAAGATGGGCAGGTCGGACCACGGACAGATAGCTGACACGTATTTAGTTTCAATGTCACTAGGTGAAGGGCTCAGCTTACACCTTCGGCGTACGCAAAGCAAATCGTAGTAGTGGGATATTCCTGTTTGTTCCCGACCCCTTTCTGCCCTCTTTGCCGGCAGCAGAAAGGTTGCGTTTTCACCGTGTGGCCCCTGCTTTTGTGGTCACCCCTGTGGTGGCGGGTGTTGCTGCTCTTGCTTGGCTTTCGGTGGCTTTAATGAGACGTTCCCACAGTCGATTGGTCAAATGAAGCAAAATGTCACCGGGGGGAACTATTTTGATCCTTTTCACTGGGGGGGCAGAGGGGAGGGAAGAAGGGGGCCATAGTAAATGTCATAGCAGACCTGAAGTGAAGAAGTCGTTTCTCCAAGCTTGGACAATGTTTGCCGGGCTCTGCCTCTCTCCTTGAGCTGGAGCGAATGTGGAAGGGGAACCGCTGCAAAACCACCGTTTCTCCTCCTGCCGAGGGAACCCCATGGAGCAGCTGGTTCTGTGGACGGACTGGAGGTAGGTCTGGGCAAGCCTCACCGGGGACCGGCCGCCGAGGGGCAGAAGCCTTCAGGAGGGATGCAGGGACTTCCAGGCTGAAATCCTAACGCTTCCTTTTCCCTCTGTGGAATTCCCTCCCCAGGGAGGCAGATTTGGCATCCCAGGGAGTTTTTTCCCATTGATACAGGACATGACCCGGATAAAACTCTTTTCAGGCGCAAAGTCTTTTGCACCAGGTTTGGTTATACTAATGCAGGAGAGTTTTTCTAGATACTCGTAGGAGCTGGGGGAGTCCCCTGACATCAAGTTCTCAGGTTTTCTTGAGTGGATATGAAATTCTGTGTCTTCCAACACATGTGAAAGAACACAAATATCCAGTGGAAACCTGTCCAGTTTCCTTTCTCTTATTGCTTGCTCAAATTATGGATGACTACAGAGTGATTTCATGAAAATTCACTTTTTTTTTTTTAAAATCCCGTGTATGTTCTGTCTAGCCTGTGCTAACACATTGCAGTTCCTTCTTGGATAACATCAGTGTTGTGGTTTGTTGTCGGTGGCAAACGCTCTGGCTGAGCCAACTTTTTGCTCTGCTTAAATCGTTCAGATAAGTGGCATAACACCTCCCTGGAACGTTGCGATAGCAAGATAAACGGCTTTGGGTGTTAGGAAGAGAAAGGTTGTGTGTGTCCCTCTGTACCTCTCGGATGCTGCTGAATGTTTTTAGGCCTCAATCTGCAGCTATAACCACCCAACTCTAAACCTGCAATTATTGACTGGGAGCAGAGCCAGGGAACGCTGCAGAGTTGGGGCTGATACTCTGGGAATTATGGAAAACAAAGCCAGGGAGCGGAGCAGCAAAGGGCATCGGTTTGTGATAACTGCATGAACAAGAAACAATGAGAGACGGAGGAAGACGAGGGGGCCATGTATAATGGGCTCTGTGTGTCTCCGGGAGACCTAGTTAGGGAGATGTGGAATAAATAAGTCTTTGAGTCATCCCCTTATCCGCATTTGAAAGCCTCCTCAACGTGTCGTCACAAACCATCTGCATGCTGGAGATGTGCAACTTGATAAGGCATGATAGAGGGTGTTATAAGTGTGACAATAATGAGGGCATGTCTAAACACACAGCACATGTTTTCCTCCTCCCCTGGAAAGTGTTTACCCGTGAAAGCAGAGTTTAGGTTTTCGTAGCCGAAGTAGTAGGTGACGGCACCAAAAGCGGACGCCTCATAAAGCTGATTTCTTGTAATGACTAAATGAAGAGTTGGCTTGTGCAAACTTATGGGTGAGAGGAGAAAATGCAGGAAGTTCACTGATATCTTTGCAAACGTAATATAATTTGATAGTACAAGGAGGTGAGCGACTCTGCAAAACACAAGTCAGCGAGGAGCAAGGTCCTGCAGGAAGCAGTTGATGGTTAGTTCTCGAGTCAAGAAGGTCCATGAGCCATTTGGGACCAGCAAACCGCTTCTCGGTGGCCTGGGGGACCCGAGGTACTGGGATAGATTGCTTATGCCGCGGAAAAAGGAAAAGATGGGGATGGGGAGCTGAAGGGGGTAGAGCTCTGGAGATGTGAGCTGGTTCCTACAGCTTCCCCTGCGAGACCAGGAGCCACAGGGCAACCAGCCACGGCCACTTGCTGAGAAAACCTGGCTTGTCCTCTGCAGGAGATGCTGCCCCGTGCTCTGGGTCTCCCCCCTGCATCTCCAGCTTGTCCCCGTCCTCTGGCACAGGGGGGAGGGCAGTGGTGGTGGGGTCTGGCCAGCAGAGACCCCACATTGGGAGGACAGAGTGCGTTCTTCCCTCCCAGCCTTGCTGGGAAACAAGGATCTGGGAGGGCTGGGGGTGGCTCTGGGCTGTGGCACAGGTGAGAAGGCGAGGAGTGTAACGCTGGCTTACGGCCAGCCCCATTTCTTTTTACCATTCTTCCTCCTTTTAGTTTTTTGTTCCCCACCCCAAAGCATGGGAATGGAAGGATAATTGCATTTTGACCCAGTTTCCAAAATCGCTGTAGTGTAGACTTTGAAGGGAGGGGGGAGCCACTTAAGAACGAAACCCAGCCATTAGCAGGAACATCAGCGGGCTCTTAGAAATATGTACTCTCAGCCTTGTAAAACAACAGTGATCCCGTGTGTTTTTATGGAAAAAAAAAAAAAAGTAATTGCGTTTACATTTTTTTGATATTTGATCCGTGATACCCAAAACTTGTAAGACCGAGCTGAGGTTGACTGTAGGTGAAGCCCTCCAAGCACAGACGCTTGTGTAAAGCTCCTGGCTTTTCAAAACTTGGCTGGAGATTTCGTGGCAGCCTTTTCTTGTGGTTATTTCTGGCACCGCTGGCTGCCAGTTGGAACGCGGGGCTCTAGATACGTGTGGAAGTGGAAAGGAATGGGTGCGAGCGCTCGTGTCGAGTAGGAGCCTTTTAATAGAAACAGGCTTGGTTTGAGATGGGTTTTCGAAATGAGCAGAGACTCAGGGAGCAGATGTAAGTTTGAAATCCAAACCAATTTCCTCATTCCGGCTATTAATACGAGAGGGGTGGAAAAACGGTCCTTTGAAGTGATTTCAAACGGCAATTAATATCCTCTGGAATCTCCCCATCGACTCAGTAAGAAGTCTTGATGTGAGATGGAAGTTGGAATTTAACCTCTCAGAATAAGGTAGGTGGCAAAGTAGAAAGGAAAGAGCAGAAGATGTTGTCCTGAGTGGTGGGAAATACAGTTTTTCCCCCGACTTCTGCTGCATCAGTGTCCTCACTGCCTCTGATGCCATCCGGGGTCAGGAGGCCACCCTGGCCTGGCCCAAGTGTTCCTTTTGGGCAGGGAATTGTAAGAAAACGATCTAGTCTCAGAGGACCACCTGGTAGGGTGCCTCCAGGATGTCCTCTCCCTTGGTGGGGAAGGATGGGGGCATTCAGGTGGGACCGTGAATGTTGGTGGGGGGAAACACAGGTGGAAAGTTCAAGGCTCTGAGAGATGGAGGTACTCCTTGTCTGTTTGTACTAATAAAATGATATGTGAGATTCTCCAAAGGCAATATTTTATTTTGGTGTAGTGTAAGCATAAAATGAAAGCTTGCCCTTTGACAGCACTACTATTTTCTTAAAATGCTCCACCAGAACACGCTGTCCCTTTGTATCTGTCAAAACTCTGTCGTGCCCCAAGTCCCATAGAGCACACAGAACAGAATGTTGTCTCAAGACAGTCGTCTCCTGTTGCTACATAAATGTTGAGGTGAAGCCTAAGTTTATTAGTTTTTAAGGCAGAAGATATTGTTTCTGCACGTTTTGACTTCATACAGTGCCTTCATTTCTATTAGTCTTAAGCTGATGATGTGCCTTCAATTTATTTTCCTTACTGGAAGCCTGTAGAAGCTGAGGCCAGTCACATACTTCATCTCTCTTGGACGTGGCAGCCTGGTCCCCAAAGCCATTCTTGCAGGTTAGTGCCTCTGAGGTGCTTCACAAGAAGGTTCTGCGAGGCTTCTTGCAGAGCACCAGACAGTCCTTGCCCTTGAATTTTGGCTCAACAAATTGCTTCCTTCCCCTGGAGAGGAGATAGGGGTCTGCTCTGATGTGGGCTCTCTGCTGCAGCCCTCTCGAGGGACCGCTGCAGGAGGTGACTGCAGGAGGGATTTAAATAAGTGGTTTTAGCAACAGGTCCTGTTAGGTGGGTTTCTCCTCGGTGTGGTTCCTCTGAACCCACTGGTGTTGATTTATGTAAAGCACAGAGCTCGACTACGGCTGAACACCCGAACAACGGTCAGAGTGTTCAACAGGGTTGGCCGAGGAGGGTTGTCAGACCTAAAGGTGTCTGTCCAAAGGTCTTCGGATGGAGCGTGTTGGGTGACTTCAGCTCAGGTTGCTTCTCCCTTCCTTTGTGATGAATCCCTAAGATCAGAGAATCATAGAATGGTTCAGTTTGGAAGGGACCTTAAAGCCCATCCAGTGCCACCCCCTGCCCTGGGCAGGGACACCTCCCACCAGACCAGGTTGCTCCAAGCCCCCTCCAACCTGGCCTTGAACCCCTCCAGGGATGGGGCAGCCACAGCTTCTCTGGGCAACCTGGGCCAGGCTCTCACCACCCTCACAGCAAAGAAGTTCTTCCCCACATCTCAGCTCCATCTCCCCTCTGTCAGTGTCAAACCCTTCCCCCTCCTCCTCTGGCTCCCCTCCCTCATCCAGAGTCCCTCCCCAGCTTTCCTGGAGCCCCTTGAGGGACTGGAAGGGGCTCAAAGGTCTCCCCGGAGCCTTCTCTTCTCCAGGCTGAGCCCCCCCAGCTCTCTCAGCCTGTCCTCATAGGATCTGGGGCTGCTCCTCGTCTGGCCAGGCTCACGGAAGCTGCCGGGGCAGAAGGCTGCTGGGCTGGGAAGAGGGTTGGAAGAGCAGTCAGCTCTGTGATTGTTGTTTTGCTGTAAAATAGTGTGTTTCTGTTGGAATTTCCAGACAAATAGTTAAAAAAAAAAAAAATCATTATGTCCTCAAAGCTTTATTTATAGAGCACAAATTTCTGGCTAAATATGACCTGCCAGTGTTTGTTTTTAAATGTTTTATTTAGGATATATTTATATAAAAGAATAGAGAAAGAGCAAGAGATGCGAAAATCTGAAGTAGTGAATGATAATGCCGCTGTTTAATTGTTTGAAAAGAAAAGCAAACTTTTCTGATACCCCACAACAGACGATGGGATAATGCACCGAAGCCCTTCCCAAGGGAAACAAAACCACAACAATGAGCCAACCTTTGGTGTGTAGCGTTATAAATTGTGTCCCGCGTAAAAATGACCTGGAGTTTAGAAATGAAATGACAGAAGGGAAAATATGATGGGATTGCCTTAACGTTATTGCAACTAACACTTGTTCCTGGGGAGCTTTTTTCTCCCTATCAAAAGAGGCCCCTGGGGAAGGGAAAAACAGGCAACACCTTAAAAGCTAATCAATGGAAACGTTGCCCTTCACTGGGAATAATGAGTGTGTATTATTAGAATAGGAAAATGCTTACTGGCAAAGAGCTGAGATGACCTGAGAAGAAGAAGAAGAAGAAACATTTAGATCGATATCTGTTGTTTAAATTGGCTAAGTAAGGGGAAAAAAATGTTCCAAGAACAATAACCCGAATAGCACTGGAAATTAATTAATGATTAATTGTCTGGCGCTAAGCAATATAGATCTCCGTGGGCTTTACTGTGTAGTTTTCTGTTTTGATCATTTTATAGTGTGTTGGTTTTTTTTTGGTTTTTTTTTTTTGCAAATATCTGTCACAAGAGGTCACCTGAGAATGCGATACATCGCTCCGGTGTATGTGTGGCCGGATTAGGTGAAGTTGGTATTTATCAATACAGTACCCGTGTTACTGGTGCTGCCTTTAGAACAAAAAGGAGTCATTCGTATCTTGACTTCATGGTTGCAGAGATGCCAAACGTGTTTACCAAAGGTATTTCCTATAAATATTCAGTTTGCGGCTTGTTCTGTCAAAAAAGCAAAGCCCTTCAGACCTCGTGGCACGGTCCTGGATGTGTTTGCCGTGTGAAGAGAGCGCAAGGGGAAGAGAAGCACTCCACAGAGAAGAGGGCGCATTCCACAGCAGAAGAGATTTCACATAAAAATACAGCTTTTTGTCGTATTTTGGATTTCCTGCTGCTGCCTTTTGGCATCTCCAACACCCTGTGGAGGTGTCTGTGGAACATTTCACCTCGACGAAGGCTGTCGGGTACAGGACACCTTTTGAAGAATATATCTGAAGAAGATATCTGATCTTGGGTGTTACTAGCCGGAAAGCTGGTAGATTGGAATCCCTTAGCTGAGCTTGGAGCTACCATTGGAAGGGAAGTTCTGCTTCAAAAAGACCTTACCATGTTCCACCTTCTGGGGGCCTGGCAGTTATATATCCCGCGGGGATTTTTTTTTTTGCATCAGGAGAAGATGTAGTCTTCAATTAAGTGGATCGTGGAGACCTGCCATTCAAGCTGCTCTTCCCTGGTGCTCGAGATGCTTCCCTGTTGCTTCTTGGTGCTCAAGACCAGATGCTGTCGGTGTAGGAGAGGCAAGAATTCATTTTTGGAGTCTGTTTTCCTTGTACGTTGTCTCCTAACCCTAATGCCTACCACCAGCTGCTTCTTGGAAGGGATCTTCAACCAGAGGGTAAGAAGGCTCATTGAGGGGGCTGCTGATTTTTGGGAGTATATTGCAAGTTTTGTCTTTGCTGGTCATGTTGGTGGGCTCGGCCTCACACTGAGAGTGGGTGAGGTTTCTCCACGTCCTTCCACTCGACGATAAAATTGCAGAATGACAAGGATTTTGGTAGATAATGGTTTATATTTTATAAGGATTTGGTGCTCAGAAGCATCAGTCTGGACCACAGTACGGGTGCTGTACGAAAGGACTGGGGGGCGGGTTGGCCCCGTCTCAGAACTTGAACTTTTAATTTTTTTTTTAAGCCCAGGATGCCAATAGCTGAGGAATGAGGAAGAGACTCGTGTAAATGAGAGCTGGGGGGGGAAACTGGGAAAAGAATAAATCTTTAGCCCCCTCCTCCTGTCCTCATCCCAGAGGGGGGGTAGCATTTGTTATTTCAATATCCCAAGGGTTGTAGGTGGCGGAAGCGTGTGTTTCAGCATCCGATGCCCCTGGTGGGTTTTGTGGGTGTAAAAACAAACGTACTCTCTTTATTTTAACAAAGCCCTTATGTTTTTGGCTCTTTGATGGAGCAGGACATAACCTCAGGCATGTGAAATTGCCTTTTTCCGCTGCTGCCCGAGGTCGGGGAGCTCCAGCCGTCCTGCAGGATGCCCAGCTCGCTGCGAAGGGGAACCCCCCCAGCCCCTCGCCTCTCCCAGGGGGAAGCGGGGATGGTCTGGGGGTGCCCATGGCCGGGAAAGGGGGGGGCAGGTTCCCAGCAGAGGGCCCCCGAGCAGCGCCGATGCCTCGGGCAGGCTCCCAGCCTCTCGGGGGCTCCTCCTGTATGTGAAAGGCAGGGCCGGGCTGTATGGGGAGGAATTACTCTTGCTGGAAAGATACGGGATGCTTTTTGCAAGGAAATAGGAGCGTTTTGGAAAATGCAATCCTGGAAATAGAGACCGGTGGGTCTTGCTTGGAGATCTGTGCACAGCACAAACTTGTGTTGCTTCCCAGAGGCGTAGAACACACTTATTTTTACACACAGAATCATAGAATTGTCTAGGTTGGAAGGGACCTTTAAGATCATATTCTGATCTTAGGTCATATTCTGATCTCCAGGTGATTAACTTCCCATCCTTAACTAGAGATCTACTGAAAAAAAGCTTTGGAGGTGAGTACCCTGGGCCATCAGGAGTACTGGAAGGTACCAGAAGCGATCGACCCTGACTCTGAAATCCCCATCACACCCTTCTCCTCTCTGATGAATGAAGAGGCTGTTGTGGCCTGTGTGGTTATCCGAGGCAGCCGGGATTGCTCCTTGCTCTCAAGCAGACGTGATGTATTATTAACGATAAGCGCATCGAGCACACATCGCAAAAAATAACAACCAACCCCAACAACCTTAAGCCTCCAGCGTTTGATTGCGTCTTAGCTCGGCTGAATGTTTTTCAGCATCTCCTGTTTCTGCCTCCTCCAAAAGATGAAAAGTCTGAGCCAGCGCAGGGGAAATCAGCGGGGCTTGGGCAATTTGCTGGTTTGGGGTGTTTGTGTGTGGTTTCGCAGTGGGCGGACGCTTGGTCATGGCCTGAATTAGGGCTCTTACGGAGTCTGAAAAGTCAGTTCCCCATTGAACGTTGTTTTCACGGCTAACGAGAAAAATGCAGAACCTGCTAATCAAGTTTCGAAAGCCAATAAATGGGTTTAGTTCCACGAGACCTTTAATAACCAGCTGTCAGGTAATGCTTGCTGAGCCGCTGGGTTCTCTCTAGATTTCCTGGGAAGTGGCGGGCAAGGATGGACAACTCGCCGATTCTTGGTGGCTTCAACACAAGTAGGGGCTACAAATATGAGAGGTACAGAGTTGTTTATCGTGGTTGCCCTCAGAAATCAGTACTCTTGAACTAACTCAGCTGTAGCACTAAGGAATGTAACGGAGGAATTCGTTCCACCGAGTTCAACAGCTAGGATGAGCTGCGTATCTGTGTCTTTTTTTAAAACAAACCCCAAATTCCGAGATCCTTGGAAATCACCCTGATCAAGGATCGAGTCCTGAAAATTATTGACTTTGTTGACGTAAAGAGGATTACTCGCGTGCACGAGTGTTTTCAGGGTTGAGCCTGTGTTGCTTTTTGAGCAACCTGGTCTGGTGGGAGGTGTCCCTGCCCAGGGCAGGGGGTTGGAACTCCATGATCTTTAAGGTCCCTTCCAACCCAAACCATTCTATGATTGTCCATGACGACTTGGCAGTGACCGTTTGTCCACAAAGGAAAAAGATACAAAAAGCCTCTTAGACAAGTACAGCTGTGGTCTCTCTGCACCCGGTTCTTTCTATCGGAATAGTTTTATCCCCTGAAACTTCCTGACTTAGACTGAATTACTCCTGACTTAATCCAACGCAAATATTTTATCACTCGGGAGTCCTCACAAACCCCTGGAAAGGCGGGAGCTGCCAGTTTCCATCTCGCTCAGCGCCGTCCCCGACTGGCAACGCTGCGGTCAGCACAAGCGGCTTCCGAGGAATCTACCAGAAACGCTGCGAGTTGTATTTATGGAATAACCTGCCCATGGGGAAAGTTTTTTCCCCTCCCAGTCCCACTGAGCACGTGCCTTTGCACATTCTCTGATATTTTTTTTTTTTCTTTTTTACCATGGCTTGGGCTGTTCTCGTTACCCGTATACGTGTCAAAGGCTGGGATTGACACCGATACCTTCTGCCACCTCACGGGGAAAAATTGTCTGCTGGATTTAGAAGGCAGAAAAAATAATTTCTCTGTATTTCAGCTAATGTATAATCGAACGCGGCATCCTGTCCCGTGCCACGGTTGAAGGAGGCTTTTCCTGGTGGCGAGGGGGAGGCTGGCTCTAGCCGAGGCTGGTGGCACTCCGTGTCTTCACAAAGCCCTCGTGCGGGGCTGAAGCCGGCGGACTCGAGAGGCAGGTTCGAACAGACAAGCAAAGACTTCCCAAACAAGGCTGTTTCTTCGTTGCCTGTGACTGGCAAGCTAGCGGGCCGTCGTCCGGAGCGACGGGCTTATCTCCCTTTATTAAATCAAACAGGAAAAAATACTGGGAACGACAGGGTAATATTGAAGAGGGAATACAAAGTGTGTAAGCAATGCCAAAAGGTACATAGATACGGCACACGGGACAAGTCGGCTCTAGCACATGGGGGTTTATTTTGTCAATCACGGTGACAGGCAGGATTATTAGGCCATTTTACTTGGGTTTGTACCTTTGTAGGTAGAGTGTACTCATTTTCAAACTTGGCCGAGATAACTGCCTTGGCTCCTGATTTAAGGACTCCTGGAAATGGTTTGGGGAGGGTTTTTTAGATCATTAAATGTAGCGATGGCATATTTAAAGACTGACTTAAAATCACGCATCCTAATGTCAAAACATTTTTTAGCCAGAAAATGAAATGCGTAGGTTTAAGATGACAGTGTTTTAAGTTCCAGTGAATTGGGAGGAAAGGGAATTGGTAAATGGGAGTTAGTTAGATTTGTTACTGAAATAGCGAGCCGAGGGCCAGCTGCTGAGGACTTTCCGAGAGGTGCTCTCCCTGAGGGATCTAAACGCTTGGGGGGGGTGGATCCTAAACCCCCAGTAATTGTCTAAGTGGCAAGAAGCAACAAAAAAATCTCCTGAAGTAGCTAACGAGTCTTTTCTTTGGGAGCTTCCCAGTTCATTTATAACTAGGAATGAAGTTGAAGGTAGGAACTGACAGGAGTGTCTTTAGGGAGTTCAAGCATGAAGGGAGCAGTCCCTGGCTCCGAGCCGTTGAGGGGAAGGCGGATAGTTATTGGGGTTAGCACTCGAGTATACAAAGGTGCTCAGTTGATTAGTGCTTTGCTTTTCTTAGTACAGGGACTGTCATTAGTTGGAATAAAATATAGCTCTAAGGGATGAAAGTCATCGCTAAGCTGTCCCTGTCCCATGGGAAACCCACCGGTTGTTCAACAGCAGGTACTTCAGGAATTTGATTTATTCAAGGGAGCAGAGGAGCTCCAGCCCGAATCGCGTGCGGGCTACGGGTCTGAGATCTGGGAAAAAACCATTAAAAAGGGGGTGAGGGGACAGTGGCTCAGAGACAATGACCTGTTTTCAGAGGCCGGGGAAAGCGCCGAGGTGACGGCGGCAGAAGGGAGAGGGGGAACTGGGCAGGGAGATGGTTTCTGCAGTGCTCTCGCTCCAATCTGCAGGTGCTGCTGCTTCTTTTTGCCTGTCCGAGGGAGCGCGTGTCGTTCCCTAGCACGGAACTTGGACGGGTGACAGAAGGGGAGGTTGGTAGCTGAAGGAGTAGCTGAAGTCGCCGTGTGGTAATCCTAAACCTTGCCTAAGAAGTGGAGGGGGTTTTTTCCCCCCCTCTACGGAGCTACAATGGTCTCCTTTGTTCCCCCCCGAGCATCCGTGTCCTTCCCGCTGGTGGATTGCTCTTCTGCCGTGTTAATTGTGAGCCGTTCGCAGAGCCCCCCTTGGGTTAAAAAAATATTTGATGGATCTCGTCACCTCGGCCTGGGCAGGAAAGCTGAGCGCCAGAGCCGCAGCTTACTGAAGATTTGGGATGTTGGAATTAGTCCTCTCTTCCATCCCGGCTCTGGAACGAACTTTTTGAAGGGCAATTAGTGTAAGTAGGAGAGAGGGGGAGGTGAACTGAGACTACACGTGGGTGATGGGTGAGCCTTGTCATGCTGGAAGCTAAGGAGGAGCTCCGCGGAAGGTATTATTCCCTTGCAAAATCATAAGGAACTGATCGGATGGCGTTTTCTACGTTTTTCCTGTTCTTTCGCTCTGTAGTATGTGCTTTTGGCCGAGGTGCTACCTCGGTTGTGTGTTTTCGGTTGGGGGGAGCACGATAAGCTCCTCGGTAGCGTGCAACCATCCCCGTGCTCCCATCCCATCCTGTCTCGCCCCCCTGGCTTTGTTGGGATGGCATCTCGGCATCTCCTGGGCCGAGGAAGAGGATGGCCGTGGAAAAGTGGTCGGAGGGGCGGCTGTAAGAAGCTGTGAGTGACCGAGTGACGGGGCGGGGTGGGAAAAAAAAGTGACGTGAGGCGGCTTTGGGGGGTGTGGGTCGGGTTTTGGGACGGCAGGGTGTGTGGGCAGAGGGGCTGGGGGGGTTCCGAGGGGGACGGTTCCCATCCTCACCGCGGGTCCCCCCCCCCCTCGGCGGAGCCACCTGCCCGGGGGCCGGCGGGGCTCGGGGCCGGGGAGGCGGGTTCGCCCGTAGCCCCGGCAGCCCGGGCAGACTCCTCCTCCGTCCTCCCCGCCCCGGGGCCCCGTGACGGCGGCCGAGCCGAGCCGAGGCGGCGGGGGATGGGATGGGACGGGAATGGGAGCGGGCGAGGGGACGTCCGAGCCTGCCGACGGCTTTAAATGCCGGCCGGGGCGGGCTCCGCCGGCACAACCCGCTCCGCCTCGCCTCTCGGTCGCCGGGCCGGAGCCGCCAGCGGGTCGGGAGGCAGGCGGACGTATAGGCAGAGGGATCAGGTATAGCTGCTATAGGCGGGGGCGCTCGGCCATGCCCCGCTGAAGCCGCCCCGCCGTCCCCCGCCCGCCGCCGCGGCTGCCCCCGCAGCCCCCCGCCCGCCGCCGCGCTGGAGCCGGAGCGCCGCAAACCCGAGCCCCGGAGGTGAGATGGGGGGGGGACGGGGGACGGGGACGACACGGAGGGAACCCAGAGCACCTGCCAGCCCGGTCCCTTCGGCCATCAGCATCCCAAGCCGGGCCGGGCGGGGAGCGGCGCCCCCCGGCACTTGTAGCCGCGGGAAGGGGGCCGGCTCCGAGCCGGGAGCGGGGATAACCGCCGCTTTCCCCCCACACCCCCCCGGCTTCTGTCCTGCAGAGTTCGCCTCTGTAAGAGCCCTTGCTTGTCTGGCGGTGGTGAAGTTGGTGGTACTTTAAAAATTCTCTACGGTGTTTGGAAACTTTTTTTTTTTTTTTTTTTAAATGGTTTCAATTTATCTTGGCGTTAGCGAGCTGTCAGCGGCCGCCGCTGGAAGGAAATCCTATTTCCTCGCAAGTTTTTAGCGTTCCACCTGGTCCGTGGCCTTACGGGGAATATTTTCCTCGCCGTAAAAGCGGCTGAGAAGAGCTCCCGGCTTCTTGGTTTCCCTTTTGTCAGCTTCCTGCCCGGTGCTGCAGCCCTGCTCCCGAGCAAACATGGAAATGAGAATTTGATCATCCTTTTGTTCACATACCTTAGGTTGGGGTTGGTGTTTTTGTTTGGTTTTGGTTTTGTTTTGTTGTTTTTTTTTTTTTTTAATGGCGACGTTAATTATTAATGGCTTTCCCCTTCATTAGGAGCGCATCCTTTCAGTCGCAGCGTTCGGGAGGAGCCGGTGTAGCTGGAGGTGCTGAGAGGTTCCTGGCACTGGGTGGTGTGGGACGAGCGCCGGGCTCTGCGCCCCGAGAACTGCTCCGTCTGCCCTAGATCCTTGCCCTTTCCTTGCTTCGGGGAGGTGCAGTTTACCCTGCACCTAAACGTGACTCTCTGCTGGGGCTGCTCCCGGGCTTTATTGTTCTGGTTGTTCCTGAAACGTACATATTTTCCATTAAAAAAGAAAAAAAAAAAAAGAAAAAAGGAAACAAACTGGCTAGCTGGATTTAAGAAAATGTGCAGAGTTGGATATTGAGTGTGGGAATAGAATTTGCTGCTTAGCAATTGCTGATGTGATAGTCTGCAGGAGTACGTCTGGGTCTTATTTTGGTTGATAACTTAAAGGAAAATGTTTGTGCATTCAGAGCAAGGTACAGAGATACACACACCCCCAACCAAAAAAACCCAACACTTAAGGCTCCCAAACCCCAGCAACTACTTCATGACAGGCTTAAATTTTGTCGTAGTCGTTTCCAATCACTTGCAGAAGGTTTAAATGGGATTGTTTGCCTCTGTGGTTCACACGCTGGCACGTATGTGAGCTGATTTGTCCCAGCCTGTGCCCTCCTCTCTCTGGCCCATTGGAGACCTTTCCTGGTGACTTCTGTCATGTCAGATTGTGGAGTTCAACTTTTGCAGGGCTGTATTTCGGCGGGCGATTGTAGTTCTCGGTGACTTCACCTGCCTGTGAGTGTCAGTGTGGTCTGAAGGACGAACGTGGGTACAAGCTGCAGTGGTGCTCTCCCTGTCATTTCCCCCCCACCCGCCCATTAGATGCCAATGTGAAAGAAACCCAGACTTTTAAATTATTAAAGTCGTTAAAATAAATACCATGTGAAAAGAAAAAATATCATGTGAAAGGATTTGCTTGTAACTTACCCTTCGCTCCTGCCAGGTGTGAACTTCACCTATGTAAAAGCAGTGGCTGGATTTTAAGGTAGAGGCTACTCTAAGCTGAATTTCCAGGATTTTAAGGGGCTGGGAAGCGTAGAGGAATGAGGGATAGCCGAGGAGGAACCGGCGGCGTAGTGTGTTGCTGCTGCCCAGAGTTGAAAGCGGGATGAGAAGGAATTATTGACTGGCTTTTTCCTTGGTGTTTTTTTTTCAGTGGGGGGAGGAGGGCTGAAGGTTTCATTTGTGTGCACAGGGCATTCCTGGGGAGCGAACACCCCCTACACATCCATCCACCTCCCAGCAAGGGCTGGCAGGTTTTTCTGCAGCTCATAATTGTGAAGATTTTTTTTTCTTTTAAACTTTAAATCTTGAAACTCCTCCGCAGTCAGAAAACACCCTCATATTCTGGTGTTGTATTGTGGTATTCCACACAGTCGGATTTCAACGGGAATTTTGTAGAGGTGCTTTCAAAATGTGCTTTCCCAGCCCTTCTGTGGGTGTAGGGCAAAAGCTTCAGTCACCGATGGCTTATGTTGATAAGAAAAGGTTCAATTTGTGCACAAAGTGCAGTTCAAAGAAATAAAAAAAAAAAAAACCTAACCACCAACCAAGCTCTGTGAGAAGGGAAAGTCTGTAACTGCTTTTGTTTTCTGCTCTACCTGCCTATCGGAGAGGGCGCCTCGCTCACGTAAAGTCTTCTTCCAGCCACGGTGGAGAAAGCCCTTTGTGCTCCCACCTGAAGGGTTTGTAACTGCACTGCCGCCCTGAAGACCCGTGATAAATGACAAGCTAGAAGGTGTTTTGGACAAGGTTGGGAATAAAAATTGCAGTGTGAGAGAATAAAGGGAAAAATCTATATTAATTTCGCCCCTGATAAGTCTGCAAACAGCAGTTTTCAGGTAGGAGTTCTTGGAGCCGGAGATGGTGTCCTGCCAGAGAGAAGGGATTGCAAAGGGGGAAGGTGTTGCCTCCATTGAGCAAAGATCTACTGGATGAAATAGCTGCTTCAGGAAGGGGGATGTGTGAAAAAGCTTATTCCTGTAAAAATAATCATAGAATGGTTTGGGTTGGAAGGGACCTTAAAGCCCACCCAGTGCCACCCCCTGCCCTGGGCAGGGACACCTCCCACCAGACCAGGTTGCTCCAAGCCCCCTCCAACCTGGCCTTGAACCCCTCCAGGGATGGGGCAGCCACAGCTTCTCTGGGCAACCTGGGCCAGGCTCTCACCACCCTCACAGCAAAGAAGTTCTTCCCCACATCTCAGCTCCATCTCCCCTCTGTCAGTGTCAAACACTTCCCCCTCCTCCTATGGCTCCCCTCCCTCATCCAGAGTCCCTCCCCAGCTTTCCTGGAGCCCCTTGAGGGACTGGAATATGAATTCAATAATATGGCAACGAAATGAGCAAATACTGATTTCTGAGCCTTTCTGGTACTGTTATTATCCCCCTTTAGGGACTGGGTGTTGGGTACAGAAAGCGATGCTCCTGTGTGCCTACGTGCCGGTCTGTTGGAGTGGATTTGCTCGTCTTCTGGGGTTTTTTTAAAATTTAATTTTATGGTATTACATCGTTATACACGTCCCTGTGAAAAACAGCACAGCTCTTACTGGTTTGCACTCGAATGCCTTCTTATGGGTTGGGAGCACCCTAGGACTTTGGGCTGGGTTTAAAGCTGCCCTGTTGAAAGCAGGGTTCATCACGGCGTTCGGACCGCGGGGCTACGGCACCGGGACTTTTCCTCGGTGGTGCTGGTCGGAATGACTTCACCGCCGTGGCGAGATAGCATCCTCGTCACGCTCCGGTGACCCGCCTTTCACGTAGTTTCTTTGTGCGTGAGAGAGAGAATTTGAACTCTTGCTTTGAGCAAATTAAAAGGGTTCTGATAACTGCTATCAGGTTTTCTCGTTCGAAGTCAATTAGCCGCTTCCGGCTTCAAACCCATTTAGAAGGCTGAAAAGGGAGTGCTCTTTGAAAATCCAGTAATAGCATTTTGCAGTTAATATTGATAAAGGAGCGTCTCCCTGTCATCGTGCTACTTCTGGTGGAAGAAAAGCTTCTCTTTTGTGCTTCCTCTAAATAACAGAACTGGAACGAGGAAACAGGCTCTTAACTGTGTTTCGCTGTGTAGCTTGAGAGTAAAATACAGCAATAAAATTCTCAAGGTTGCAGTGAAGTCCTACAACCATTGAGAGCGATGCTCCTGCTCTCCAGGCCTTGAACTTTGCTGTAGCATCTCGTTTCTGCTGAGTTTGCTCAGCCCCATCCCTGGAGGGGTTCAAGGCCAGGTTGGAGGGGGCTTGGAGCAACCTGGTGTGGTGGGAGGTGTCCCTGCCCAGGGCAGGGGGTGGCACTGGATGGGCTTTAAGGTCCCTTCCCACCCAAACCATTCTATGATTGTGTGCAGTTTGGGGCAGGGATTCTTTTCGTTGCTGTTGGGACAGCGTTGAAGACAATCATGGCACCCGTGACTGGGTGATAAAACTGTGTGAAATAAGTAAAAAGCAACAGAACTCTGAAAAATACTCAGTTGAATCTGTACCGCAGCCTGCCGGAGTGCTTGCATAAATCTCTACCGTCCTCTCCCTAGACCTTGATGACTCTGTATGGAATAGTGGCCTCGAGGAGTGGCCATGGTCTTTCAGGTCAAAGCTTGCACGGAGATCAAGCTCGAAGATATTACGACGCGGAGTTAGCTGTTAAGCCTGGGAAATTAGCGCCTGATTTTAGGTATGATGAAAATACCTCCTTTGGGTATGACAAAAATACCTCTGGGACGGTGCTGTAGCCGTTGGGGTGTAGCAGGATGCAAGTTGTCCATTGCGTTGGGTGTCTCTGAACCGAGGGGGTGCCCGGTGACCTGCTGTGGACGCCCCGTGGTACCGTTTGGCCTCGTGTTTTTCAACTGGCGAATTATATTAAATGAAGAGATAGAAATGTCTCTGAACTACTCTCCTGCAACTCTTAGTTTTTGACATAAGGAACTTCTGAAGATGCCCCAAGGACTCTCAGTGGGGAGAATTTGCATGAGCTTTATTGGGAGAAATAGCAGAAAAATCAGAGAATCCTACATCTCGGATCTTGGCCTTCGGTTCTGTTTGGTTTGGAATTGTGGGTTTCTGGCCAAAGTTAGAGCCATGTAAATAAAAGGAGAGCGGGACTTGGACCGTGCAGCAGTCGGCTGTGATCCGTACTGTTTGGGTATGGCTGATCCCGCTGAGCACATCAGAGGAAATTGCAAACAGCCCTATTCTTAACAGATTTTTCTCACCAGAAAAATCAGAAGAGGTGATTTGACATCACCAAAACCCCAGTCCTTTTAATTTGCAGCTCAAATGAACTGCCGACATCCGAATTCCAGAAATGTGTGCTGTGACGGGGCTAATTCTGCTGCAAAAGTAAAATAAAGACCGATGGGGGATTTCTTTTGTTTTAAACGTGTGTGTATTATTTATATATATAAATGTCTGTCTAGAGAGAGGGAATATGGCTGATACATGTATTTACTACTCCTAGGGAAATCCTTTAAAGGGGTTCCAGTTTGCAGCATTTCAGATCCTATTTTTATTATGCAACTGCATTTATAGGGGAACAGGGTCATATTTCTATTTTGCTCCTATATAATATATGCTTGCTAAATACTCTGTATTAAATCTGACTTGAAATAAGCCTTAATTGTCCTTCTAGAAGTACTGATCCATACGTCTCGCATCTCTGAGTGAGTCTTGAAAAATTGACCTGGGTGGTGGGAATTGTTCAAATGACTACTTCTAAGACTGAGAATTGCTAAAATCGCTTTATTATTAATGATAATTATAAAAATTGCCTCATTCGATTCTGCTGTTACCATAATAAATGAAAATATTTTTAAATATTCTGAAATATTAAAATGTTGGCTTGATGAATTATATATAATTTTCCTCACCTTGTAAACAAACTCTTCCTGCAAGGTGCACTCTGTAGGGAATATTTTGTCTGAATTTCAGTGAAGAAAAGCTTGGATCCAGCCAGAGACTGTGAAACAAATTGCATTCCTTTATAAATTGGAGCAGGTTTGTCTGTGTTCCTCCTTTTTAGACGTAGTCCAAGGACTGCTTTTTCAGCTTATTTTTCAGTTTTTATTTTCACTTCCATTATCTACGTATTTCTCTGCTACAGGTTTTTTGAGGGTGGTTTTCAGCTTTGGGGTTTCGATCTGTTTAATTGTTCTTACTGCCGAATCTGGAACTTGGATATTTCCATGGCTGTGGACACAAATCATTCTGCTCAGAACTATGGGGTGGGAACGGCTCCTCTTTTTTTTAACCTGGGAAAGGTGAGTGCTCCTAATCCATGGAATTAATGAAACAGGCTCAAATTGTGTGTGATTGTTCCCCTGTGGAGATTTAATTTTACTTTCTTTTACAAATTACCACGATGAGCTGGTATTATGCAAGGAATCCTAGTGGCCTTGAAGGCGCAACAAATTTTTGGCTTTTTTCACTTAAAATTGGCTCCTGTGGTATATTCTGTCTTTTTCTGCTGTTGTTTCCTGAGCAAAACGTGCAAACTTTTTGATTTTGATGACTATGCAGATGTGTAATCTTAAGTCAAAGAAGATGACTGGAGTCTTGCATGTCAAATAGTCATCTTAATTAATTTTTTTCATATTTTGTATAGAATTTGTCTATTTTATATATGTGCAGAAACAGAACTTGCCTGTTTTTTTCAACGGTGTCTGCAACTTGAGGATGAGAGTATTTTCACCTTAAGTTTTACTTTGAGTCTTTACTTAGTCTTAACCACCTCTTGAAGGTTTACTGATCTAATTTCAACTCTTAACCTTGAACAGAAGGTTGCAAAAGTTAACTGCTTTTATTGTACCCGCGACCATATAACACTTCAGACGCGTTGTCAACCCATACACGTAAGCGTAAAGATCTTTCATCGAGGTTGCTAAATAGGAGAAGGCTCAGTGTTTAGAAAGAGGTTGGGAAATCGGGGCTCAGGAGCTTGAGGAAAAGTTGAGTTTGAGCACATTAAACGCACTTCGTTGCCCTGGAATTGAGTAAAAGTGTGTTTCTCGAATACGGGAACCGGACGTGCAAATTTTGCTTAGGTCTCGTAGTTGGCAAATTTGGTGCTCGTGATGTGGGTTTTTACCCAAATTCTCGTTAAATGTGAATAGTCTGATATCACTTCCCCGTCTGACAGTTCCTGCGCTCCGCAGACAAAGGGCACGGCTCAAGAACAGAAGCCCTGTTCAATGGACCAGCCTGTGCCTCCTCCTAGGAAGGAACAATAATCCCAATGAAAAAACAGAGGGGCACTTTGTTCCCTTCTGTCCCCAATGAAGCTTCGTTCCAAAGCCTTAATGGCACAAGAATAGAGCGTGCGGTGCCCTGGGAGTCGTTCCACAGAAATTGTTTAACATCTCATCTAACGTCTGTTAGAATCATAGAATTGTCCAGGTTGGAAGGGACCTTTAAGATCATCGAGTCCAACCATCAACCTAACTCTGATAAAAACCATCACTAACCCATGTCCCTCAGCACTATGTCAACCTGTCTTTTGAATCCCTCCAGGGATGGTGCCTCAACCCCTTCCCTGGGCAGCCCATTCCAAGGCCTCATAACCCTTTCCGTGTAAAAATTGTTCCTAATATCCAATCTGAACCTCCCCTGGCGCAGCTTGAAGGCAACTTAGGCTTGGCTTTGTGAGGAATTTGAGGAGCATTGAGGAGCATTGAGGAGCATTGTCTCCCGTGGTAGGTGGGCTCCAGTTCTGGTCCCTTTCTTCCAGCTCATGGGATCTTCCATCTATGGGGCTGTTGCCTTCATCCCGCAGAGCACTTTATAGCACAAAATATTGCTTCTGCACAAATTGCACATATAGCACAAATTGCTTCTGGCCTTGAAGCAATTCAATCAGTTGACCTTTAAGGCCATGCTGAAGGTGCTGTGCTGGATGGAGTCCCGTGGGAGTAGCCCCACTGGTACGAAGAGGAGAAACATGTGGTGAGATAGGAGGGTGAGAGGAGAGAGCCGATTGAACGGGGCCAGAGAGGGGTAGGAACAAAGTCTAGATTGCAACCGGGGTGGGGTTGGAAATCAGTTGAAGACCAGTGCAAAGTCTTCGGTGCATCTTTGATAGGGACTGGAAGGGTGGTGTTAGAGAGAGGTCATAGAAGAGAGTATTTATTTAGAATAGAACATTTCAGTTGGCAGGGACCTACAATGATCATCTAGTCCTGCTGCCTCGGTTGTGTTCACAGTCGCAGTTCACCTGTAGCCCTGCCAGGTGGAATCACTGATTTTGTAGAAGATGCATCTTGCATGGGCAGATGTTGTTAGCAGAGCGTTAACTTTAAATGCTTTCCATTTCAGAGTTAGTTCATGTCTCCAGCGTGTTACGGACACATACATCACCAGAATGTGCTTGGAAAGGAAAGATTAGTCTCGCTTAAGAGCAAGAAGTGCTTCTGCAGCAATGTGATGTATGCAAAGATTTTCCCATAAATGCTTCTTGCTTGGGATAAAATGGTATTTGACGTTTTCTACCTCTTTATGGTCAGTAAGTGATCAGTTTATGTACTGAAAAGCCGCAGTTGGGGTTTTAGGAGGAGAGACAGTCTGTGTCCCACAACGGATGCCTACTGTGTCCTACAAGCTTTGAGAAGGCTTTTGGTGGCCTTCAGTGGATGGTGTTGGGTCATACTTAACCCTGCCTGGGGAAGGGGATTGTGACACCTTATTAGGGTAAATCACAACCCTGAATACCCTCGCTCATGTCAGGCACAAGAAGTGTTTTGGTTGGCTTTGTAGAGGAAAAGGTGAGTGTGTGCCTTTTCTAGGTTTTGAATTAGGAAAAGGTTTCCTTTGATTAATGCGATCGTCTGCCCGATGCTTCCCTCTGCTTGTAAAAAGAGCTAAAATAAAGTTTTGTGAAACATTTAAACTGAAAGCAGACCCATTCCGAAACAGAGTGCTCTTTTAAATGGTGTCTTAAGTGGCTGAAAACCATTTGAAGGAAATTTAGCTAAGCCTTGAATGTAAGAGGAAGGCTTGAGTGCCCAAGGAAGCTCAGGAGGTGACCTGTGTCACTCGGATGTGTGACTGAGGACGTGCGAGAGCGATGGTCCGAGTGGGCTGCAGGGAGTTGTACTGCCCCAAGCTCTCCTTCTCCCTGGCAATGATGCTCTTGACCTTGAAGCACAGGGCTTCAAGTAGGGCTGTGAGTAGGCTTCGATATGGGAAGGGAGCATCCATGCTCCGTGCCACCAAACCTGGCTTGTGGTGCCTGCACTGGAGAGTGCTACCTTGGAGCTGGGACCTTGCTGGTGTCCGGTGGCAAGGAGGAGAAGCAGGATCTGCTGGGCTTTGTGGTAGGCTTTGAGTTTTCCGTCCTAGAAGTGCTCTGAAGCTAAGGCTGGGAGCTGCTCGCACGGAAGGAATGTGAGCAAGTCTGGGCTTGAGTGCCGGCTTGGGCCCGTGCTTCGCTGGCAACGTGGGCAAGCCCAGGCACCCTCCGTGACTACCGTGGGCACCGAACTGCAGCCAGGATGCTCCAACTGCTCCCTTCCGTGGCTTAGTCCTACTTCCAGTATAAATTAAAGGAGTGGGCACGTAACTGCCATCGTCACACCGTAGTTTAACCCGGGACGGGTGCTCTGGTCCTGTGAATAAAAGAGTGAAACTGCAGGAATTGCTGCAAAAGTTAAAAACCTCCTCATTTCCTAAGTTTTGTTTGGATCGCCCACCTCTTCCCTTTGCCAAAAATGCGATGTATAATTTTTATTGAAAGGGAATAGGCTGCAAAACAACCCCATGGAAACCCCGACTGGATCTTATAGTGTCAGAATCCTCTCCAGACACTGAATAAAGGGAGATCATGTCTCCAGCTTTTAAAATAATTACTCGAATTAAAGATCAGGCTAGAAGAGCCCAGAGCCAATGCAGTTCACTGAACATTAGGTGTACAACTTAATTTATTAAAAAGCATTGCAAAACCAACTTAAGCTCATCGTGCTCAAAATATATCTCCCGGCAAGGAACCTGAATGTCCTCGGAGCCTTCGGCCGTGGAGAAACGCGGGGGCGCGTGGAGATTTCTGTGAACTCCAAAAAGTTTCTGTAATTACTTTTCTGCAAATGAAGCCATCTTTCTTGAACCTGTTAAACTTTTTTAGTTCTGAATGATGAATGAGACACCTTTGCGTTAAGAATTGCTGGTATAAACCGGCTGGTTACAAGCAGCTTAGTATTTTCCTGGGAAGCCTTGACTTGTGATTCTATGATTCAGTAAAGGTATCTTATGTTTTTTATGAAAGGTCAGTGCGCTGCTGGATATGACCCTTAATTTGAAATTCTCAGTAATGTCTATGAAGTCTTGAACTGTGGTATCAGACCAACTTCTCTGGCTCCATTCCCGGACCAATCATTCCACTTCGCAATAAAAAAAAAAAAGCGAGATAATGGGGGCAGATAACTGGGATTTAATATTACCGTAGATTATTTTTCCTCTTACCTTTAAACAGCCATGTTGCATTTAGGCGCTGGGTGTAAAGCTGTGCTTTGTTAGCAGGTGTCTCCAAGAAATTTGTGATTACACAGGGATTTACAAGCTGGGTTCAGCGACAGCCAGTTATACCCTGGATTTAAGACAGTGCCTGCTGCTGATGGGTAAGATGCGTGTGGCTTAGCCAGGGTCACCGAGGACTCCCTTTTACCCCTCTTCCTTACTTGAGGCCCTTACCACCAAAAGGACAAAAGGCATCTTTGAAAATTAGCTGGAGTTGGCCACTGTTGTACCCTCTTCTGCAATGGAGATTCCCAGTTGAAGATGACGGGTGAAATTTGCAGGCACCAACTAGTCTAAATATATAGAATCATAGAATTGTCCAGGTTGGAAGGAACCTTTCAGGTCATCGAGTCCAACCATCAACCCAACACTGACAAAACCCATCACTGACCCATGTCCCTCAGCACCACGTCTGCCCGGCTTTTAAATCCCTCCAGACGGTCCCCAGGAATCCTGGTTGGAAGGATATCTGTTGAGTTGGGGATGAATCAGAACAGCTACGGAGAAGCCAGGGGATGACCAAGTTGGGCAGGTTTTATCCGAGTGGCTGCTGACCACCCGTGTTTCAGACCTGTTATAGAAAGTTGGTTTTCTGAGGTTTCTTCCCAAAGAGTGTCCGCCTCCAGTTTTTTAGGTAGATGCGTGTGATAAAGAGAATGGAAGCAGAGGGTGATCAACATGAGCTGATAAGCCTGGTCCAGTATGCTTGTGTATCGGATCTTAGGATGCAATTCCTGGCCTGTTCCCTTCGTAACTTGACTCTCATGGGCACCACACAGGAATTCTCATGCTCTACTTAAAATCAACCTGCACGTTGTTTTCTCGTAGGCTGTAAATCACGCAGAGTGTGTTAACTGTGCCTCTTGAAGATGCTTTTGAGTTTAGCGTTCATAAAGCAGAATTAGGAACTCTTACTTTACAGAGTTCCGGAAGAAGAGGAAAGAGAGTGAGGGAGCCAGAAAATATTTTTTGATATATCTTGGTTGTGTTAAAACGCCGTGGCTTGAAATCCTCATTGATAAAGAGCCGAGTTGCACAGGAACCTGAGAAATCTCTCCTTCTGAAGAGAACATTTTGGGGATGTCTGGGAAGTTTGTGTTTATGGACTTAGTTGTGGTGTTGGAGTCGTAAGGAGCCAGTCACTGGGACAGGGAGAGGAACTTTGGTAAAGGAAGGTGCAAGTGGTCTTAATTTTTTAGGCTGTCTCTATCCAGATGAATGATTTTTTCATGAGCCATTCCTAGAGCGGGTGAGGTTTTTCAAACATTCTGGAAGAAATACCTATAGTAGTCACATTTTCTCTTCCCTACCAGAAATGTGGTCTTCTGGATCAGCTCATTAGTCGTTACACTAGTTCATAGGTTACTTTGGAGGACTCGGGACCTCCTACAACATTGCTGTTTCTCAGCATCTCGCTGCTCCTACCGTTTTTTTTGCTGCAAGTTGTTCTTCCCTGACAATGGGTGACTGGAAAGGAGTTTGTAAGAAGCAGCTACGAACACTTTCTGGCAAGAGATGTACTTTTCAGCTCCGGGTTATTGTTTCATTCTCAGTCTTGTTTTAGGCTGATATGAGTAAGACTATTTTGGGCTGCCCTTAAATGGATGTCATCTAGAGGACAGTCTTGTTAAAACTTGGGAGTTGCCTGCTCAGCGGTTCAGTTATGTGCTCTTGGCTGTGGTTGGAGGATATAGTAAATCCAGCTTTAGGGCACTTTAGAACCAAATGAAGAATGTTACTCTCCCATGAAGCAAAATGCCAATCCAGGAGCAAACTCATTTTGCTGGTAAAGTGAGTTTTAACATTTCTAAGTGGATTGACTTTATGCAGGATCATGCATTGTCTGTTTATACTACTCTGCTTTTATGCTGCGTCATGTTCCTCCTGTTTCAGTCGGTGTCCCGGTGGTGAAAGGACCCATATCAGCTTCCTTCGCTGACTAATGCAGCAAAAACACAATCATGTGGCCCTGCCTGGCCTGGGCCAAGCTCGTATTAATGGCTAATTGATAGTCTGCAGCTCCAAGTTTAAAGATCACGAGCTTGGTCTGCTCTTCACGGGCACCACGCATGGAAGTCAAGGTAGTCAGTGGGTCACAGCAGTGCGTGGCTGTCATCGGGCTCCAAGCTGAGCACAGGGAAGGGCGAGGGGTGCCCGAAGGGAGGGACAAACTATGGAATCATAGAATTGCCTGGGTTGGAAGGGACCTTTCAGATCATCGAGTCCAACCATCAACCCAACACTGACAAAACCCATCAGTAACCCATGTCCCTCAGCACCATGTCTGCCCGGCTTTTAAATCCCTCCAGGGATGGGGACTCCACCACTGCCCTGGGCAGCCTGGTTTGAGGCTTGACAACCCTTGTGGTGAAGAAGTGTTTCCTAATATCCAATCTGAACCTCCCCTGGTGCACCTTGAGGCCGTTTCCTCTTGTCCTATCACCTGTTCCTTGGGAGAAGAGACCGACCCCCCCAGCTACACCCTCCTTTCAGGGAGTTGGAGAGAGCGAGAAGGTCTCCCCTCAGCCTCCTTTTCTCCAGGCTGAACACCCCCAGCTGCCTCAGCCGCTCCTCACAAGACTTGTGCTCCAGACCCCTCACCAGCTCCGTTGCTCTTCTCTGGACCCGCTCCAGCACCTCAATGTCTTGAGGTTCCCCTGGACTGGCTTTTATCTCAGTGGCCATCGGTACTCCGTGACACCTTTTTTTCTTTATCTGATAATATTGGCAAAACCACACATGAACCTGCCCCTCTGATATCACAATGGGAAGTTTTGAGTAGACTGTTCTTCTTGAACAGGGTGGTGGGTCTGCTGTGGCGAGGCACAAAGAAATTATCACTTGGAGTCATGTTTCTTCCCAAGGAACAGGCGATAGGACAAGAGGAAATGGCCTCAAGTTGCACCAGGGGAGGTTCAGATTGGATATTAGGAAAAATTTCTTCACTGCAAGGGTTGTCAAGCCTTGGACCAGGCTGCCCAGGGAAGTGGTGGAGTCCCCATCCCTGGAGGTATCTAAAAGCCAGGCAGACGTGGTGCTGAGGGACACGGGTTAGTGATGGGTTTTGTCAGTGTTGGGTTGATGGTTGGACTCGATGATCTGAAAGGTCCCTTCCAACCCCAGCAATTCTATGATTCTGTGATTCTCCTGAGTGATCCTCGTGGGTGTCATTCGTAAGTGACCTGCATCCTCCGGGTTCTGGGGCTTGAGCTGGTGTAACCGGTATTTTCCTAAGCACTTGGTGCTCCCGAGAGACAGAATGGCTTCGTGGTGCCGTGGGCTGTGACTTACTTTCTTCTGTTCTGACTGGAGCTTAAATTGGTGGAAGTGATGAAATTCTTCTTTATTTCAGTTTATTCTCAGGTGGCTTTAAAATAACTTGGTTTTGTATTTCTCTCCCCTCTCTCTGGAAATGTTGTTTCTTCATCTTCAGTAAACTTACACTGGTTTGGGCTTTTGTGTTTTGGGTTGGGTTTTGGGTTTTTCTTTTTCCCCCCTCCCAGTGCAGCTGGTGGAGGCAAAAAAGGGCATTTAGTTTGAAAAGCGGCAGTTTGCATTTCTAGCTATCAGCTCGGCGTTAGTTTTGATTGACTATTATTAAATTAGCATTTCATGCGCGCACTGGGACCGGTGCCAGCGACCTTCTTCAGGAGAGGTTTTGCCTCCTCTCCCCCGGGGACCATTCGCTGTAAAGTCTTGGGGACGAGCAGTTGTCACTCCAGTGAGGATGAGGATGGCTTGGAGCTCTTCAGTCTCTGAAAACCCACTGGCTTTCTTGCTTGTCTGTGATTCTTGGAGTTTTTTTTTTTCCTCCGCGTGGATTATGCGTGCACGCTGACTCAGGGATTGGGTGACTTCGCCTCTTTTAATTTTATAGCCGTGTGGTCCGATCACACTCCTTTTGATCTTCAATGGTATCACATCCCTCCTGACTTTTGAGGAACTTGTCTGACTTGTAGAAATGACCTAGTCTTACAGGGTCTTTTATCTAGTAACCAGGTAAAGTTTGCAGAGATTGATTTGTGGGTTGTTTTTTTTTTTTTCCTCCTTTTTTCACCCACCCCCAGCCTCTACTCTTTAGAAAGCAGATCGAACCCTTGACGTACTCATGGTTCTGGGTCACACACTCTTTCCAGGTCTCAGTCTGTGGTTGGAGAGCACACCCCCAAGTTGCATGAGGATTTGGGGGATAAAACCGCTTCAAGTTCCTGCTGGCGTCAGGCCGTTCTGTGCTGCTCGGTTGCTCCACATGGGCTGTGTAGGAGGTCGAGGGCTGAAGCAGATTACTGAAATCACCCATGTTAAAAATATCCTTTATGCTGGATTATGGTTTTGAAACCAGCATATCGTGAAACTGCTTATCGCTTCAGAATGCCCAGAATTGGATCAGAAATGCTGCGACTGCACTCCCTGAAGTGCTGAAAATGCATTAGCTCCCTTGGCTGCTTCAGATATGTCCAAAACGTTTTATACAGCTGGGCTTCCTGCCTCTGCCAGTCAGGTTTTGTGCTGGGTCAGGGGTTTTCTGTCCTCCTCCTTCTCCCAGCAGAAAACAGAAAGCCAGCATACGTTCTGTACTGGGCGCTTGGCCGGGCCCTGCCCTGGCTCAAGACTGACGTTGGTGTCTGCGGTCCAGGCTTTTGTGATGGTTTTCAAATGACTTCAGCATCTTGGAGATGCTTGGGAAAGGTGATGGGGAGGAAAACATGCAGCTCCAGGAGCTGTGCATTTGGAAGTATGAAGTCTGAAGGAAGGGAAAAATTCCAAACTGTAATTGGAGAAGTGTCCTGATCTGGCCAGGCTGGAGAGCTGGACAGAGAGGAACCTGATGAAATTCAACAAGGACAAGTGTAGGGTGCTGCACCTGGGGAGGAATAACCCCATGGACCAGTAAAGGTTGGGGCTGACCTGCTGGGGAGCAGCTCTGAGGAGAAAGACCTGGGAGTCCTGGTGGACAACAGGATGGCCATGAGCCAGCAATGGGCCCTTGTGGCCAAGAAGGCCAATGGCATCCTGGGGGGCATCAGGAAGAGTGTGACCAGCAGGTGGAGGGAGGTCATCCTCCCCCTCTGCTCTGCCCTGGGGAGGCCCCATCTGGAGCACTGGGTCCAGTTGTGGGCTCCCCAGTTCCAGAAGGACAGGGAACTGCTGGAGAGGGTACAGCAGAGGGCTACAAAGATGCTGAGGGGCCTGGAGCATCTCTCTGCTGAGGAAAGGCTGAGGGACTTGGGTCTTTTTAGTCTGGAGAAGAAAAGGCTGAGGGGGGATCTGATCAACACCTATAAATACTTCAAGGGTGGGTGTCAGGAGGATGGGGCCAGTCTTTTTTCAGTGGTGCCCAGGGACAGGACAAGAGGTGACGGGCACAAACTGGAACATGGGAAGTTCCATCTGAACATGAGGAGGAACTTCTTTGCTGTGAGGGTGGCAGAGCCCTGGAAGAGGCTGCCCAGAGAGGTGGTGGAGTCTCCTTCTCTGGAGACATTCCAAACCCACCTGGACACGTTCCTGTGGGACCTGCTGTGGGTGCCCCTGCTGTGGCAGGGGGTTGGAGGGGATGATCTCCAGAGGTCCCTTCCAACCCCATATCATTCTGTGAAATTAAGACAAATGGGTCTGGCACGTTTTGTGTTAGTGGGGGTATTTTGTGGGAGGTATTTTCGTGTTATTGGGAGCGGGAAGAGAGTTTCCCCCCAGACAGTCCCGTGGGAGGACGAGTGCAGGAGCCGCTTGCTGGGAAGCCAGGACCGAGAGAGCTGGATTGATTTTTCCCTGGAGAAAAAAAACCCAACCCATATGTGGGTTACTGGTGGCACTGGGCGTGTGGCCTCACCCTGCATTGTACACACGGCCTGAGCTTTTGCTGAGTGGGAAATGGACTTACACCCAGGAACTGCCATTGCAGATACCCACACCTGGCTTTCTGAGACTCAGCAATACTCAGCAGACGCTGGAAAAATTTCCCCCAGTTTGCTGTTTCTTTCCTTGGGTTCATATATCTGTGTAAAATTTATATATACGTGTATATTATATTATATATGTATAATATATATTATTATACGCTTGTCTACAAGTGTATAATGTACTTTGAAAGTCTTGCACCCATTTTAAAGTCATGTGCTGAGCTTAAATTTTACATTTATGGTGTAAGATACTTGTAATATTGCTCGGTCGGTGCTACCTGGTCTTGTGACACAATACGCTTGAGCCCAGATTTCTGGAAAGGAGCTCTTTGCAGGAGGCTTGAACAAAGAGCAACTACTTTATAAAACAGGATTGTTTTTAAATAGACACGGGTTTAGATGAAGAGCACGTGAAAACGCTCTCGTAAGTCAGCCCTCTGGAGCAGTTTCCTCTCAGGTTTATTGAGCCTCAAGTCAGGCACTAAAGTGTAGATCTGTTGTGTGTTTCCTGGTGGACAACAGGATGGCCATGAGCCAGCAATGTGCCCTTGTGGCCAAGAAGGCCAATGGCATCCTGGGGGGCATCAGGAAGAGTGTGACCAGCAGGTGGAGGGAGGTCATCCTGCCCCTCTGCTCTGCCCTGGGGAGGCCCCATCTGGAGCACTGGGTCCAGTTGTGGGCTCCCCAGTTCCAGAAGGACAGGGAACTGCTGGAGAGGGGACAGCAAAGGGCCACAAAGATGCTGAGGGGCCTGGAGCATCTCTCTGCTGAGGAAAGGCTGAGGGACTTGGGTCTTTTTAGTCTGGAGAAGAGAAGACTGAGGGGGGATCTGATCAACACCTATAAATACTTCAAGGGTGGGTGTCAGGAGGATGGGGCCAGTCTTTTTTCAGTGGTGCCCAGGGACAGGACAAGAGGGAACAGGCAGTAACTTGAACATGGGAAGTTCCATCTGAACATGAGGAGGAACTTCTTTGCTGTGAGGGTGGCAGAGCCCTGGAAGAGGCTGCCCAGAGAGGTGGTGGAGTCTCCTTCTCTGGAGACATTCCAAACCCACGTGGACACGTTCCTGTGGGACCTGCTGTGGGTGCCCCTGTTCTGGCAGGGGGTTGGAGGAGATGATCTCCAGAGGTCCCTTCCAACCCCATATCATTCTGTGATTCTGTGTACTGCCTGATTTTCTTTAAGTGGGGCAAACGTGCTGTATGTCTTCAAATCATCTTTTCATTTGCGCCTTCTTGTTCAGTCCGTTCCTGAAACGCTCTCTCACCTCCTGCCACTTTCCCATTTTTGAACTACTTCTAAGAATTTGCTCTCCTTTTTTTTTTTCCCAAGCACATGTTTTGAAGCAGATGGGGGATATTTTAGGAACTTTTTTGTGCCAAAATTGAACCTCTGTTCTTTTTTTCCCTTAGTATGCAAAACTGAAAAAATTTATAGGGATCGAGAATTGGATGTGTAAAACATGGACAAGTAAAAAGTGGCCGGTAAGGCATAAAATTGGAACAAAAGTGTTGCAGGATGTGACATTGTCACAGGAATAAACAGCAAAAAAAAATAATCAGATCCCACAGGCTGCCTTGAAATGATAATTTTTAGGAAAAATCCATGACTGCTTGTGGGTTTCAAACCTGACACTGTTCTGCCTCTAGAGAAACTGCTTTTGTGAGTTATGTGTCACGCTTTGCAGAAGACGAAGCTGCGAGAACGCCTGGTTTATGTTAGCCTCAAACAGATACATTCATAATATTTGCAGTCAGAAATCCCTTCTTCCTGTTGATTGGCTCATCTCCTAAAGCTCCCACGTAAGCCGAATCTTGAATTTCTTTCCCTGGCTCTAGCTCCGTTGAATCTAGCAGAGGTCTGTGGAAGATGTCAGGAGCCGGGTGCTGGGTGGCAGAGGTTCACCTCGTCCTGCTGGAGAGAGGGCTTCAGCTGAGCTTCCACCAGCTCCACGTCAAGCAGGAGTGAAATGTGGATTTCTCCTGGCCGGTACACCTCCAGTCACAGCCCCGTGGGTTCCTTTAAGAGAAGGAAAGGAAAACGAACAGGCAGCTGATTTTATCAGTTTTTATAGAGTGGTGTCATTTTATGGTAAGCAATCTAAACATAATAAAACAATGGCTTCAACTGCTACACCTACCCCAGGGTCCAGTGCCAGCATCTCCTCTTGTATTTCCCCGTGTTGTGATAATGTTACTTTCTTGTTTGTGCAGAAGAAAGCTTCCATTTTATTCACTCGTTATTTTTCCTAGTAGTTACTTCGTTTTTGGAGTGTATCCAAGTTGAGCAGTTCTCCCGATGTTGTCGGAGATTTAGATTGGAATCCAAATGATAGAATTTACTGTGTCAAAATAAATTCAAATAATCCTTACCTTGGTTTCAGGATGGTGCTCCCGGAGGCTTCACCCGTGAGCTGAGATAAACCTGTAGAGTTCTTGACGTTCCAGTCAGTAAGAGTTTTTGAAAACAAGATTTGGTCAAGAACTGAGACTTGTTTTTAAATCCCATAATGGGAATTAATTGCAACCCCTGAAACACCTCTGTGGGGTGAAACGTTTCACGTAACAATGAGATCACTTATTGCGGAGTTTTTTAAAAACCAAAACCAGTAAAAGTCTCTGCCACTTTTCAAAAATGTCTCATTAATACTAAAACCAGTTGTAGCAATCTGAATAGCAGGACAGAATATTACTGAATGCGTGGGTGATGGTTTTTGGAGTTAAATCCATGTAATGGAGATGTTTCAAGCAAATAACCCGTATTGGGGCTTGCATTCTCCTTGATTGCTCAGAGGCACCAGTAGCCTTAGGTTGTGGTTCCTCTGGGGCTTCATGACCAGCTGAGGAGACCAGGGTGTGGGTGGAGAGGGAAGATGTTGGGATGGACCGAACGGGCAGGAGCAAAGGGCTGCCTGCAGGAAACACCGTCTGAGATGCCGATGGGGAGGCGACCGCTCAGAAAAGAGGTTTCTGAGGGAACGGGTCTGTTTAAATGGCTTGTTCTCAAGAACATACTGAATGTAGCATGAAAGCTGACAGTCAGCCTTGTGGCTGTCCACAGGGGGTGTCAGAACTCAGTTCACTTCTACAAAAGGCCCTCGAGGGAGGAAAAGAAGAGGAGCTGGGTGGTTTCTCTGGGCTGTTGAGGGATATACCTACCCTCTGGTTCCCTCCTCATTGCTCCAGAGCCCTGTAGCAAGTGTGCTCCTGTCTTGAGGAACGACAGGCTTATGTCGCTGTCGTGCTCGAGGGACAGGAGCAAGCACCAGCGAACCTGTGCGTTCTCATGTGCCCGTTGAAAAGATGAGTCCTCCCAAATGTGCGGTTGCTGGTCAGTTGGCAGTAAGGCGACAAACTTGCAAAGCTTTCTTAATTTTTGTTTCCTCCTTGTTCCCTCCTCGTGTGCGCGCGTCATCGCCAACCGTGTCACCCGCATCGTGGTCCCACACGGGCTGGTGGTTTCATTGCGGCTGGAAAAGAGGGGTTGGTACCTCAAAAAGGAAAAGCTTTGAAGTTGTGTACGATCCAGCCTTTTCCTACGTTGTCAGGAGAAAGGGTGCTTTGTCACTTTGCCTGCAGATTTTGGTCTCGTAGCACTTGTAGATGTCTCAGGGTTCTGTACAGGAGATGACTGGCGTTGCTCTGGAGAGAGGAGACAGCGTTCTCTGCTCAGACAAGGGGTCTTCAGGATGGGGAAGAGCTGAGATGAGTCGTTCTGGGTCTGCTCTACTCATTCTGCAAAGCAGTCATCTTGGGTATCAGCCCCCTGTTGATTATTTTAAAAGAAACTGGGCTTACGTTTGGAATTTAAAATATTATAGGGCAAGTTCTTGCTGCAGAAAGCAGAGGCTTTGGTCCTCTTCTGCTCCTGGTGAGTGCAACCTTTTGCTGAGAAAGGGTGTAAATAAATGCTGGTTTCAAGCTGAGGGGGGAAAATGCATCCAAGATAAATTTGGCAACACGTTCTGAAAGTGCATCAACCAGACCGGGCTGAGTGCAGTCAGAAGCTCTTTTTCCCGTGTGATGGAGCCCATATGCAAGTACGTGAGAAAAACAAAACACATCGAGCCCCTAAAAACGAATCCGTCTGTTAGGGCTGTTTATTCAAGCATCCGCGTATGGGCTGTGGCAGCATCACTTGGGTCCAAGGCTCCTTCCGAGTTTGGCCACTGTCACCGCAGCGTCCCAACGCTTCACAGGTCGCAGAGGAAAGAAATGATATTATTTCTGTCTCCGCAGCCTGTTAATGGAAGCAGCCTGTTTAGCTTATTGACTCACTATCTTTGGGACACGTGCACTAATACACACAGACAGCATCTAACTTGGGTGGCTTGCTGAAGGCAGCGGTTGTCACTGGCAGGGCAAGTCCTTGGTGGCTCTTCTCCCTGCTCAGGTCCAGGCCCTGCGCATCCCGTCTGTGAGAGCCTCCAGCTCTGGCTGATGGCTGCGTTCTTCCATCCACTGTTGATGGTTGACTGATGTTGCTTGTCACAAGGAGTTTTGGTGGTGGAGAACATGTCTCGGTCACAGAATCACAGAATGGTTTGGGGTTGGAAGGAACCTCTGGAGATCATCTCCTCCAACCCCCTGCCAGAGCAGGATCACCCAGAGCAGGTCCCACAGGAACGTGTCCAGGTGGGTTTGGAATGTCTCCAGAGAAGGAGACTCCACCACCTCTCTGGGCAGCCTCTTCCAGGGCTCTGCCACCCTCGCAGCAAAGAAGTTCCTCCTCATGTTTAGGTGGAACTTCTTATGTTTGAGTTTCTGCCTGTTGTCTCTTGTCCTGGTCCTGTGAAGGACTCGAGTGCCAGCTTGGTTGTCATGAGTGGGCTTCTTATGTCTTGTGGGGAGCAGTGTGGGGCTGGGGCTGTTCCTTGCAAGCCACGTCGTGTTTCTCTTTTCCAGCTGTGGTTGCAATGACCAGATGGGGTTGGAACAGGATGATCTTGAAGGTCCCTTCCAACCCAAACCATTCTCTGATTCTATGACCAGCAGCAACTGCAGGTGATGGGTATGTGCACATGGGTCACTCCAAGTTTGTCTCTGGCAGCGCAGGGAGGGGTTGCAGAGGAGCAGGAGTCCTTTGGGTAGTGCCTGTTGGAGTGTCCAAGCAGATGACGTGGTCAGAGGTAATTGTTCTGCTCTCTTCTTCCCAGCATCTCCACCTGGAGTGCTCCCACTGTGCTTTATGGATAGCAGTTACAGTTATCTATACCTTTATAGGTAGGCTGCTGGGAAGAGAGACCTTGGAGTCCTGGTGGACAACAAGTTGCCCATGACCCAGCAATGTGCCCTTGTGGCCAAGAGGGCCAGTGGTCTCCTGGGGTGCATTAAAAAGAGCATGGTCAGCAGGTGGATGGAGGTCATCCTCCCCCTCTGCTCTGCCCTGGTGAGGCCCCATCTGGAGCACCAGGTCCCATTCTGAGCTCCCCAGTTCAAGAAGGACAGGTTCAAGAAGCTGGAGAGAGTCCGGCAGAAGATACAAAGGTGATGATACAAAGGTGGAGCATCTCTCTGCTGAGGAAAGGCTGAGAGACCTGGGTCTTTTTAGCCTGGAGAAGAGCAGCCTGAGGGGGGATCTCATCAATATCTAAAGGGCAGGTGGCAAGAGGATGGGGTCAGGCTCTTCTCACTGGTGCCCAGTGAGAGGACAAGGGGAAGCGGACATAAGCTGGAACGTGGGAAGTTCCCATCTCAACATGAGGAGGGACTTCTTTCCTTTGAGGGTGGCAGAGCCCTGGAACAGGCTGCCCAGAGAGGGTGTGGGGTCTCCATCTCTGGAGATACTCAAGCCCACCTGGACACGTTCCTGTGGGACCTGCTCTGGGTGACCCTGCTGTGGCAGGGGGTTGGAGGTGATGATCTCCAGAGGTCCCTTCCAACCCCCACCATGCTGTGATTCTGTTTTCTGGGACAAAAGTCCTGCCTGGTAAATGATGCTGGGCTCTGAGAAGAAGATGAGGGTGGTTCATTCTGCATGCTCGGGAAGATCTTACTTCCCTTGCCTCCTGCCCGCAGGAGCCGCGTGCTGCGTGGTGGGACGGACACACTGCGGTTGGCAGGTCTGACCCACGGCTGTTGGGCGATGCTCCTTCGTGACCCAACTTTCACAACCCTCTCTCCTTCCCGGAGCCGTTGACACCCGCAGCGCCCCGGGTTATTGCTCTTTAAATGTGACTTTCACACGGACTCTGCCTTACGCTCTCCGTTTCGGTTACAGCCGGCTTCGGGGTTGGTGTGTTGGGTTTTTTTTTTTTTATTTTTAATTTGTTCAGTCCAGAGTTTGCTGGAGTCTCTTCCTGATTGCAAAAGACGTTTGAAACGGGCAGCATCGTAAAATCTTATCAGCAAGTCATAACTCTGGTTTCTTGCTCCCCAGCTGCGTCCCGTGTCTATTCCCCGGAGCGAGGTGTATCTCCACGCTACGGCTCCCCTTGCCACACCAGCCCCTCGGCTTTATTTACACCAAACACCGGGTTTCCCTCTTCTCCCCCCAATGAATCACGGCGTTGTAAAAGCGCTGGCCTGGGTGGCCAGTGTCCCACAGGTTGTGGTGGCCAAGCGGTGGCAGCACTCCGTCCATCGGGAGGGATGGAGGGGACCGGCTTTGGGGACAGGGGACAGGGAAACCAAGGTGACCGTGCTGCTTTAGACCTCTTTGAAGAGGAGTTGCTAACAAGGAGACCCGCAGGAAGAATTTATAACGGGATGAGCAAAATGGAGACTGTCAGATAAGTGTAGCCAAGGGGAAGGAGACAAGGAGTTTGAAGGAATTGGGTGTTTTTTTCAGCTTAACACAAATAATGATTCTGCCCCTCTGCTCCGCTCTGGGGAGACCCCACCTGGAGAACTGCATCCAGCTCTGGAGTCCTCAGCACAGGAAGGACATGGAGCTGTTGGAGTGGGGCCAGAGGAGGCCACGGAGATGCTGGGAGGGCTGGAGCCCCTCTGCTGTGAGGCCAGGCTGAGAGAGTTGGGGACGTTCAGCCTGGAGAAGAGAAGGCTCCGGGGAGACCTTCGAGCCCCTTCCAGTCCCTCAAGGGGCTCCAGGAAAGCTGGGGAGGGACTCTGGATGAGGGAGGGGAGCCATAGGAGGAGGGGGAAGGGTTTGACACTGACAGAGGGGAGATTGAGCTGAGATCTGGGGAAGAACTTCTTTGGTGTGAGGGTGGTGAGAGCCTGGCCCAGGTTGCCCAGAGAAGCTGTGGCTGCCCCATCCCTGGAGGGGTTCGAGGCCAGGTTGGAGGGGGCTTGGAGCAACCTGGTGTGGTGGGAGGTGTCCCTGCCCAGGGCAGGGGGTGGCACTGGATGGGCTTTAGGGTCCCTTCCAACCCAAACCATTCTGTGATTCTAAAGAATTTGGTTTGGAACCACAGCACTTTCCCCTGGAACCCAAGTGAGGTTTGTTGTGCTAACGCTGGGCGCTCAGAAATGCTCTTTATCTCCCAAATTCCCCAGAGCGGAGGCAGATGGACTCGCTCCTTCCTCACGGTGGGCTCTGCTGGCTGGAGAAGAGACTTTCCCTCTTCTTTTCGGCTTTGTGCTATTTGATTTCCTTCACTTTTTCCCATTTTAAGCTCACTTTTCTGGCCGTTATGAAGCCCGGGATCCCTGTGAGCGTTAAATTGGTTTTGTTCTGAGTAGTCTCAGAGACTCACGGGGTATTTCTGGGAGCTGTGTCTGCCGGTGCTCTGCAGATTGAGGTTGGAGTCCCGCGCTGTGTCGTGGGCGACGTGTGACTCTTGTTAAAATCCTATTGACGCATAATGTCACTTCTGAAAAAACCATTTGGTACCGACCTAATTATCTACCCAGAGAGGCCAATTACTCAAGGAGCTCATACTCATATTTTTTTTTTTTCCCACTTTGAGTATATTCTGTCAGATCTAGACCCGGAAAATAGACACCCGATATTTTTTAATTAATTTTTTGAGTTTCTTTTCCAGAACCTTGCAGGAGCGGTAATGGGGACGTGGATTTAGATAAGAAGTGTCTAGATGTCCCGTGCTTTTTACCTAAATACAAGGAGCTGGAAAACAAATCTTGAAATAAGGCACGTTTCTCTTTAGAGTCACTAAAAACATTCCCACCGTCTCTTCTGTCCAGTGTCCTTCTACCCATCTCCTCCATGGGATGGTGAAAATTGCTTTCCTTGCTGCAGTGCTTCACTGATAGGGCCAGTTTTCCCCCAAAAACCCAAGTGAAGATTTTCTTGTTGTTTCACGTGATTTGTTTTTTTAATTTTTTTTTTTTTTTTTTTTAATTTCTGCAACTCCCCCTTCGTGTTATTTGAAAAATTCCAGGGGGCTGGAACGTTTCCCCCCGTGCAAATTCATCAAGGATGTTTTCTCGCTGGTTTTTTGTTTTGTTTTGTTTTGTTTTTTTCCCTGAAGAGATCCTGGGGTTATCCGAGAAGGGCAGAAAAGACCAAGTCAGGGGAGGTGGCGCTGGGGAGTCTAATCCCTCAACTCCCGCGGATTAGAGTCAGGGCACCGCGCCAAGGCGACCCAGGCTCTATTCCTGGCCCTTTAAACCCACCCCCAGCTCCTTAGGAGGAAAGCATCAGCCTCCCGATGTGTCCTAAGCAGTTTTCCAACCCTCTCCGGCAAAAAACCCCGTTTAATAATAAACGGATCCAAGGGGGGAAAAAGGAAAAAAAAAAAAAAAAAAAAAAAGGTGGGAGGGTGGGGGGAAGCGTGGGGGTCTCTTGGAGCAGAGATTTCCCTCGGTGGAGGGCAGCCGGGGAAGCAATTCCTTTTTAATTTCCTTTTATTGTAGGAATAGCGTGTGGTCGGACACAGCAAGGGCCCCCGACGCCTTGGTGCTCAGGGAGCGGAGGCGGGTGCCGGGGCAGGGGGTGCGCGGGGCGGAGAGAGGAGACTTTACGGAGGAATAAAGCGCGTGCGGTTTGGGTTTGTGTCTGGAAATCCAGGCCCATCTGTTCCAGATGTTTTCAGTTGTGTTTATAGCAAGTAGCTACTGTGATGCTTGGGGAGGGGAAAAAAATAAAAATAAAATAAAATAAAATAAAATAAATGGGGTGTGCCTTCACAACCGTTGCGAACGGGCAAGAGCATCCATGCAATATACATTCCCTTTTGTTGCCTTATCACTCTCTACAACTACTTGAAAGGACACTGTAGAGAGGTCGGTGCTGGTCTCTTCGCACAGGTAATTAATGACAGAACGAGAGGGAATGGCTTCAAGCTCCAACAGGGTAGGTTTAGACTGAACATTAGGAAAGAATTTTTCACAGAGAGAGTGGTCGGGCATTGGAACAGGCTGCCCAGGGAGGGGGTTGAGTCACCATCCCTGGATGTGTTTAAGAGCCGTTTAGATGTGGTGTTGGGGGATATGGTATAGGGGAGAATTTTTTAGAGTAGGGTAGATGGTTGGACTCCATGATCCCAAGGGTCTCTTCCAACCTGGATGATTCTATGATTCTATTATTCTTAGCAAAGATGCGGAAATAGTCTTGAATAATTTAATGAAGAAGTGAAGCTTTTGGGAAAAGCTTCTGTGCGAGCACCTGAGCGGTGGCTCTGTGTGTTTTGGTGGCAAGAAGCGGGTCCTGCCCCTTGGCCCAGGGCAGCGGCTGCCTGGGAGATGGGATCTTGCCAAAATCAGGAGTTTTGTCCTTTTTTCTCCGTGACGTGTTTGAGACTCGTTCGTGGGAGCTGAGCTGTGGAATAAGAACCAAGGATGAGGCCAGTGGTGTCTTAGTGAAGGGGCTTGAGGTGGAGGAAAACTTGGCAAAGATGGGAGATGGGCTACTACTTTCAGAAAATGAGGGCTTTGGTCCTTTCTTTTGTGGCCAAAATGGGGTTTTGGGGGGTTTTTTCTTTGTTTTTTTTTATGTTTTTGGCTCAGGTAGGCATTGACGTGCACGGTAGGTACCCTAAGGCATTGTAATTTCTCGATGTCCACCCGCTCAGGTTTTTACACTCTCCAGAATTTGAATGTGCCCTTAAAAAAAACCCCTCTGTTGAGAGTTTGCTGCCAATGCACTTGGAGGATCTTATGGGATCACGAGTGGAGGCGAGAGGGATGGGAAGAAGTTTGGAAGGCTTTGTCTCCTTTTGTACTGAGTTTGTCCCTAATTCCCTCTAGGGAATATAAGGAAAAGGTACTTTTATTTTTTTTTGTCATTACCCACAAAACGGCTGTTTCTCGCCATTGATAAGAAAAAAAAGGGTTACCAGCTCGGTCTCTGGTTGTATGAAGATAAAAAGCTTCCCCAGCGAGCGGCAAATGTGTGCTTAGCCTCTAAGCGATGGGAAAGGAGATTATTTAACACAGCTAGATTTGTTGTTTGGTGGTTGTTTTTTTTTTTCTCTTTGTTATTTTAGCGTTTCCTTGTCAAAAGCGCGTTTGCGGATGAGCCCTGGGAAAGCCCACAGGGTCTTATTTTGGGGGTGAACCGCAGCGGCACCCCTTCTGCGGAATTCTGAGGAATCCCGTGGCGGAGAGGGTAGAATTTAGGAGTCGGCGCGTGTAGAAGAGAAGCAGATAAAGAAGTGGAGAGAAAAGGGGAGGGGGAAAAGACGGCGGGTCCCCGAGGGGATGAATGAATGGGTGACACACATAAGTGACTGGCTGGGGTGGGCTGGCTTGCTGCGGCCGGAGCCGCGGATAATCCCCGTATGCCAGATTTCTGCGAGGCCGGCATGTGACACAGGGCTCGCCGCCCGCCGCACAAGTGTATTAAGAGGCTGGTCCCCCCCCTCCGGGGGCATTCTCACACACGCGTGTGTGTCTGTGTGTGTCTGTGTGTGTCTGTGTGTAGTACGTGGACTCCCTTGTGTGCGCCGTTCCGCAGCCCAGCTCTTTCAGAAGAACTTTAAAAGGCGTTAAACTGGAATTCCACAAACTCGGCTGTCGCACAGACAGCCCCAAACTTGCCTCTCTGCTTTTTTGGGAAAAAAAAAAAAAAAAAAAAGGTGGAAGGGGGGAAAAAAAATCCAACCCAACAAAACAAACAAGAAACAGGAAAAAACCCAACAAAAGCCCAAAGACTTGTAGCCGGGATTACCTTTCTCCCACCTGTCGCCGCCCATGTCCTCTCAAGGTTAGAACTGGACCGGCTTAAACCCAGCGGCGTTTGAGAAGGAGCTCTATGAAGGCACGGCAGGCGCCGGAGGGAGAGCAGCGGAGCCCGCGGGAACATGACCAACAGCCTGCAAGTTAACCTGCCCAGGACCTGGGCTGGGTCAAACACCTCGCTCCAGGAGAAGTCTGAGCATTCCTTTTTTCTTTTCTATTACTATAGGATGGAGGACGAGGCCGTCCTGGATAGAGGGGCTTCCTTCCTTAAGCATGTGTGCGATGAAGAAGAGGTGGAAGGTAAGAGACCTTGGGCTGCCGTGGGGAGGAAAAAAGGGTGCCGTGGCAATTTGTGTTTGTGTGTCCGAGCCGCACGGTCAGCAGGGACAAAAAAGGCACCTTTGTTTTTCCGAGTAATTAATCCTAAAACTGCCTGAAACAGAGGGTGAGCTTGAGCGGGGAAAAACTGACTTTTTTAAAGAAATCCTCTTTTTCAGTTCAGGAGGGAATGTTGTTACATGCTGCCGGCACACGTTCCCACAAAATCCTGTTCTCTGTGTTTTGCAGAGTGGCCCTGAAATATTGGGGCTTTTGGGTTTTCTTTCCCCTGTGAGCACAGTTTTGGCAACGCTGGCACTTGGAAGTGCAGGAATTCGGTGGCAGGTGGAGAAGGGAACTGGAAAAACCAGCAGAATTTGTACCGAGGGGTTATCGTTTTATCCTTTTAGCTTAGGAGGCACAAAGAGGAGGCTTTTCCCCTCAAAGAGGAACTTTTGAACAGAGGAAACAGTTTCTCCACTTTTTAGGAAAGGAGTAGGCTCCTTGGAAACTGTTTTCGTTTTCTTTCTATTGAAAGATGTTGTGAAATCCCAAAGGTAAAAGGAATTTGAAGGAGTTCAGTTTAAGGTTGTTGGTGGAAAATTATTAAGCTGATAGGAATGAATTATTTACAGGAAATTATCTTTTTCTTGTTTTTGTGAGGATCAGTTGACTGTGTGCTTGATAAACGAGTGGGAGAGAAGGAGGAAGGACGGTGGGGTACGTACTCTGCCTAGAAGGGAAAGGAGGCCAGAATTTCACCTCCCGGTCCTATCCTTCCCTCTTGACTTAGGTAGATGATTTGATTCTAATTTCTTTATTTGCAAACAAACGCCTGTGGCTTTGGGGTTTAAAATCTTTTGAAAAGTGTAGGGTTACAGCCATGTCAGCGTCACTGGTAACGGACGGTAAAGGACCGAGCAGTATGAAAGAAAATAATCTCCAAAAAGATGGATTAGAGCACTTCCCGCACATCAAACCAGTCGTTTCCGTGGAAAAGGCTGCGTTTTCTTCCGCCCTCGTATGAAGTAATCTGCGCTCAGGAGCTGTAAATCATCCTGTTGGGTTTAACAAAGCCGTTTGCTGTCTGCAGGGTCGGGGTGGCGGGGTTTATGTGTGAGCCTTCTGCTGGTGCCATAACGGGCGCTTTGACGGAGCGGAAAGATTCGAGAGGGGAGAGAGGGAGAGCGTTTATTTTACAGTCTGAAATGCGGCCACGTGCTGTTGCGGTGTGTGTTGCCCCGCGTGTGATTTATTGTGTCACCCTCGTTTGATTTGTTTGGGCAAACAGACCGGTCGCAGAGCATCTCGCTGGGGTAAGGAGAAGAGGAGGTGAAGCAAAGTATTTCTAATTGCACACAGTAATTTCTCATTGTCTCTGTCCGGAGAGACCTGGAGCCGCGTGACGGGCTCGGTCCCTCCTTCGTGCCGAAGGCAGCGCCGTGATTCTCGCCAGGATTTCCCAAACGACCCAGCTAAATCCCAAAAGGAGCTGCCGTCTGTGGCGGGGCCAACGCTGTAGCATCTGCCGGCGTCCCCGTGCATGGACGGTGGGGTAGGTGAGATACTGCTCATCTCCTCCACTCTTCTGGGGTGGGACAGCCTTGAATTCATAGAGTACCGGGCAAATCTGGGGCATTTTCACAGCGCATGTAATTATTAAAGGCTTTGGCACTATGGAGAGGTCTTATTTGCCATAGAGGGGAAGATGTGTGTCCTCAGCTCCATAGAATCATAGAGTTCCCGAGGTTGGAAGGGACCTTTCAGGTCATCGAGTCCAACCGTCAACCCAACACTGACAAAATCCACCACTAACCCATATCTAACGCTCTACACAGCTATGTGCCCCGTATATAAGTGCACTTAATGTATGTGTGTGTAATATACAGTCATAGCCTGCATGTATAGAGTGAGTTGCAGACTCACAGAATGGTTTGGGTGGGAAGGGACCTTAAAGCCCACCCAGTGCCACCCCCTGCCCTGGGCAGGGACACCTCCCACCAGACCAGGTTGCTCCAAGCCCCCTCCAGCCTGGCCTCGAACCCCTCCAGGGATGGGGCAGCCACAGCTTCTCTGGGCAACCTGGGCCAGGCTCTCACCACCCTCACAACAAAGAAGTTCTTCCCCAAGATCTCAGCTCAATCTCCCCTCTTCCTGATGTTTAATATCTGATGGAAAGGGCTAAAACATCAGTTGGTGCTGACAGTTGGCGTAGATGCTTTCAAGTCTCTCTGCTGGGTTTCCGCGCTGCCGGTGGAGTGGTTTCAAGGAGAGCGTTTGTCTGGAGACCTGAAGCTGTCGGCTCTGAAGTGCTCTCCATTACATCAGCCGCTCTCCTGGTATAATTATAACTTGCTTTTCTAAAAGGCTTACAGTGGTTGCATCCTCTGTAGAAGAAAGTAACAGCAAGTGGAATTGTTACCTCCAGATATATCTCATTTTTCTGGTAGTTCTTATTTTTGGCCTGCCTTCATGAGGAAATAACATAAAGCTGTTTGGAAATAACATAAAGCATAAAGTTGTTTGGAAATAACATAAAGCATAAAGTTGTTTGCTTCTCTTGCCTTTCTGTTCCTCCCCCAATAATTTTTTCCACCTAGCAGTCAGTTTTGATCACATTTCTTGGGAAGGCTCTTAATTTCGCCAAACTTGGAGGAAAAAAAAACCCCAAACCTGAGCAGAGAGGAAAGGGGAATTGTAACTTTTGCACAAAGAGAGGAACAGCGTGATGTCATTCCCTTGGTAGCCGATGACCTGGAATTACGGGGATGAGATGGAGATGGCAACTCTGAATTCCCCACGTCGCTCGCTAATTTGATTATGTAGCGGTGAGAGGGAGAGGGAAGGGCTTGGCTTTTTAAGGAGGGGAGGGGGGAAAAAACGGGCATTTCTGGTCAGGAGGATGTTGAGACATTTTCAGCTTGGGGCAAACTGCGGGTCGTGCCCTTGCTGAGTAAATGTGATGTTAATAGAAACCGCACAGAACCTGACAAAAGCACGTCCCGCTGGCCCCGTTCCAGAGGCTGTTTAACGCTTCCCTAGGATGGCACCTCCGTCTGCTCCCGTGCTGGAATGTGGTGCTAGTTCGTTAGCGGTATCAGCTGTTAACATCCAAAATTATTCCCTTGCAGCTCAGCCCTTATCTGTCTTTATCAATGAGAGGGCTTAATTGATTAATTGACAGTACGGGTCAGTTAGGAAGAGCTGCAGGGATCCCGGGTCGGGCGTTCAGGCTGTGGAAGAAAAGTGGGAAAATGTGAAAATGTAGGCTTTTTTGGTGGGGGGGGGGAAAGCAGGAAGAGGCGCTGCCCTAAGCTGAACCCCCCTGTGCGAGAAAACCCTTCCCATTCATTTCAAGCACGGCACGTTCCTTTCCTTGAAGGTAATGACATGCTGCGGTACCGCCACTGCTAGGAGCGCTGGTATGTGTGACATAAACAGATTACTTAATCGCCAATTTTGCAAGAGGGGAAAAGTAAAGCTCCACCTTATCCTTTGAGATAAGGTATTCTTGGCTCTCTAAGCGTAACTTCCCCCGGGCTCGCTGCCGCCCTGGCTCGCCGATGCTTGGGTCCGGCTCTGACGGGTGTTGCTCTCTTGCTCTCAGGGGTCTTCTCCAGCAATTCAAGTGATTCCCAAATTAAGGGCCTCGAGAATTTCTCTTAGATCCCACCGTTGTAGGAGCAAATTGAGGAAAAAACGCTGTTAGAGTGGAAGCTTTTTCATGGATGCTCTTACCGTTACGGGATTTATTATATAGAGGGGGTTGTATATTTCAGTGCAGGGGTTTTATAATAAATTTCCACAACTACTTTTCCCATTTTAGCTGACTGCTCCCCACACTTTCCCCCCTCCTCCCTTTCTATTCTCAACCCTCTTGTGTCACTGCACTTTGCTGGTAGAAGGCTGTGTGATGCCCTAAGCCTATGATTATTATCATAGAATCATAGAATGGCTAGAGTTGGAAAGGACCTTAAAGATCATCTAGTTCCAACCCCCCTGCCATGGGCAGGGACACCTCTCACTAGAGCAGGTTGCTCAAAGCCCCATCCAGCCTGGCCTTGTGAGAGAGACTCTAAGATTACTTAGAGAGAGGTTGAAAGGGCAAAGATATTTGTGCAAAACTTTACCTTTATTAACAGTGGGCAGAAAGTAGGAGAAACGAGTTATATTTACCCATTGACTTAACTTTCTTTTTCTTCTTTGAGCAACCTGCTCTAGTGGAGGTGTCCCTGCCCAGGGCAGGGGGGTTGGAACTCGATGATCTTTAAGGTCCCTTCCAACCCAAACCGTTCTATGATTCTATGATTCTCTCATCCCCACCCTCAGTTTTTGATGACTGACTGTAGCCAGACCTTCCCCACTTTCAGAAATAACCAGGAGACCTGTTTCATATCAGTTAGAGTTTTTAATTGCTTCTGAAACAAATATGATTAAAAACCTAATCAGATAAAATCTCAGCACAGAATGTACTTACTTAATTTTCTTTGGTACCTTTAATTTATATGCAGAGAATAGAGTGGGCTGTGTTTTGCCGTGGTAAGACTGACTCCAGGCTTTGCTCCTGCAAAAGCAAATGAAAAGGTTTAGTCCTATGGCTTCGCTGCAGATTTTTGATAATACGGTAAATCTCGATGGAAGAGTCGGGGGCGGTTTTTATGAGTGTGGCTTAATTAAGTCACTAGTGCAAACGCCACGAGGTCTGTGAAATACGAATCGCTCCTGAAGTGGGTCGTTGAGAATTTTTTTTGTCGTTAAGATAATATCACTTTTCACTCATTTGTCGGCCTGACGCTAGTAAATCTCTGAGGCTGCTTACTACGGGCGATTCCCGGCAAGGCATCTGTCTTCCCCGTCACGGCATGGGATGTCCTTCCGGTCGTTGCAGATGCTTTTCATCCGTGGTCAGGAGGCAGCATTTAGCTTTCGGGTTGCTGGGGTTGTGCGAGAAGGTGTGGGTGCCCGCCTCCTCCGAGCTGTGTGAGAAGAACTGCAGTCCGAGTTGAGATGACGATAAAACTGGCTTTACATAAGGTGGCGATAGGTCGGCCGCGCAGGCGGGAGAAAGCGAGAAAGTGTTGTAAGAACAGCTGAGTCAATATGTGCTGTGGCTTGTCCCTCACGAGGGGAAAGGTGGCGTTTTCCCTTAAGCCGTGATAAGTTTTGCACTGACACGTGCGGTGAGCGTAAGGTACGTGGCAGCGAAGGAAGGTCTTTCCGGACCAGTCCGACAGCGACTGGCTTTTTCCATCTCTGATGGGTTTAGGAGCCATCATCAGTGCTCTGACCTGGTGGTGAAACTAATTTTGCTGAGGGCCGTTAATTATAAAGGTGGCACCTTCCAGCCTTAGAATCATAGAATGGTTCAGGTAGGAAGGGACCTTAGAGCCCACCCAGTGCCACCCCCTGCCCTGGGCAGGGACACCTCCCACCACACCAGGTTGCTCCAAGCCCCCTCCAACCTGGCCTTGAACCCCTCCAGGGATGGGGCAGCCACAGCTTCTCTGGGCAACCTGGGCCAGGCTCTCACCACCCTCACAGCAAAGAAGTTCTTCCCCACATCTCAGCTCCATCTCCCCTCTGTCAGTGTCAAACCCTTCCCCCTCCTCCTATGGCTCCCCTCCCTCATCCAGAGTCCCTCCCCAGCTTTCCTGGAGCCCCCTGAGGGACTGGAAGGGGCTCTAAGGAGGTCTCCCCGGAGCCTCCTCTTCTCCAGGCTGATCCCCCCCCATCTCTCTCAGCCTGTCCTCACAGCAGAGGGGCTCCAGCCCTCCCAGCATCTCCGTGGCCTCCTCTGGACCCGCTCCAACAGGTCCAATGGAGCCTTTGATGGGAACAACTTCTCTGAGTGGATGTCTTCAGTTCCTGGAGCCATCCTGAAGCTGCTGGTCCTTATCCAGAGAGAGCGGCCACTGGGATGGTGCAGAGTGTTTCAGTCTAGGGCCATGGGCCCTCGTTGGTTCAGCGTGCTCATGGTAATGACTCTACAGAGGTCACTTCATAAACCCTTTCTTGTTTTGTGCTTCAGTGTCTGGAGATGCTGCCCACCATCAGCAGACATGCAAGCTGGTGTTGTAGTTGAGCATCTGCTGTTTACATGATGGTCTGGTCCTCTCCTGGGTCATATAAGTTAGGAGTCAAGTCTAGACTTGTTTGACTGTCTTCTCCCACCCATTGTATGGACCTTCCTCTGCCCAACAGCTCTTTTTTAAGGTCTAATAATACTGGATGTGACAGTTCAGGGTAGAGAGCGAAGAACCGATACAGCCTTTGCTCAGTCTTCAGATGTGAGCCCCAGATGTGCTGGGGTTGGAACTAGATGATCTTTAAGGTCCCTTCCAACCCAAACCATTCTATGATTCTATGACCCTTCATGAATTTTTCTGGGACACTGAAAATTAAAAGGTGACACAAAATGTTTTTTGGGGGGCTGAGTTGTAGCTGTAAAATGTATAATGCCAGTGTTTGCTCTCTTTGGCTGTAGTTAGCAAACTCTGCCAGGGTTTTTGCCTCTTCGCTGAACTGACGGATTTTTAGGAGACGTACTCCATGCCGTAAATCAAAGCACAGAGAAGTAGTGAAGGTAAATGACAGAACCCACTCATCAAACAGGGAAAGATACTGAGGCAGAAAGTGGAAGATACTTGACTGTGTGTCAGGGTTGGGTTCCTTCAAGCTTGGCCATGTCAAACAGTCACGGCTGTTGTGTAGCTAGGGAGCACTGGAGTGTCCTTCCCTCTCTCATTTGTGCACCCAGAACTGGTGGAACTGGGCTTAATTGGGGAAAATGATGCGAGGACTGTTTCTGTAGCTTGCTAGGACAAGTGCAGTCTGCACCCCAGTCATCACTTCGGCCTTCGGGAATGTCTGTCCCTTTGGGTGATATTCCTAATCTGTTTGTACAACGCTGTGAGAACTCGGAAAGGGACTGAGAAGGGACGTAGGAGACTCCAAGGCTTCCTCGAAGGAAGCGTTGTGCCGCTGGAGAGGCGTCCAGGGGCCTTTGTGTGAAGGGGGCTCCTGGTGGTGAGCACCGTGGTGTTTGCATTCCTTCCTGGTGCCCCGCTGCCTTTCGTTAAACACACTGTGGCCTCTACGTATTTAATTATAACTGCAGCCTTGGAGTCAAGGCTGGCTTGCAGCAGGGCTGGTTTCCTACCAATGCGGGCAGTTCTGAGGACTTCCCACGAGCTGCCTGGCAAGGCAAACCCAAGGAGACAGAAGGGTGATTTAGGTAGATCTCCACCTGGCACGTTGTGGTGGTCTATCTTGGTTTTGCTGCTGTGCCCATCCTTTGCTGTTTGTTCTGCAGGCTTTGGACGATGTGCTGCTTGATGAAGTCCTTGGTGGGCATTAGGAAGGGTCTGAAAAGACTCCATGCTTTTTGCTTCAGAGTTTGGAGTGGGAATTTCAGCAGCGTGTCTTCCTGGTGCTCGTACCCAAGTGGTACCTCTGGTACCTAGAAAGCAATTTGAGGCTCTTTCTCTGAAGCGGGGGCAGCAGTTGGATGCCTTAGTCAGTACATCACAGCTCTTACACGTATCGGAGGGTGGTCTAGAACCTGCCTCGATGGTGCCAAGTACAGCTTGGTATTCGTTTGGTCAACCTTGGTAATTAATGAGATGGAAAATAGGGAAAACGAGGCCAGGATTCTCAGCCAAGATGAGCTATTTTGGGTGGTCATTTGGGACGTTTCGGAAGGGGACAACTGTGGTCAGTGCTCGAGGCAGATGCCAGAAAATTCAAAGGTACTGTGCTGCTGAACAGCTTGGCCTAAAACTTAAACCGAAGAGTCCAGCACGGCTCCCCTCCTCTGCCCCGCTCCCCAGAGCTGGGCCCTTTTACAGTCTTCCTTTTCCTCCCCTGGAATCCCAGCGGTCCCAGATTAGATCAGATCACAGCAGGACAGGTTCGGTGGCTTCTGTAACCTCTCACGGCTCCGACGAAGAGAGAAAGAAAAGCAGCTTATGGGGTTGTGGGTAAGAGTCTCGCGGTGGCTTATGTAAAGCTCAGGGAGAATACCCCAAACGCGTTTATTGTTCTGTCTAAACAACGTCCACCTGTTAATTCATTGCCAACTTCCTTGTATTTCTCTGTCGTGGAGCAGAACCTTAGAGCTGTCATCAACATGTGTCCTCTGGGCTTCATATTCTGAACCTTTCCTAACAGTTTTTAGTGTATTTTTTGGTGACTGGCTTGGTCTGCTCCTTCCAAGCAACCAGGCTTTGTCGGATCTTCAAGAAGTCAAATGAAGAGGTCATTACGGTTTTTCTTCTTTTCATTTTCTCTTCCTCTGTAGAGATTCTTGGTGTTATGTGAGCTCTGTCTCTTGGAGCCATCCCGTTCTTCGGGGCAGAGTGCTAACTCACCTTTTAGCCGCACTTCGCTGGGGCGGGCTCTGAATCTTGTTAGGAATCCGGCAGTTCGAGTCTGGGTCACCGACGGGGAGCGAGCGAGGGAGCGCAAGTTTGAAATTGAGAAGTGCAAGCTCTAGAGAGAGACGGCCAGGAAGACTTTCCTTCTGGCCAGCTATAATGTTCACGGAATCACGGAATTGTCAGAGTTGGAAGGGACCTCTAGAGATCATCTAGTCCAACTCCCGCGTTGTTACGTGGGGATCTTTTAAAGACGGCAGAGGTCACTTTACAGAAAGATTAAACTGACCTTTTGAAGAAAGAAGAACATATAACATCTACAAGCCTGATGTTATAAAAGAAGAAAATAAAAATATCGGATTTACGTGCCGTCTTCCCCTACACAGCTCAGTTCCCTGCCCCTTGTAGTGATTTTAGGAAAGGGCTGCCTATGAAGGTGTGAAGTGCAGTAATACAAATGGGTAAAACCATCTTTGGGCAAGTTCCCTGCTCGATTAAGTCACTGCCTCTTCATTGTTGATGCTGGGTCCTCTCTTGGATACTTTGATCTTAGCCGTGAATTTGGGGTTCTGGCAGAATTGAAGACAGCCCTGTTGTTTCTGATCTTCTCATCTCCCGGTTGTGTAGTAGCTTGGGTTTTGTCTCTCTGAGAGTCTCTCTTTTCCTTTTATTTTTTTTTTCCCCTTAACTGCATTTTTCTCATTGCAGGCTGTTCTCCTGAAGGCATTTGTTGGGTTGTGAACCCCCCGTTCAACCTTACGCTTGTCCTTTCACAAGTATTTGGCCCCATCACCTGATGGATTCACACTGACCCTTTTCTTTGGCCAAGGGCCACATACCACGGAAGAATTAGTTTATCGCATACCACTGGTGTTTTAACGGCCCTTATGCCTGAGGGCCTTCCCGGTCTCAGGGGTTTTTTCTCAGCTACCTGGTTACAGACTTGTGCTACTTTATTCCAGGCTTTTCCATACAGACATAATTTCTCCTGTTTCTCCCAGCCGGTCCCTTGCCCGGCATCCTCTGTTGCTGGTCCCATGGCAGTCTGCGCTCTGTCCCTCCAGAGACCTTGGGTTCCCTTCATGGGAACCTCCTGCAGAGAGGTAATTTTGTGCCCAGGCATCGCCACTGTAGGAAGCACATACGTGTATCTGCACTAATAAAATCATTAGTGGGGCACAAAAATTGCCCAGCCCGTTCCAGTTGTGGGGGTTGCCCTCTTTTTGGTGGCAAAAATGACTTTTCTGTGGAGCTGCTGCTTGATGGGGCTAATTTTCTGCAGGGAACAGGAGGGATTTGGATCTGATTGATCTCCAGCTGGTATGTTAGCTGGTTTAGATGTCACCCGGGTTTCAATAAACCAAGCGCTCGATGAATCCTTCTGCTGTTTACCTGATTGGGAAGTTTTTACTCACCTGGAAAATCAGTCACTTGGAATATCAGGATGTTGTGAAAACCCCGTGGGGAGCGGGTGGTGATCCTGGGAGTGTGCCTGGTCAGAGGATTGGGGATGGTTTGGTTTTGGTTTCTTTTGAGTTTCAGAATCTGTGTTTGTATGCATTAATGGGAACAGTACTTAGCTCTTACACGGGGATAGGGGAAATCGTCACATTCCTTCTTTCTACTGTAGGAACCAGCCACGTTCACTGGCAGGTTGTGAATGTCCAGGTCTTTTCTCCTACCTAGAATTTACATCATGGAAAATACTTCCCTTTGCCTGTTGTTTTGTGGCCTCTGTTGTCCTCTCTGTGGAAATCATAGAGTCATAGAATGGATTGGGTGGGAAGGGACCTTAAAGCCCATCCAGTGCCACCCCCTGCCCTGGGCAGGGACACCTCCCACCACACCAGGTTGCTCCAAGCCCCCTCCAACCTGGCCTTGAACCCCTCCAGGGATGGGGCAGCCACAGCTTCTCTGGGCAACCTGGGCCAGGCTCTCACCACCCTCACACCAAAGAAGTTCTTCCCCACATCTCATCTCCATCTCCCCTCTGTCAGTGTCAAACCCTTCCCCCTCCTCCAATGGCTCCCCTCCCTCATCCAGAGTCCCTCCCCAGCTTTCCTGGAGCCCCTTGAGGGACTGGAAGGGGCTCTAAGGTCTCCCCGGAGCCTTCTCTTCTCCAGGCTGAACCCCCCCCCAACTCTCTCAGCCTGCTCATTCAGATCACTCCTGGGACATTTTGAGGTGAAACGTGATGACTGTGCAGGTGGGACCGGGAGAGCCATTTCTGTGGGTCCCATCCCCTGTGTTCCAGGGAGCTGGTGGGGATGGAGAGCCCACTCCTGCTCCTCTGCCACCACCAGCACCTGCAGCCCCTTCGGAATCAGGTAGAGTTAAGGGCACTCAGCACGTGATGGCGTGGCCTTTTGTTCTTATTTCTTGAGCTGATTTGAAACTAAGCAGGGCTTAGTTTGGGACTTGCTTAGTGCTACTTTTAGTATCTCCCCTTTAAAATAGATCATCCCTGTGATTTATTTGTCCTTCTGGGCCACCAGCTTTTTATATCATTTCATTCCTTGGATTCTCCCGCAGAAGTCCCCTTCTGCCGCCACCCCTGCGGCATGGCCACTACAAGCTGGGCTAGCCTGGCTGTAATCTCACTGGTGTGTGGGCTAGTGCCACGTCTCTCTGTGTGCCTGGTGGTCTACCAACACCTTCCTCTTGGCCACAAAGCCATGCCATGCCATCTTCTGCTGATGAAGCATGTAGCGGGCTGCATCCCCTGCCTGTCTCATGGCACCTCAGAGCAGTGGTAGGTGCAGGTTCCTAAATGTTAGACATCGCTTCAGAGCATGTTTTCATAAAGTTAGCAAGTTGTTAGTGGTAGGAGTGAAAGCCATACGCTCCCGGGATGTGTCAAAAGCCATATCAACAAGTCAACTTTCCCCACCCTGGGGCTGTATTGTGTTTTAATTCCACCCAGGAAGGAGACGGATCACGAGGCGATGGAGATGGGCAGGGAAGGGCAAATCTTTCCCTGCCTGTGTCCTGTTAGAGGTCTACTGTGCCCCAAAGGGAAATGGCCGGGGCGTCCACTAGGGCAACAAAGATGATTAGGGCTACAAAGATGATGAGGGGCCTGGAGCATCTCTCTGCTGAGGAAAGGCTGAGAGACCTGAGGCTGGTCAGACTGGAGCAGAGCAGACTGAGAGGGAATCTTGTCAATGCTGAGCAGTATCTAAAAGGGTGGGTGTCAGGAGGATGGGGCCAGACTGTTTTCAGTGGTGCCCGGTGACAGGGTAAGGGGCAACGGGCATAAACTGGAACACGGGAAATTCCATCTCAACATGAGGAGGAACTTCTTTGCTGTGAGGGTGGCAGAGCCCTGGAAGAGGCTGCCCAGAGAGGTGGTGGAGTCTCCTTCTCTGGAGACATTCCAAACCCATGTGGACACGTTCCTGTGGGACCTGCTGTGGGTGCCCCTGCTGTGGTGGGGGTTGGAGGAGATGATCTCCAGAGGTCCCTTCCAACCCCATATCATTCTGTGATTCTGTGATCCTGAGTGAAGCCCTTTATTTGGGTGGCCTGAGATACCTGCCCTGGTCTTCTCTGAGAGCCTGGGCATAAATGGCTGCTCAGGGAAGGAGGCAGAAGCGGCCAGAGCTTGTGGAGAAGAGGTTGGCTGTGGAGATGTGTCAGTTGTAACCACATGAGCCTTCCAAGCCTGGTCAAGTTTAATGTGACTCTCCCTCTTCTTTGGAAAGGAGCCTTGAAAGTAAAAACAAAGGCCAGGTGAAAACCTGCTAATACTCAGTTAGTTTTCATTGCTTTATACATTTTTAATGTTAGGTTTTGATCTTGTTTCCTTCTAAGGTGCCATTCTGAGGTTCTTTATGGGCTGGTTGGACCAGGCTCTAAGTCTCAACGACCCCAGTCATGTGGAAAGGATTCTTTCCCAGATATTATGTGCCAGGCAAAATTTATCCTTTGATCCTATAACTTTTGGCTCCTTTGCCCAAATGACCAAGTTTTGGTTTTGCTAAGCAAAGGCCATCGCACTGACACCATTTCCTTCAAAGAGTTTGTGCTTAAAAATGGAGAGGGTCATAAATAAGACGATCTCTTTCACTGAATTTCACTGAATTTTTTAAGAGTTGGAAGGGACCATAGAGATCATCTAGTCCAACTCCCCTGCCGAAGCAGGATTGCCCAGAGCATGTCAGAGCATGTTACTCAGGACTGCATCCAGGTGGGTCTTGAACATCTCCAAAGAAGGGGACTCCACACCCTCCCTGGGCAGCCTGTTCCAGGGCTCTGGCACCCTCACCGTGAAGAAGTTTTTTCTCGTATTTGAGTGGAACCTCCTATGTTCCAGCTTGTGCCCGTTGCCCCTCGTCCTCTCACTGGGAACCACTGAAAAGAGTCTGGCTCCCTCCTCCTTCAACCCACCCTTTAGATACTTATAAGCATTGATAAGGTCTCCCCTCAGCCTTCTCTTCTCCAGGCTAAAGAGTCCCAGCTCTCTCAGCCTTTCTTCATAAGGGAGATGCTCCAATCCCTTAATCATCTTTGTTGCCCTACGCTGGACTCTTTCCAGTAGTTCCCTATCCCTCTTGAATTGGGGAGCCCAGATCTCCAGTTGTGGCCTCACCAGTGCAGAGCAGAGGGGGAGAATGACTTCCCTCGACCTACTGGCCACACTCTTCCCTATGCAGCCCGGGATTCCGTTGGCCTTCCTGGCCACAAGAGCACACTGCTTGCTCATTGTCATTTTGCTGTCTTCTGCTTGTTCGTTTGGCTGTAGGTATCTGGAACGAAAAGAGAATTTCAGTCTTAATGCAGTGTCAGGCTTAAAGTCTGCACTTGGTCACGGACCAAAATTGCAGGAAGCTGTAGACTCAGCTCAGGGTCCAGATGAACGCAGAGACCTCAGGCACGAAAGGTACCACCACGCTTAGATAATCTAATCATATCTACTCATTTACCTTTGTTTTTTTTCTTTTTTCTTTTTCTTTTCCTCATACTCAGGGTGTGATTTCAGTTTGCATTTCCTGTAACACAGGTTTTCTGGTAGTACCCTACACTGGGATTACTACCGTGGCCACTGGTAATGCATCACGTGTCCGTGTTGAAATGCACAGCGCAAAAGGCTTTGCAGAAAGACTGTTGTTGCAGGATGAAGCTCCCCAGAACCACCTAAATTCGAACTTCATGAGAAACCTGAGCTCTGCAGCTTTCCATAGGTGTGTCACACATCAGGTCTATTCTCTATGATTCTTCTGGGAAGAATCTCTATGATTCTCTATGATTATTCTGGGAAGGAATCTCCCTGGAAGTGTTCAAGACCAGGCTGGATGGGGCTTTGAGCAACCTGGTCTAATGGGAGGTGTCCCTGCCCAGGGCAGGGGGTGGCACTTGATGGGCTTTAAGATCCCTTCCCACCCAAACCATTCTGTGATTCTGGGAGGAACTGGTTTCTTAGCAAGGATGTGGTAGGAAGTGATAATACTCTTGAAGGCAGATGTGGTTCCAGAACGAGTTTGGGAAAGAACACCTTAACTATGGATTTCTGTCTATATGCATGGTTTTTTGTTGTTTGCCACCTGTATTACAGCAAGAATAGATCCACATCTTTCAAGTTATATAGATGGCTTGTGCTTCACAGGCCTTGGGATGACCAATTTGGGGCTGACATGGTTGCAGAGAGAGTAATTCCCCCGCTCCTAGCGCACTTCTCACACAGGCACATCCCAAGGTCCCTTCATCACCTACATTAGATCTCAGGCAGAACTTCTTTGGTGTGAGGGTGGTGAGAGCCTGGCCCAGGTTGCCCCGAGAAGCTGTGGCTGCCCCATCCCTGGAGGGGTTGAAGGCCAGGTTGGAGGGGGCTTGGAGCAACCTGGTCTGGTGGGAGGTGTCCCTGCCCAGGGCAGGGGGTGGCACTGGATGATCTTTAAGGTCCCTTCCACCCAAACCATTCTGCGATTGTATGAATAGCATGGTGATGGACCGAGGAGATGTCCTTGGGGCTCTGACTCGTTGGGGCAGGGTGTCTGAAGCTACTTGGGTATTCTTGCAGGCTGGAAGGCAACGCTGCATTTTACAGAACTTAAATTTGTTAATACATGAGTGGCTTTTCACCAGCAAAACTGACTCAGAGAGTCTCCTGTGCCCAGACTCTAAATCTGGACTCTGAATCACGAGCTGCTCTTCTTTAATCGCTCTTAATAAAGCAAAAGATGTGGTTTCAACCAGAATTTTTCTGGGGGGGAAAAATACCTCTCTGATCATGACTTGCTCTGTTAATAATCAGATGAAACGAATGATTTTGCTCTGCGTTTAGTGCACGGTGAAGTTTCTCCTCTGGCACAAGAGGTTGAGTTCCAAAGGTTTAGCTACGGCAGGTCTAGGTTCAAGGAGGGCGTGAAGAACAGAGAAGGTGCCACTGGGCCCTGCAGGTCTTGCATCTCACCTGGGGGATGTTAGTGTTGTGAAATACGTTCCTCTGGTCAACCGAAAGGGCTTCCCACCCTCCGCCGAGCCGCGGGGTGAGAGCGTGGTGCCCGTGCGCCTCGTTAAAATTTCCCTGAAAGGCGTCACCGTTTGGCGTCCGCTGGTTCTCATGGGAAAGGCGCCGTTACCCCGGCGAGTAGGAAGTGTCTCAGAAACCCCGTGCATTGAGAGGACGTGTCAATTGTTTCCTTCCAGGCGCTTTGGGAAGGGAGCCGAGAAGTTTATCTCAGCCTTTGCAGCCATACAAACAGATGCCAAGCACTTCAAGTACGCAGAAGAGGAAAACGTCTCGCTCGGTCCCCCTGAACCACCCGGGAGGAGGGGGGGGTGAGGGGGTGGGAAGACAAAAAGCAGCATTAAGTAAGGCAGAATAGGCAAAAGCAAACTAAGTAATGCAGATGTTCGCCTGCGTGTATATACAATTTAGTTTCATATTACCAAAAATCTGTGCTGTGCACACGTGGTCAAAAGATTAAAGAGATTGTCCAGTTCTGTTGGCAGCATATTAAAGTATTAGGACTACAGGCTTACTATGATGTGCTTCTAATATCGAGCTGACCGCAGAATTGAAGGGATTCAGAGGAGGACGCTGCTTTAATACACACACTGGAGTGGCTCCGTCCTTTTTCATCTGGCTTTTGGGTGGGATCTTGGCTGTGAGAACCTTGGGAAGGGCCACCATTGCCCTCCCTGTCCCGGGGCCACCCTCAGCTCCTGCCTGGCTCAGCTGACATTTCCCCGTCTCCGTCCCTTTGCGGGGTTTATGCCATCTGCCGTGTTAAAGCTGGTATTTCCAGTTGCTGGGGTAGCTTTCCTGGTTTCCCTTGACACGCTGGAGCTAAATCTTATCTCCAGGTGTTGGTCTGTAGGGATGGAGATGCCCGTGTGGCCTGAACTTTTAATATCCCATCCCAGATAACACTGGCTAAAAAGTAACTGGAACTTCACCCGGAGAGATTTTCACTAACACTTTATAGCTGTTAGTTTATATCTCGATATCATGAGCGCTATATATCTTTATATCTCTTTTATTTCTTTATTGTGGTCTTCTGCATCGTTACTGCTCGTACATAACCTTGAACTTGCTGTAGCTCAGTGGCCACCAGAAGGATGATGTGACCCATGTCAGGGTCACCACAGGTGGGAGCAAGAAGGGAATTTCTTTATAAACCTCTGCTTTCTATTACAATTTCTACATAATGAATTACTTTGGAACCAAAACGTATCACACTTAGTGCTGGGCTGGGGATTAATATATTATTTTCAAGTGATCGTATTGGAGAACAATTTTTTTTTTCTTTTCATTGTGTTGGCCTCTGAGAATTAAGAACGCGGTATTTAAGAAGCCTTTTCCAGATGTTTTTTTATACTTAAGTAACTCACAGCAGCATGCCTTTAAAATTTCTGATTTGTGTTTGGTGTTCAAAGGAGCTGCTGGGCGTGATGTGCGTAGGGCACGAGCTGTTTCCTTGAGCTCCTGGCCCCGTCCTCGCATACGGCTCATCGCTCCGTTATTCGCAAAGCCCTTGGGGAACTCGGCTGCCTGTTTTAGAGCTATTTATTGCTGTCGAGGAGGGTTGCTCTGGTCAAGCAGCTTTCTAGAAGATCCCGGGTGCTTTCGGTACGAAAATTCACCTGCAAAGAAGGTGAAGGACTCTCCAGGCTTCCCAGCTGGCTCAGGAGCGTGGGGGATTTGAAATGGCAATTTTGTCCCTAACTTTCTTTCTCGGACTTTCTCAACCACGGGATGCTTTTTATCAAGTGAGGCCTGATTTTATTTTATTTTTTTTGTTACTCGTTTAACTTAATTCATATTCCTGAGCAGAAGGGAGTAGGGCTGCTGCAGGAGAGAGGTGTAAACGTCTGTACCCACAGGGAAAGCCAGAGGTTCTTACCTGCGTGTGCGGCTCGGTGGTGAGATAAATGTGCATCCGTCAGTGACAGGGCACGTGTGTTTGTCTCTCTGCTTGGCTGCGAGTGGGGGAACCAAATTTGGTCAAAAGCAGAGCGTACAGCTATCGTTTATCAAGAGTGAAACCTGAAGGAGCTGTTTTTGAAGCTTACAGTAGGACGTCTGCATTGTCTGGGCACGGGAAAAGAGATGGGAAAGCTTTCTATAAGGACAAGGAAAGATATTTATCCCAATTTGGCCGAAGTGCAGAAAGCCCTGAAAATAAACCGTTTCTATCAAACTCATCAAAAAGACAGAACAACTGGCAAACGCAGTTTAAGTGCTTTAGTCTGAAATGAGAGTCTGTATGAAAGGCAGAAGGCACACTTTGCGTTTACAGTCAGCATAGGAAATTTGGCACTTATTCATTTATTACTTAATTTTTATTTTGGGAAGTGTCAAGAACTTAGAATCTTGCAGTAACTTATGTTAGTTACTCCTCCCTCGTCAGCTGTGTTACAATAATACCCTAACGGTACCTCTGACACTCGTTACACAATGGGCTACACAGCCAAGTGATGTAAATTTTACTGCTCTAAGCTCCTCAGTTAAGCTGGATCAGTTTGCACAAGGCAGGTGTTAATCCAGCCAATGTAATTTGGTAAAACAGAGGGGGAAAGGTAACGTAGAACGTATTTGAGGAGCCCTGTAGACAGTATTCTCTGCTGCAAAATTAGTACGGTGGCCTTGTGCGGTTTTTGTTTTTATTTTTATACGAGTCACAAGGACAGGGTAATTATCAGAGAGTCTGCACTCTCAGAAACGATTGTACAAAAAATGCTTTTCCAAATGGTGGCTAATGTTTGGGGGAGGCAAGAAAAGAGTACTTAATTAATGTTAGGCCAGCAAAGAAAGATGCTTCTCTTGCCCGTTTGAATGAAATGCAGCATGAACGGTACCGGCCAGTGAGGCACAAACTGTACGTGGTCAAAATTAATCTAAAATTAATCTTCACTGTGCTTGTGTCCCCTAGGTCACCACACCATTTACATTGGGGTCCACGTGCCGAAGAGCTATAGGAGAAGGCGGCGCCACAGAAGAAGACCTGGGCACAAAGAAAAGAAAGAAAAGGAGAAAATCTCCGAGAACTACTCGGACAAATCAGACGTAGAGAACGCCGATGAGACAAGCAGCAGCATCCTTAAGCCGCTCAGTAAGTGCCGGTTTCGGTTGTCGCTGGCTACAATGGTCCCTTGTCTTGAAATCTGCTCCTCATCTGGTCGTGGATGGGGAAACCGGATCCAGGAAAACAGTCGTTCTCCTGTTGCAGGGTTGGAGTAGCCTCAACCGGTCGCTGTCGAGCGGTTGCTGTGGCTTGGAGGAGACATTTCATCCCTCTCTTATCACCTGAGTTTGCTCCTGAGCCGATGCCAGCCAGGAACGGGCCAAATTTTGTAAAGCAATTTGACACTGTGCGTAAAGAGATAGCGAGGAAACGCAAAGGCTGAGTAGGTGCCCAGAGGGATCTATTGCAGCTTTGGCCCTGGCTTTCGGGACATGTGTCCTCTCTAGAATCCCAGCACCCCGTGGTTTCAGCTCCTCAGAGGAGCAGGTCGGTGAGAATCATCAAGACCACTGCTGTAGACCGTGAGAAATATATACCCGCTTGGGATTTGCCTTCCTTCTATCAATAACTTGTGGTGCTAATGAGTCTTTTCCCTTTAGTAACTAACCAGTTTTAAGTTTTGCAAACAAAGAGAACAATAAAATGTAGCATTACTGTATGCTTGAGTATCTGTAGGGGTTGAATATCTGAATTTTAATAGAGGGGGTCTGTTTTGGATGCTCTCTACCTCTATTCGTACTGAAATTGTTACCCAGAGGAGAGAGATCTTTATCGAGTGCCATCACTGTGCTGTCACTTTGGTACCATCGTAGGAGACTGTCATAAAGTTCCGTTCCTCTTGCTGTCTTCTCTGTTGGCCACAAGCTTGTGCCGTCCAGGGAATGGCTGCTTAAATAGAAGTGGGAGGGAGATGGTAACAGCCGGCTAAAAAGGGAACATGCCAACAAGGTCTGAATACAGGAGAACAGCCCAGGATGGGATACGGCTCCGATTATTGAGGCTAATTCCAGATGGTTGGAGTTTCATTAAAGAACTTATTTGTGAGTGGCCAAAATGCTTCTGGTGCAAGAGAGAGAGAGAGGAGCAAGCAGGGGCTGCACGACCTGATCTTTGATTGAAGAAATATGTGAATTTTTCATTTTTGCAATGACGTTGCTGGATAGTTGCTGCGTGTAAAGACAGTGAGGTGGGATCAGGTGGGTCACGTCGGTAGCCCAGGGCCTGTGACTCCAGGTGGTGCAGACACTGCAGAGAGCAGCCGCTGGGAGGGAAGGCGACAGTCACAAAGTCCCTTTGCTCTTCGTAGCTGTGGTTCCCTGGTTGTCCTGAGGAACTTTTCTTGTCAGCTCAGAAACCAGGACTTGGTTTTACACCAGAAGACGTAATTACCTGTCTGTAAGAACTCTAGGTATTTGAAGTTTAATTTTTATATTTACACCTCTGTTCTTCTTTGGTGTACAGGTGACCAGATCTGTAAAAATTCCCTTTTGGATTAGAATCATAGAATTGTCCATGTTGGAAGGGACCTTTCAGATCATTGAGTCCAGCCATCAACCTAACTCTGATAAAAACCTTCACTAACCCATGTCTCTAAGCACTATGTCTACCCAACTGGCTTCTGGATGTATCACTGTCCTAGGGGAATCATTTCCATGGGAAAATTGTGCCCGTGGTTGAAATCCCATTTCTTCCATCAGGTTTTGATTTTTCTGCCTTTTGTTCTTTCCCTCATTGTTTCTGTTTTGTATCATTTGAGAAAAGATTAATGGTATTTTTTCCTCTATTCTTTCTACAGTTCAGTATATTCTTGTCTACTCTCTACCTGCCTGTAATTCATCTCTCTCTCTCTGAGATTTGCCCCATAGTCTTTTCCACCCTGACCTCTTTGCACCACGTATTTTTGGAGTGGGATCACTCACTCAAATACCACACAATATTCCATGTGTCTCACGCGATAGCATTAATTCTGCACCATTTCTGACTTCCTCTGTATTGTTCCCCATCTCACATACCCAGACACTCGACCAGGTTCTTGCAGGGACTTGCTCTTTTGCACTGGGGGCCAGATCTTTTTACGAGCTGGCGCAGTTAATTTAGAACACCGTAAAGGATAGGAGTAGTTCAGATTACTGTCTTGAGTTTCCAAACGTTGAATTACATGTTGCCTCCTATCCCCAGGTTTTTTTTCCCCTTCTGAAACCCTTGGCTTCATCACTTACTTGAATTATTTGTTTCCTACACTTTTTTGCTTGCTACCAACCTTTTCTTCTCCGGTTCCACGTAGGTAGTAACACCGGTTTTCCTTCAGAAGCTTCTGCTGTTCTGCTTTTGACCTTCTGTATCATTTATAGACAGCTCTTTATTTCCATTTCGGTTTCTGTCTCTTAGGAGGCTGTTGATCTGAGGCAGTCATTGGATGTTCAGACCATGCCAGCTTTAGATGTCACTTTGATGAAGGCTTTTTGAGGGTCTGAATGGTTTATGTGCACCATGTATCCAGCTGCTGTGTTCCCTCTTGGGTATGGCAAGTGTGTCCAAGAAAAGACCGGTTCTCTTCAGGCAAAGAAAAGCTTTCCTCACCAGCTTGGTCTGGTAGTCGTTACTGGCCATCGTGGCAAGAAATCTCAGTTATAACCCGTTTTTTTTGAATCTTCATCGTTGAAGATTCTTCAATTCTTCATTTTTTAAATCATTGTGTTAATTGTAAATGAGTTGTGAAGGGGTTTGCGCTGGAGTAGGGCTGGCAACGGAGAAGTGGTGACACCATCGGGGCCGGGAAGTTTTGGATTTTGGTTTTCTTCTTCGAAGGGGGGAAAAAATAGCAGAAGCTGAGCAAGACGTGAGATGCGGAGCATGGAGACAACTATTGAGTGAGTCTAATGTGCCCGAGGTCATTTTAGAGGGATGGATGATTATAAAGGGGCTCTGCAGGGTGTGCTGGACATGTGTGGGTACACGGTGTTCCCATGTCGGCAGAAGAGGAGAGGAAAAAGAAGGAAAAGGAAAGAGGAAATCTTGAGCTCGCTGTGCCCTCTTATGCAGCTCAACACCTTTTTCGTGGGGGGGCTCAAGAAGAGAAGAGCAAGGGTGTCGCCATCCCCAGGATGAAGGACCAGCTCTGTTAATGACCTTTGCATAACGAACACCGCTTGGCGTGACGGCCGGCGGTACCGGGGACTGTGCTCACCGCTAAAACCAGGGATCGGATTCACGGACGCTTCAGGTGTCCATCAGCGACCGAGGCTGGATGAATATCGTGCTGTGAATATAAAGTGTGGGACACGGCCTTCAGAAGGGCGGCAGAGGAGGAGATGGATGTGTGCAAGGTTAATGAGATAATAAAATGAAAGTGCTGTTTGTGTAGTTAATGATGAGGTGAAGGGACTGAACCAGATGGCATTTCCCTCTTTTTCCCTGGAACAGGAAGATTTTTGGATTCATATATTCTGTTTCGTTAACCATGTGTTAAAACAAGCAAACCCCAATTTTACAGGAAGAAAACCCAGATGTTACTGAGGAAGCACACAAGCGCATCTCAGTCTATAAAAATCAAGAGTTTACAGAACTCCTTCTCTTTGTTGATTTTTGCAGTTATTAACTTGGCCAAGTATTAGGCACTGTCAGTCCAGCTGGTATAGAATTCATAGTTTATTTCATCTTCAAATAAAAAGATGAGCATATCAAGTTTGATTGGCAAACTCTGTAATAACATAGTTGTTAAAATAGTTGCTAGGAGCTCAGGAAATGTCTTGATTTTCTCCATTATACTGAGAGCTTTGTTTTTACCGAGTAGAAAGCTCGAGCCAGCTTTGATTCCATGCATCACTTCTATTTCTTCATCTGGCCCTAAAGACCATGAAGCCTAAACGTAGATATCTTACCTGAAGAGGATTTCTCAGCTTCTTTGGTGGAAAATCAGATTTTGACCACATCTGGATTTGACTCAGCAGGTCAAGCTGCTTGTCCCACAACACACGAACCTGATGGAACACGTCTGTGGATACAGGGCAGGAGAGTAAACAGGTCCAGAAATGCAAACCTTCCCTATAAACGTTCTGTTCCAGTTCAAAACCGGTCTGGCTGCGCTTCTGTAGTTGGGAATTTGGTGCAGTCTGGAAATTTCAATCCATTTTTTAAAAAAATCTGTGTCCAGTTCAATCAAACAAGCCAAACTCTGGTAGTTTATAAACAACCTTCAGCTCTCCCATCTGCAGAGAGGTTGGGAGTTTGAGCGTGTACAGAGATGTTTTACCCTCAGTGAATTATCGCTTGGGAAAGACGCCTCCGTCAAAAAACCTAGAGAGGGATGTTCTCTGATGGACCGAGGAGGAGGCTTGAAGGCGATGTTCCCTCTGTAGAGCCCTTTCGGTGTATTCCAGACCCGCGGGGCTGTCTCACCCCCTTGTTCTCAGGCAGCCTCATTTCTAAAAGCCCCTTCCTTTCACCACCCCGGCCCTGGTTTCCAGTTCAAACCAGTAAGAAGGAAACACTTTTTAGCAGTGGTTATTCTGCGCCACCCGGGAAGCTGGCATACGAGTATTTGTCAGGTTAAAAAAAAATAATTAAAATATTATTGCGGTACTAGTAAGTGAGGTTTAAATACCCTTTTCTTATCTGCCTAAAACACACGTAAGAGTTGGAAAAGAGATGAAGATTTGTGCTCTCAGAGCACTGCCGAAGGGGAAGGATGGCATATTGAGAGATGATGAGCAAAATGGGGTTTTCAGAGGGAAGGTTTAGTGAGATTTTTATTTTTTTTTTTTAATAGTGCTATGGCTGGAGTACTGACCCGGCAGTATTTTGGGCATATTCAGTTGGTCTGTGATGAACCACAGTTCAGCAGTATGCATACGGTTATGCACTCAGTGGGGTGAAGAAAAGACCCAGCTGGGCAGAAGGGAGAGCCCCATCCCTGGAGGGGTTCAAGGCCAGGTTGGAGGGGGCTTGGAGCAACCTGGTGTGGTGGGAGGTGTCCCTGCCCAGGGCAGGGGGTGGCACTGGATGGGCTTTAAGGTCCCTTCCCACCCAAACCATTCTGTGATGGTGGAAAGCCAGAGGAGGCTTCTCAGCTGGCATGGGCAGGGGTGTCAAGCCTGGTTCTGCCTTCTCAGGTCGGCCCATTGCTTATCTCGGTATGAAGAGGATGATGTAGTTTGCTGTTACTTGCAAGGGATGAGACAAGGGAGGAACACAGAAGGCAGAGAGAAGTCTCTTCTTCAGGACGGGCTCTGATCTGCATCCATTTCCCTCTTCCTCATTCTTTACTACAGACGTGTGGAGATTTTCCCACGAGGAAATGCTTGATCTGGGAAGGGGTTTCTTCTCGTGGGCTGGTTGCCCTCCAAGTTAATTTGGCTCACCTCCCTGGCTCGGACCCAGGGAAATCATGTCTCTCGGGAAGCGCTGTCGTGGCAGGCAGCGTGCCGGCTCCGTGTTGATGTTCACAGCAGCATGAGGTGCTACACGGAGGTGTCTCTGCTTGTGTAGAACTTGCTTGGGTTGTCCTTGGGCTGGCCCAGCTCCGTGCCCCTTAGAACAGACAGCATGAGCAGAAGATAGGAACGTCAACAAAAATAGGAATTTTGAAGCTCTGAGGGTGTGTTTAGAGCAGAAATGCTTGGAATATGGGGTAGCAATTACTGTGTCAGAAGAAACAGAAGTAGAAAAATATATGATTCTTTGGCAGAATGAAAGTTCTCATCGTTTTTCAGTTGATCTGTTTCTGGTTTCTGGAAGGTAAGAAACTGTGTGTTTTTGTGACTCTGAATTCAGTGGCTGAGGTAAAAGTCCTTCTATAGACAAAGGCAATTCCAAGCAAATGGGGAGCAAGAAGCCCAAGATATAAAATACCTGTCCCTTTCCAAAAATGTCCTGGGGAATTTCATCTGTCGTCAAGGACTCGTATTATAAGCTATAAAGCAATGACTTGCAATACTGCACCTCAGCTCAAGCCCAAAGGCATTTTACACAAAGTAATTCACAAAAATGATGCCAGTAAAGTAAGAAAAGATTGAAAATTCTCTGTTCTTTGGAGTGATTCTAAAGCAAGCTGGCCATGAGCATCCTCAGACCTTGTTTTCAGGAAGTTAACTACAGGCATCACTTGATTTTTAACGCTGATGTTAATCTTCAGCTGTAAAACATGGGACATCTTCATCCTCATCCCAAACACAGTATTTTATGTGCGCAGGAACACATTCCTACATGTAAAAGCCCTGCCTTTAAAGACCAAGAGGGAGTCTTCGGGAGTTCCCATTGCTGAAGGGTTGCACGATCAGATTTTTCCTTTAGTGATATTGCCGTGGGCCAAGTATAAAGGTTTTATCCCACAGGTTGTGGGGCGGAGAGCCCTGCTGCAGTACCCTCTGGTTTACTGGCTGGGTTTTGTTAAAACCGCTCGTGAGTCTAAAAAAATGGTTGTTGCCGAAGCGAAAGATTTGTCTAAACTGAGCCTAAAGCTTGAGAAAAATGGCGGGGGAGGAAAGGAAATTCAGGGTTCGTTGTTTACTGGAAAATGGGCATTCGGGGTGCTCTGCCACTTCAGAAGTGACCTGGGGGGATGCTTGGCTTTGGCAGTGGATTCAGCAGGGTCCTGGGACCCAAAAGCGACAAGCGATAGTAAAGGACCCGTGAAACCAATGAACTGCGTGTTGTAATAGAATTTTCTTAGCGCTTTGCATCAGTGGAGAGAGGAAAAACTGATTTTTGGCAGGAGTCGTGCTGCTGACAGGTGGATAAATATGACTGCAGAAGCCAAAATTTGGAAACCCTTGGAGGAGGGAGAAGTGGCCGAGAGCTGAAGCCATCTCTCCTTTTATTGTTGGTTGCAGCTCCCCTGCGTACGGTCGCACGTGGGCTAAGCTGGCGGGAGGTTTTTGTTACCAGTTGAAGGGTGTAACTGGGATCCTGTTTACAGGACACAAAGCCAGAAACGGGGAAAAGATGTAGAAAATCTGGATCTGTCTGTTGGAGTGGTTTCTAGAGCAAGAGAGAGGGAAGGGATGATACGTCATCCCATCAAAGCTTTGTAAAGGTTTGCAGTTTGCTCCGAGAAATTCCTCTTCCACCCACCAGCAGTAGTTCTTGAAGGTTTTAGCGGCAAAAAAAAAACCCTTTCTTGAGCCCTCAGATGTGGGTTGGGAGGAGGATTTTGCTGAGAGAGAAAGCATTTGCAGCAGAGTCATTTCATTACGGGGCTGTTTGAGGCTGGTGCGGTCGTTCCGGATGGAGCCCATCTCTCCCGCTGGAGGTGAGGTTTGCTCTGGATGGATGGGATTTGCCATGGAGGCAACCACTGCGATGGTCTCCAAGCGTCCTCCCTCACCACGGGTTAATAACGATTCTCATTTAAAATGCAGCCTTCTCTCAAAAGTAAGTTCTGTGCCATCTGGGGCCGGGAAAGCTTGGGACTCCAGAGCATCCTCCTTGCTTGAAGCTCACCGTCAGTTTGGGGTATCTTTGCTAAGACTTTGCTGCTGAATACCTGCCTTTAAGTAGCGCTTGATGTGGAGAGAGGACTGTAATTATCTCTAATAGATTGTCTGGACCTGACAGATCCCATGACATCAGTTGGCACCATTTTTTTATAAGGAAAACTGATTAATCAACGCTTGGTTTATCGAGATGCCTAGCGATACAAAAGGTGTTGTGGCGAGCAGTCTTGTAGCGTGAATTCACCATGCTGATTTGTTTCAATGGAGGCTTTTTTATTTTTAATCCAGGTACCACAGTTTCTCTGTTGCTTCTGGTTGATGCGGGACACCCTGGAGTTGATGGCATTAGTATCCTTAGTGTCCTTCACGTTATGGTTTGCTTCTTGCATAACAAAGTTGGTTTTTGGTCCTTTCAGGTTCCTTCTGGTCTTCCAGTGGGTCTGGGTGCCTAGATAAGAGTGGTGCAGGGGGGTGTGTGTGTATAAATAGTTTTCTAACCTCTCTCTGGGGAGTGCAGAACCTCTGATCGGTGCTGGCCAGGTGTCCCCGGAGGCCAAGCTACTCTGCTTTTTGCTGTGTTCTCTCGCTCACCAATATGATTTTTATCAGAAAAGCAAGCCCACCTACGGGGCTGAAACGCCCGTTGGTTCCGTTGTGCTCTTGATTCTCCGAGTGCTTCGTCCCATCCGTAATTCCTGCTGAAATCTAGGAGACCTGAGCCCACAGGCAGGTGTTTCTGGATCACTACCTGTCCCACCAGCAGCTATGTTCTGTTCAGCTCACGCTTCACATGTCTTGAGGACCATGGTATTTTGATGTGTGTCTGCCCCTTTTGTGAAGGGTTCGCTTACACAAGGCTTGAAATGACATTTTTCATCTTAAATCAGGCACTAAAGCAGGGAAGTCTCTGTCTCCCGTAAATATAATAGGTGGGATCTCCAGAGCAGCGTGTTGAGGGCTGTGCTGGGAAACACGCCTGGGGACAGAGTCTTCCGTGGGGACAGAGAGTCTCGAGCCTTCATGTCCAGGGAGCTGCTGGCATCAGGTGAGGAATAGGCAGAAGAACCTATTCCTGGCACTGCCTCCAAGCAGAGACAAGGCTCTATTTGAACTCCCTGAGCCCACCAGGGTGGAAACCATCTCTTCCTAGTTCTCAGTGCCATCCATTTGACATCGGTGACTCATTCGGTGGGGTCTTCCCGGCTTTCTGTGGCTTTTCCTGTCCTTACACAGAGCACAAAATTGCCTCTTCTCAGGAGCACAAAGTGGTAAGAGGCTGCTGGTCAAAATGCTTGTGCCTGGGACACTTCCAGAACGGGTCCTGTTTGTCCTCAAGTTGAGCATGAGGTGCCTGTTTAATCATATGTCTCTTAAAAAATGGATTTGTGACCTCTCTGGCTGTTCTTAAATGGTCTTCCTACCTCTTGATGTGAGGTCTGGGCTACTATGAAGTAAATCTCTGGTATTTCTTCCCAACTCAGGGCGCCTGCCCGGCAGGAAAAGATGCTGCATTATGGAGATTGATTTCCCGCGAGGGGTGGAAGTTGCCAGTCCAACTGTGGACAGTCCATCCATAATGAGATCGAATTAATTCAACAAGGATATTTAAACATCAGTTTAGGGAGGCTCAGCCTTGGTGTCTCCCTTGAAGGTTCATTAAGCTGGCAGCTATAAATAGCCAGAGACAGCCACAGGACTGAAATAAATGTACCTACTTAGCAGAGCAGATGCCGCACGGCCAGGGCTGTGCCAAGAGTCCTCTTTCTGTCGGTGTTGTGGGATTTTTCAGCAATCCAATTTCTTTGCTGGCTCTTCAAGACATGGGGTGGCATTTTCCAAAAGCTTTTAGCTTCAGCTCACCATGGTAAGAGCAATGGCAGAGCAGCGTTGAGGGCCTTTGAAAAACACTGGGTGGAATGGCCAAATGGCTTAATTTTTTAACAATAATATTTTACAGAGGGAAGGTGGTCAGGGAGGCTTTCTCATAAATGTAAGGCAATCTTTGGTATTTTGGTCTTCAAGAGCTGCACAGACAGCTGATGGATGGTCCAAGGTGGTGGAATCAGCTGAAGGATGCCCCTCTGATCTTTAATGCACCGTATTTTGGTCACATGTATTTAGGTGACACATCCTGGCCCTGAATATTTGGTTGGGGACCTTCTCCTGATGGGTTGGGCTCCTCTAAGGCAGGATGCCTTCCATCCCAGGCAGGTTGCCTTGTGTTATGGGGTGAGGAAGAAGCTGTCTCACCTTTCACTGCAAGGGATGCGAACCTGGAGTCGCGTTAGGTTTCGAGATGGATGTTTTTGGGTTTATGGGTGGGTTGATGGAAGAGGCTGTGACCTCAAAAACCCAGAGGAAAGAAGGGGAGAGGAGGTATCGGGAGAGGTTAGTTGAAGATGCAGTTGACTGGCAGTTAGGAGGACTTCTAGTGTGGGAGAAGAGAGACATGTAGGAAGGAGGTACTTCAAGCAGCAGCAGAACCCAGCTTCCTCTCACCCACTAATTATCCAACTTTCCTTGGTGGGAGATGGTCTGGATGGTGTTTCTCCTGTTCCCCTGGCTCCCTTCTAACTGCAAAGCCTCACAGCTCCCACTCAGGACGGGATGAAGGCACGTGGTGACATGAGGTTGGCTCTCCATGTGAACTGTCACCCGAGGCAAAAGGCTTCCTTTTTCTTGGCAAGAATATAGGGTTTTTCTCAGACAGCTAATTAAAAAAATTGCTTTCTTTGCAACACCTCTTGACTGAAGTGTTGGCTTTTTTCTTTTCCAACTTGACTTGTGCGTGTGCTGATCGCATAAGGGCTTCTTATGAACGCTTAGCTTTGTTTAAAGCAGTTTGCATTTCCCTTACACACAGAATCCACCTCGTTTAGGTAAATGCGTGGCTGAAATTGGGCTTACAGCGCAGAACGGCGCTGACCTGCCTGGGGCTCTTGGTTTGCCTTTGCCTGCACCCTCCCGTCTTACAATTTCCACTTTCCCCATCTGTCTGTTTTATAAAATAATTATTTAAGTTTTTTTTTTAATATCTGACATAGAGCAAAACTCTCCTATCTTTGCCAAGCTTTCGTTCCTTGCTTGCGACAGCTGGGAAAGGAGGCAAGTTGTTTGGTTTTTTAAAATTCCCTTGCAAAGTGCAGATTCTGGATAAATGCGATAAAAGGTAGGGCTGAACCGTTCCTCCCTCGGTAGGTGTGACCGAGACTCCCGTGCGCAACAACAAAAAGTGATTTTTCCTGGCAGTGGTGGTTGTTAAGGCAAATATCAAGCACCTTTGGTGCAGAGGATGTTCTTTTCCTCTCCAGAAAGGTCCGATCATTGTGATTTTTTCCCCTTTAAGGTCATTTCTGGGGAGCTGGACTAGATGACCTCCAGAGGTCCCTCCCAACCCCATATCTTTCTGTGATTCTGTGGTTTCTGAACTTGTTTTTGAGAGTAAAAGTTGGGGGAAAGAAGCGGTTGTCCCTGAATAAGTTGTGTGGATGTTCAGAGTGATTAAATTTAGGCGTCGGTGGAGTACCCATAGGAAGTACCTCTTTGGAGGCCACACAAGCTTCGCCCGGCCACCAGCTGCCCTCTGCACCTTTGGCAAGTCCCCGAAAGCCCGGTGTTGAAAGTCTTCAAAGGGACAGTTATGTCAGGGATCTCGTGTGAGCGAAAATAAATCTCACCCTTAATGTAGCAGCATTTCCCACGTTGGCCTCTGCGGCTGGCACTCTTCAGAGACGCCGCTTTGCATCCCGCGCTGGCAAGTCCTTTGCCTGGAGAAAGCCGAAGGGAAGCTCCGGACTCTGCTCCCTGGATTTTTACCTTCTCCCTCCCTCTGCTGTGACATCTGAAGCTCGCCCCGAGGACGAGGGGCTGAAACCCAAGGGGATAAAAGCTCCGTCTCTTGGGTTTCCTCAGTGGGGGTGCTGCGGGCACCAGGCTCTGTGCTCCCAGTGCTTTCCCTGGGAGAAATCTCCGCTTGTTTCCAACATCCTTTTCTTTTCCCCAGCAGAAGGAACTTGTTTTTCTTCCCAGCATCATTTTTTTTCACGCGTTGCCCAGCCTCTAAAGTGCCACCAAAGTGTCCTTATGGAACGAACGGCTGTTCAGCCACGCAGACCAACCCAGCCACGTCTTCCCCATCTTTGAATGAAATATGAAATGAAATCCCATATTCAAGCTTTCCTTATTTCTTGCGTGTGTGTTGTGTTGCGGACAGCGGTGTCGTCCGTGGGTGTTTGCGTTGGTCGCCCTTGGCTGCGCGGAGGCGGGGGGGTGCTTTGGCGGAGCTCGCTGGCTTACAAAGGCTTATTGAAGGGACTTGGGGGGGGTGTCCTGGAGGCGATTTAAAAAACGTCTTGTATTTCCAGGATTTCAGCTTTCCTTTGGTTGTGGTGCAGTCAGACCGCCGCAGAGAAGCCATTCCAGTTTAGAAAAAAAAAAAAAATAAAATCAGCATTGTAATGTGCCCAGGTGAAGTCATGGCACATGCCTGGGCCTGGAATAACGTGGATATAGAGGAGAGGATTTTTCACCCGTGCAGGATAAAACTGTTGGGATCTGAATTCCAGGTTTCTGGATGTGTCTGAAGGGAGCAGCCACCGAGGTGGAAGAAGGGGGGAAGGAATGCGATCGTTTTCTTTGCGAGGGAAATGATAATGTGCTTTTGATGAGGATTATGTCTAGGGGCGGCGCGTTTAAAGGCACAGCATCATCTCTCCAGGTATATTTTTAAAACCTGCCTCCACTGTTTTCATCGTTAAAAAACAAACCACAAAAATTTGCCATGGTAATAACACCGATATAGATGGTAGAGCAGCTCCACTTCGGGTATTGTCGACTTTATGTGTTCAAAATCCATCACCCTGAAATAACAAAACTAATTTGAATATGAAGTACAAATAGAAAAGCAGTGTTGTTTCAGCTGGCCGCCTGGTTTTGACACCCTAACGCTGTCACACTCCTCCCGTGCTTCTAAGGTTTCTCTACAGCCTGAGGAACTGATACAAGTATTTTTTGGTTCAGTGAAAGTTAAGCTTCTTCCACAGCTTTAACTTCCCTCTGAGAGGGGGCTTAAAATGGTAAACCCCCTCTGGTTAATATTGAATTAATTGTTGCGAAGTTTGAGATAAAATAGTAAGAAATGAGCGTTGTGTGTTTGGTAAACGTGGCCTGGGCAGAACAGAGAAAATGACCTGCAAAATGAAGTGATGAGTCAGTCTCTAATACCTTGGTTTTTTTGGTAGGTATGAGTGATATAAAGCGTTTTCATTTACTGGTCACTTCTGCCTTGATGACCTGCCTGTTTGCCTGCAGCTTTATGAATAAGCCATTCTTGATTAAGAATTGTCTTTGCTGCTTTTTTTCTTTACCAGGCAGTTTTTATTAGAGATCTCCCCTGGCCAAAGGTGACACAATTAGTCGTGCTAGATGTAGGGGAAAATAATTCAATATAAGCTTTACACTGGGTTTAGAGCCACAGGGTGGGTAGCTGTCTGCTTTGGGGATTTAAAGCCATTCTTCAGCTTCGGCTTGAAACTTCTTCAGTTGTTAAGTACCAGAAAAAGTGCCTCTGGGAAGATTTTGTGGGTTATATATTACCACTTGGACATGGTGCACTGTTCGTCTTTTAGATAGACAAAGCAAAAAAAAGAGGCCAGTTCCTTTCCCCGGTACTGGGGAGAAGACCTCCTTTAACTGGGAGCTCGCTGGGCTAATCTTCTGTCTTGAACTGATAGCATGTGCCACTATAATTACCTAAGCCACCTTAATTCTTTGCCTAATTCTGTTCTCTGCCTTCACGTGAAACTGCTAAGGGACAGAAAAGTCTAAGGAATTTACCATGTGGGAAAAGAAGAAAAAAAAAAAAAAAATCTCATTTAGAAGCATTTTGATTTTAAGCCAAAGATATTTCTGTAGCTGAGAAGGGCTGGATTGTGCAGGTGATGGTTGGTACTTGTAAAGCTGCCCTTTTTGGATTAAACTGGATGCAAATCCGTTGGACGGTGTGGGAACAAGCCATCCCAAAGCTCTGGGTTTCTCTCCGTTCGTATGTAAACGAGAGCTTGAGGCGCTTCAAAGCATTTCCACTGGACCTGTCCGCGGCGCCTGGCGGCTCTTCCAACATCCCCCTCATTTTTCATACTCCACGTTTCATACGGTGGGTTTTCTCACTCGCGTGCTAGCAGAAAGCATGGCTTTGTTCACCTGAGCCTTACCCATTAACAGGGGAACCGCTCGGCAGCGGTGTCACATCGCTCCTGTGTATTGATTTTGTAGGGGTGTGTAGGATGGATGCTGCTGGGAGCCCAACGCCGTTGGGTGGCAAGTACCGTACGAACAAAGAGAGGAAAAATAGCTCTCATTGAGATCCTTACAAAATTGGGGGAAACCTTATATGTTAGATGTTCTCTGCTGCCGTTGGTCAATCGTGATCGCCCCAGAGAGAGAGGTGACTGCCTGGAGTAGGAGTTGATCAGCCAAGTTACAACTTCTCCACTTGGTTTCCAGACCAAGAGGGTTCCGATGACCATCGGGACCAGAGTTGAGATGGAGGGAGGCACGAGGCGGGCTCGGGGTCTGTCACTACAGAGAACACTGGAAATAAAGCTGTGAGCTGCAAAGGTCTTGTTCTCCGTGACGACTGAAAATCATTGCTTCGTTCTTAGGAAGTCTCTGTGCAAAATCCTCTAATGTAAATATAACCGACGTCTGGATTTTCTTCTCTAAGCCCTACTTGGTGTTTTCCCTTGGCTCTTGTGAATCTCATTGAACTTTCTTGTGAATCTCATTGAACTTTTCCTATTGGGACCAATTAAAATGTTGATCCTTAGCCTAGTCATTCTTGAAACTGGTGTCCTTTTTTTTTAAAAAAATTATTTTTCTTTTCACGTTCTCAAATCTGCTCACCGATCAGCGGAGCTATTGTAGATTTGCCCATCACTTCTTGCTTCTGCCCTAGGAAAAAGGCAGGTTAAGCCACTCTTGGGGGGACTGCAAGGTGGGTTCCAGCTGAGATCAGCTGGCAGGAGAAGGGTTAGAGGGTTGGGATGGATCAACCAGGGGCTCTGCGAGCGCTTGGAGCCGTGGCGCGGAGCCGAGTCTCTTCTCATCCCAGGAGGGGCAGAGAATTATGCCCGTGACCTACTAACCTCCTCCAGTTGGGATTGTGGGTTCGGGAAATGCGTGGACAGATGGCAGCAGATGCTACTGATCTAATGAGTAGGATCAATAGACGTTTTAGCGAAAATGTGGCGAGTGGTGTAGGACTGTCTGCAGAACCGCAGTCCTGCTCCCTTCTCCCTTCCCCCTCATACCAACCATTTCTGGGCCCTTCCCCTTCTTCTCTTGGCATCCCCCCCGCCGTTTATCTCCTCCTCCAGATCGGGCTGGCACAAGGATAATGCGGATGATTTTGATTGCACAAGGAAGCTGTTAGGGAATTAGATGATTAAGGAATGCGCGGAGGGCGAACCAGAGATCTCGAGGCCAAAAACCTGTTTTACTCGGATGCCAGTAGGTTGGTATGACAAAATGGGAGTGTTGATAAAAAGCAAATCAGTCGTATGCAGAATCCCCTGCGGATAGCAGAGGTCTTTCTGCCTCCCTACAGAACATCGCTCCACTGGAGCCCTAGCTTGCATAAGAAGGAACCCTGAAATAAATGTATTATTTCTATTGTCATTCACAAAAAACAAGCTTTGTTAGACCCTTAGCAATGCTTTTGAGGAAAGGCTTCTGTTCAGGCTGAGTCTTCTGCAGCTGTGGGTCTCGCCCAAGGACCCACTCCTGGGTCTCTCTTTCTGCCGGGGTTATTTTGGGGATGGAGAACTTGCTTTGGAATTTCTGTTCCATTGGAGCAGGCGCTGGGTTGTGAACGTGTTCGTGCCTTGAAGAAACAACAACTTACTGAGAGGCAAGAACTGCCTTTCTTCCGTCTCTTCCGTCTCTTCTTTTATCTCTCTGACTTTCTGATAAGCCAAAATGAACTATTTCACCTGTGACCTGAGGGACTGGAAGCCAAAGAACCACCACCAAAGGACACGGAAATTGAACAAAACTGAAAATATGATGTCATAAACCTGAAGAATAACAAGATAGGGTGGAAAAGGCCTCAGCCCCCCAGTACGTTAATCATTGCAAATTATTTCCTTTCTTCTTTGTTAGCGTCAGCCCAGAAAAAAATGGTATATTCATTAAAATAAATCTGTATGATTTGTGAAACGAAAGCTCTGAGAGCTGTGGGCTTTTCTGCTCAGCTTTGAATCCTGATCCAACATCTGTTCAAGCAGGAGAGAGTCGTCGTTAGGATTTATTTGCCGATTTCTTCCTCACTGAGTGAACTTTAAAATACCGATACTAAGCACATCAAAATTATGCGTAGGGAAGAGCTTGGTCATCTGAAAGCTGAAGAGGAAAGCAGATGTTAACTGAAAGGTAAGCGGTTCTTTATAGATGTGTTTGTACTTGTATCGCCAGATTTATGTCTATAAAAAGGCAGATCCCTTTTGGTGCGTTTTGCCTCCTGGTTTGTATACTCCCTGGAAAAGAAGTAGTGTAGACCTCAGCAGTTAAATGGAAATAAAACTATGCATAAATCAGTGGAGCCTGTCCTTCTGTTTGTAAAGAAACATATGAATGGACTAGTCTCAACCCGAATGTGGTGTCGGGCTGGCGTTCAAGTCTGGCTTCCAACCGGAGACCTTGATATTTAAATATAGCAATGGGAACTGAGTTCATCCAGCCGAGGAGGGGTGTTTGGTTTAGCTGCGAGCTATGGGTATGTAACACCCCGTGAATCGCAGGGCTGTGCATGAAAGGAGAGGTATTTTGAGCATCCTGGGCTGCAGAGACCTCCAGCAGTTACTCCCTGGTGTGTTCATGCTCCAAGAGCAGTTTCATAACGACATGAGTTACTCGGCTTGGATTTCAGGCTCTGATTAATAACTTGGCTCCTCTGAGTTGAAGCTACGTGGGAGTTTGGTTGGGTTTTTTTGGTTTTTTTTTTTGCCAGGCGAAGCCTGTGTCCTTATTTTGTACTTGCGCTTCTGCGAGGGGATCCTGGGGCCGGCAGCAGAAGGCTGCGGCTGTTAAACCTGCACTTGCCTTTCCCCGGAACCAAAGAGTTTTCCTGATTTCGAAGCGGTGGCCAGGGGAAGGATGCTGGAAGGTGGAAAGGCAGCAGCAAGCCAAGGTGTCAAAACCTGTTTGCGCACAGGAGGGAAGAGCCCGGCTCCACCCTGAGTCAGCTCCACCTTCAGCCAGAACATACAGAAGGACGTCTCGGGGCGCCTGGCCCTGTGGGAGCTGCCAAAACAGGGTCTGATGGAGGGGAGAGAGGAGAAGGAGAACACATCGACTCCGTGTACACAATACGTACAATAATTACAGAAATTTACAGTGCCACGGTGACAATTTGGTCCTTGGCTGTCGAGCGCTGATAGTGTTGTGGGTTATGGAGGGATATGTTTATTTTTGTTTTTTAAAGTGGATAAGTAGCTCTTGTGATGTGAATCATCAGCCAGGACAAAAGAAGGATGCACACACACACTAAATAACACCACTGGTGGGAAAGAGTGATTGGGAAGAGCTCACTGTAGGCAGGGGAACTCGGTGTGAATGGCTTTTTGGGCAGAGAGGTCAGGAAAACTATATTGAAAACAGAATATTTAGATATCCAGACGCTTATCAAGTGTCCTGGACCAAATCTGGGCAGAGATAGGTGTCACACAGGCCAGGAGAAGCTAAATTAAGGTTTTGCCATGGCCTGCAGTCCACATGAATGAGTCTTCTTCCATGAACTGTAGGGGAACGGAGGGTGATGAGCCTGGGTGAATTCCCTGTTGGAAATAAAGATGGGCTTGAAGAGCTCGGCACAAGCAGTACCATGGTACGTGTCCTTGCAGTGACATTGCACCCTAATTCACACTAAAAAGGCTGAACGTGACGTGTGGGGTGACCAGTGGTGTCTCAGTGAGAGGGTGGTAACCATGTCCTGTGGGAGCTGTTGTGTTTTGGGTCAAACACTTGGTAGTTACCGCGGTCTGTGGGAGTTGGTGAGATTAGCACCATGAGAATAAACTCAGGAGGTGGCAAATGGTAGGTCCACAAAGTTTCGGGAGCTGTTTGGGGAGCAGATAGATGGCTGGGGTAGTTCTGCTCCCGATGAGGAGATGTCCTTCTAGAGAGGTAGATTTGCTCCCGATGAGGAGATGTCCTTCTAGAGGTTGCACAAGTCTACGAGGGCAATGGAAACTTTGAGGCTAGGGAAGAGTTTCATGGATGTGGGAGGATTTTGACATGACTTTGACCATTTGGTCCATGGGCCTCTCAGAGCTTTCTGGGGCATCTTGTAAATCATTCAGGCTCCAGAGGCTGAAGAGAAGAGGAGATCTGCTTGCAGGCAACGTGCTGACTCGAGTTTTCAGTTGGGCACAGACTCTTCCTTGCGCTGTATATTCCTAGAGAACATGTCTGACCCCGTTTTGTTGGACTTGCTCTTATTTGGGTTTCCCTTTATCTGTCTGGGACTTGTTCTGCCTACTTTGTATATCATGGCTTTCTTGTTCCAGCCTGTTTCTATGTAAATTGCCCAGGATGGGAAACTTCAGAAGGATGAGTCTATAAGTGAAAAAAAAAAAAAAAAAAAGAAAAAAAAAGAAAGAAATGTAGTCAAGTGACTTCATTCCAGCATGCATTTCATCGTGGGAATAAGAGCTCACTCTGCAGAAAGAAAATGCTCACCACCAAACAGTATAAACTTATTTAATGGCAACAATAGTTCCTTTGGCAAAGCCTAGCTAAAGCTCTCGAGGGGGATTAGTCTCGGCTTTGCATTAAAGCCGGGCTGAAACATACCCCGCATTCCTAGTGGCAGGAGAGTGGTGCCATCCAGAACAGTTGTTTCATGTCTGCTTCGAGAAACGGGGATTATTATTTGGGGAGGGACCGTTTCAGATAAATGGGTGTTACGGCTGGTAGAATCCCGTTTGCTAATTGGAGGCAAAAGAAGCAGCTCTGTAACCACGGAATATGCTGATTTGAATTATTCACGTGGGGTTTTTTAAGAGATAAATTTAGTCTGCTGTGTAGCTCAGATAGGAGTTCAGAGCCTGAACTCGGTACTTGAGAATAATCACTGAAATATCCCGTTTCAGTAGGACGTTCTGGTGATTTTCCTTTGGCCTGGCCACAAGGGTTCTGCAGCTTCTTGCATCTCCCACGAGCGACGCGTGTCCCGCGTGGGTAGCCTTATAGCGGGGGTGCGGGAAGGAGGAACAGGGTGACCACCAAAGATCCAGGGCATGAACTTTGGGTCTATGCAAATAAATGGTGCTTTTTACTAACCTGAGTCCGGTTTTCATCCCAGCTGTGTCACTGTGACTTACTCGGTGGTGAAAAGGGACGATTCCCAATTCTTCTACCCGGTCTACTTAAAATATATATGTGTGTGTATGCAAAACAGGCAGTGTTTTTTAATTAATTGTTTGCCTTGGAAATGAGATTGCTCTCTGTCTTGTGGGTTCCTTTAATGCTTTGGCAATAAATAAGAAGCTTCCAGCTGCAGACGAAACCACGTTTGGGGTTAAATGTGAGCGGTTTTCTTGGTTGTTGGCCGTTTTATTATGGAAAGAGGGTTTTCCAGCATCGTCTTCTCCTGGGGTTCGGTCGTGCTGTCCCCATCACGATGGGAGGGACAGCAGTGGGACGGGGCCAGGCTGCCAGTGCATCTTCTGCCAGCGCCGATGGGAACAGTGCAGGCAGAAACCGAGCCGAGATTCAGGACAGCACCGAGGAACGCGTTTAACCCTCCGCGTATATTTAGCCTGGCTGCTTTCAAGAAGATCCAAATCCATATTTAAAGCCAAGCATCTGTTGAAGTGCTGTGCAGATTGCTGATATAAATAGTGTGCTTCAACTGGAGCTGTGCTCTGTCCATGTGGGGAAGCCTAGGAGCGGGCTGGTTTTTGGAAATGCTGGGATGATGCACCCAGTGCTGGGATGATGCTCTGTGGCACTGGGATGCTGCACCCAATGCTGGGATGCTGCTCTGTGGCACTGGGATGTTGCACCCAGTGCTGGGATGATGCTCTGTGGCACTGGGATGCTGCTCTGCAGTGCTGGGATGATGCTCTGTGGCACTGGGATGCTGCTCTGCAGTGCTGGGATGATGCTCCTGTGGCACTGGGATGCTGCTCTGCAGTACTGGGATGATGCTCTGTGGCACTGGGGTGCTGCATCCAGTGCTGGGATGATGCTCTGTGGCATTGGAATGCTGCCCTGCAGTGCTGGGATGCTGCTCTGTGGCACTGGGGTGCTGCACCCAGTGCTGGGATGCTGTTATACAGCACTGGGATGATGCTCTGTGGCACCCAGTGCTGCTCTGCAGCACTGGTATGCTGCACCCAGTGCTGGAATGCTGCTCTGTGGCACTGGGATGCTGCTCTGCGGTGCTGGGATGATGCTCTGTGGCACTGGGATGATGCTCTGCAGTACTGGGATGCTGCTCTTTGGCACTGGGATGCTGCTCTGCAGTGCTGGGATGCTGCTCTGTGGCACTGGGATGTTGCACCCAGTGCTGGGGTGCTGCTCTGTGGCACTGGGATGTTGCACCCAGTGCTGGGATGATGCTATACAGCACTGGGATGATGCTCTGTGGCACCCAGTGCTGCACCCAGTGCTGGGATGCTGCTCTGTGGCACTGGGATGCTGCTCTGTGGTGCTGGGATGATGCTCTGTGGTGCTGGGATGATGCTCTGTGGTGCTGGGATGCTGTACTCAGTGCTGGAATGCTGCACCCAGCGCTGGGATGCTGCTCTGTGGTGCTGGGATGCTGCACCCAGTGCTGGAATGATGCTTTGCAGCACTGGGATGCTGCTCTGCGGCACTGGGATGCTGCACCCAGCATATCTTTGCCACGTGACTGTTTCTGGTAGAGATTCTCCCCGTCCTTTTGCCTTTTTAGCTCACTTTCTAATGAGCACAGGGTTTTCGAACCAAACAAGAATTTCCTTCGTCACAAGTAGGGGAGAAACGGGGCACAAGCGGGACTGGCGGTTCCCTGCCTCCTCCCCACCACCCCACACGACCCTGGAGTTGTGCGGGTTCCGGGAGCCCGGTTCTGCTGAGAGCTTTGCCCCCCTCGCCGGAGTTTACTGTAAACTGATGCGGGGCTGTCTCTTCGCTGGAAGGTTGCCAGCGTGCTCTGTATAGCTCCCCGTGGTCTCCCTTTCCAAGTAGAGTAACCTAAAAGGGTTTGTTTTCTTCTCCCCGCGTTGCTAACGAGGAGCATTCTCGTTTTCCCTGTTATTTTACCTTGTCTTAATGCCAGGTGAGCTGTCACCAAATCGATTCCGAGACGTTTCCATCGTTTCTCCCTGCTGATGTGGGAAAAGGGGTTTGGAAAAAAGGGGAAACCCGGTGACCAAATCCCCGTGGGGTGGGATCTTTCTCCGATGGGATGAAGTCAGGGTGACGAGCGGCTCCGAGTCCCCTTGGGAGCGGTGATGCGTTTGCTGACCTTCTCCATGAGTCACAAACCCCGAGTCACAAGCCACCCAGGCTTCTCCCCACCTGCTGCCGGCAGGTCCTGTGCCAACGCTGTCCCACGTGGCCAGTGCCCAGCGGGAGCCGGTGGTGGTCACTGGCCCCTCTGGCTAGAGCTGCCTCGGGCAGCTGGGGCCATCCTGCTCCAGCAAAACATCTCCTCCGCCTTCAGTTTTCATTTCCAATCCCAAAATGTGCTCTTTTTTTTTTTTTTTTTTCCCCTGTGAAAATGGGTTTTTATCCAAAACCTGCAGAATATGAAGCATTTTTCACGCTTGTGGAGTGAAAGGTGCTTCTTCATTACTGGAGGGTGAAATATTATGAAGCTGATGGAGACGGCAACTGCGCAAGGTCGTGTTACCCAGCCTCTGCGCAACGTGCTGCGGTCACCACGGCAAAATAGATCTTAATGAACCGTATCCTCGTTAATTCCTTCCCCAGAAGCCAAGTCCCGCCGAGGACTTGAGGGCTGTTAACGGCTTGCAGCTGGTACCCTCCGCGGAAAGCTTTCAGGGCATCCCATATTTCACAGGAGCCGTGGGCTCGTAACCGAAACTCGGTGTTCTCTGGGAAGCTGTGGATGTGGGTTTTTTCCCTTCTTTTTCTGAAAGTGGATGTAATGCCTGTCAGCAAACTAAGGGGGTTTTTCTTTGCCCTTCTGGAGAAGGGGATATAGATTGTTTGCAGTAAGAAATAGTCTGGGGAAATCCATTTCTTAGATTTTTCCAAAACTCCACCAGAAGCAGATCTTCCTTTAGGTGACTTAATTCTCCCTCCATGGCTAATTCTGAACGCTTTGGAAGACCGTGGATACCCCTCAAGTGCAGCCGAATGTTATTTTGGGGTTGGGAGAATAATTAGTTTGGCTCCTTTACATCTCCAGGCAATCGAAGGTTTGTGACTTGACTCTTTTCAGTGCTGCCCTGTGACTAATCTCATAGTTTTGTCATTTGTTAACATAACTGTGCGCTTTTTTAAAAATGGAAAAAAAACACTAGGGTGTTTGCCTCGTCGTCGTTCCGCAGCGGTCGTTGCATACTTTTAATGCCTAAAAACCCCTATTGATCAAAGTTCCTGTGTTTATAGCCATTTTTTGCGGAGGAATTTGGCACGGGAGTGAGCAGGGCAGAGCCAAGGGAAGGTGCAACGCTTTGGGGAAGAACCTGTTCATTCCTGTTGTCGGAAGGGAATGTGGCTGCTTTAATCACATTTTGAAGGGCTTTGAAGATAGAAGGAGCTATCAGAAGGTGAAGTAATATTAATATGCGCCTGTAATGAGTTACAGACGAGGTTGCTCGCTGGGAGAGGAGAGGGGCTGCGTGTTTGCAGACGGCAGGAATGCTGCGAGGGCTTCCCCTAACGCATACGTACACGCTCCATCGGTACGTGCTTATATTGGCTCTTCGTTTTTGAACCTCTGCTAATGATTATTTTACCACAACTTTTGGATTCTGAGGCTGAGACTGACCCATATCCACCCATTTTCTTTAAATGCCAACGTACAGTATCTACTCTCGCCTTGCTTTGAAATTTGGAGACTGAGGAAGTTGATTTCCTTTTTGGCTGAAGCCTGATGGTCTTCGGCACGTTTTGGAAATCAGTATTTTGATCTGCTCTGAGGTTTCATCCGGCAAGGAGGTCTCACGGGGAGAGCTTCGGAAGCCCCAGAGGGTTGGGGTCACCTCTGGTGGCAATGGTGAGAATCTGAGCAGCTACAGAAATCAAGTCACTGACTCGATGACTTCACTCTAGACTTAAGGTTACCATCATCATCACTTTCACTTCTGCTTGAACCCCTGGTACAAAAATCAGTACGTTGCTGCTTTTCACTCGCGTTACCAGATGTTGCATTTTAACGACCTGAGTCTTCCTACTTGTGCAATATTTATTAGCAAATGCAGCTTTTTTGAAGCGTTGAAAGATCCTTCTGCTTTTCACAGCAAGAATTTATGGGGTTTTTTTTAAAGTCACATTTACGAACTGGTTTGTGTGTTTAAAAATGGTGACTGTTGAAGTCTGAGCTCACCGGGTGCGTAGCCACAGGCTTCGCCTTTGGTTATCTTCTGTAATTTCACATCTTTTTTTTTTTTTTTGACTTGTAGGTCTGTGTGGGTCAGGCTTCTGGTATTTATTGCCAGCGGTTTCACTTGCTGCCTGTACTTGTCTGAAGCGTTGGGAAGTGGTGGTGACGCTGGGCTTTTGGTTTGGGTTTTTTTTTCCCCTTGCAAGCGTTTCAACTCCGTGCTTGCAAGGAATGGAAAGAGAGAAGGTTTTTGCCTGGTCAGCTCTCGTTGGGACGTGGGGTGTGTAGGAGCCGCTGCGGGCGATGACTCGTTTCTGGCAGGGGTTTATCTGGCGGGGATGGGGCTTTGAGCAACTTGGTCTGGTGGGAGGTGTCCCTGCCCATGGCAGGAGGGTTGGATCTGGATGGTCTTTAAGGTCCCTTCCAACCCAAACCATTCTATGATTTGGACACCACTGCCACCGTAGCTTCAGGTTGTAAGAGGAGAGGCCCGAGGTGTGAGTTTGAAGAGACCTTGAGACCTTTGTATGGGAGTAGGACAGCGTTAGGTGGTGTTTGATGCCCTTGATGTAGAAGTGATGGTATCTGTGGAAGAACATCCTCCTGGGAGACTGTGCAAGATGGGGTGCTGGTAGCTCCTGCCTTTCCTTCCATCATAAACATGGATTCTGCAGGTGATCCATCTGCTGTGGGCATCAGTGTGTACCTTCAGGAAAACGCAGAGAAGTAGTGCACCTCCGGAGGGTGTCAAGAGGGGATTTCTGGTCTCTCTTGGGTTGGTCTGTGGGAAGAACAAAGAGGAGACAACAATTCTGTGAGGGTATCCAAGGCCCTGCCTGTTGGCAAGGGAGATACGGGGCTTTAGCAGAGAACAAACAACGCTTTGTTTGACAAATGGTGTCTTGGAGACCAAATCCTAACACTAGTATTTCTGCACTTGGGAACTATCCCAGAAGTAAGCCAGCACGTGGACTTGTTTATGTGCTTATCTAAGAGGGTTATCTGCCTGCTTCAGGTTTTGCACCGAGAAGTGTGCTATTTCTTAAGCAGCATTTAAACCCAGGAGGTATCTATGCCATGGAAAGCAAGGAAATGGGAACGGCAAAGTCTCCTCTTTTGTAACTTCTCTGAAGACCAGACCCACGTTTGCGATGACTGGTGGAGGGAGCGGTGGCTCTGCTTCGCCTGGCACACGGAGTCAGCCTGGTCCCAGGTTTCCCATGTGGAATTTAGCTATAGGAACACAGGAATTCGTCAGCTTTATGTATGCACTTCCCAGGCAGTATCCTTGCCATTCGTTTTCATGCTGCTCCAATGCATGTACGTGTTCTCGGATGGATCCGTGTTCCGCTGTTAGGCAGTCATTGGCAGGGTGTAATTCTGGGCTTTATTTTTTTCTTCCTTTTTCCCTTTGTTGTGATGTTGTTGTTTTGTTTTCTTAATGTCTCTGCAATCTCTTCTGGTGAGGGACAGTATTCGTTGCAGGACAAAAGGGGAAAGAGATTTCCTAGAGTGAACAGACTGTGTTCTTAGGCACGGGCTGGAGGTGAGATCAGTTTTCTGGCTCATAGAATCATAGGATGGTTTGGGTGGGAAGGGACCATAAAGCCCCCCCAGTGCCACCCCCTGCCCTGGGCAGGGACACCTCCCACCACACCAGGTTGCTCCAAGCCCCCTCCAACCTGGCCTTGAACCCCTCCAGGGATGGGGCAGCCACAGCTTCTCTGGGCAACCTGGGCCAGGCTCTCACCACCCTCACACCAAAGAAGTTCTTCCCCACATCTCAGCTCCATCTCCCCTCTGTCAGTGTCAAACCCTTCCCCCTCCTCCTATGGCTCCCCTCCCTCATCCAGAGTCCCTCCCCAGCTTTCCTGGAGCCCCTTGAGGGACTGGAAGGGGCTCGAAGGTCTCCCCGGAGCGTTCTCTTCTCCAGGCTGATCCCCCCCAACTCTCTCAGCCTGTCTGCTCACACCAGAGCAGGTTCACGTGGGTCTCCTGTCCTGGGCCACTGAAGCCTTTAGCTCTAGCTAAGATTGTTTTGAGCCGAACCTGGTGTTGCTGTAGGTACGTTGCTCTTCCAGTCAATGACAGCTTTGTCCTTAAGCTGACTGGGATGAGCTGGGACACTGCAAGGGGTATCTGGTGGCCTCCTCGAGGTCCTGGGGCCATGGTTGACATGGTGAGCCAGAGGGTCCCTTGCACTTCTGGCTGGTGATTCGGAACCATCCTCTTCCAACGCACGGAGAGCTCAGTGGAGCTTGTCCAAGTCCAACCGCAGTGGTACCGTTCTCTGTCCTGACACTGTTAAAGGCCCACACAACCGAGACTTGGGAGCAGAAGAGAAGATGCTCTGTCCTCGGAAGCCCATGGCTTCAGAAACATAAGGTCGGTGGTTAACTTGTAAAAACATCCTCCTCCGATTAAATCCGGTGTGACATTTTTGCGAGTACTGTGGGTTTGGTGTCCTTCGTTTAGGAGGAACAGGCAGATTTTACATGGCAAGAGGAAGAGTAAATGTTTTGCAAGAAATGTTTTGCTTCCTATCAAGGTCACGTATTTTCTTCCAGTTATGCAAAACATGTGCTTGAAACGGGAATCTCTAGTTGAGGACAGCTTTCAAATGCAGTAATCTTAGAAAAGAAATCCTTGAGGTTTATTGCTCACAATTTCCTGTCTCTTTGGGAGATAAAAAACAAACGTGTTTTGAAGAAAAGCTTTTTTTTATGGAGAGCGGGTCCATCCTTTGTCTGTGACCCTGCAGTGAATCGAACCGTTCCCGTCTTTGACGTGATGCTGTTGGCAGAGGTTTGACTTCATCTCAACAGCAAGCAGAAGAACCTGGGTTGTGGTTGAGGGAACAGGTACCTGAAAGAGCTGTCGGTGGCTTCTCCGTGGCTTCTCCTCTGCCACAAAGTTGAGAGACAGCTGGAAAACAGCTTCTGATTTTTTCCTGGTGTTTTTTTTTTTTTTTTTTTCTTTAATGCATTTGGTGGAAACGTGTAGCAAATAGTCCCGGCTTGTTTCTCCTGAAGTTTCTTTTCCATGAGCTGGAGTTGTCCTCAGGGTGTTCCATGAGGTTGGGCTATTGAGCAGTGCGGCCCACTGGTGGAAGAGGTGCTGGCGTGGTCCAAGTACAGCAGTTAACGCACGGGAGATTGCTGGCAGGTTTATTTTATTATCTTTTTTTTATTATTATTATTTTCTCCGAGTTTGCTGCTGCGTGAAATCCATTTACTAAAATCTCGGGGGAAGAGAAGAGATTGATGTTGATGTACGAGCACGTGTGCTGTCCTCAGCTTGACTTCACACGTGCTGCTGCCTCAGCCGAGGCTTCCAAATTCTTTGAACTCTTGCTTTTAAAATCAGAAAGTGAGGCAGATGTGGTAAGGACTCCTCTCTACAGATGAGTGCAGCCCTTCGCAGGAGGTGATTTTCTTCTTCAGTAGCTGTCGTAGGAAGGGTCTGTCGGCTTGTTCGTGGCCCCAGACTGCTGCTCTGAAAGAAATGAAGCCCCTGAAAAAGTTCATTTTCTTTCTTTGAAATTTCTGCGCTTGGTCATAGAGAACTGGGGAAACGAGGAGATTCCTCTCTCTCTCTGCAGCCTCTTGGTTTTCCATTGAGCTTGAAGCAAATCCTTTGAACTGAGGGGCAGGGGGAGGGGGGAAATTTAATTTCGCTGAAAATCAACTGCAAATTTCTTAATATAACTTTCCCATCTCTTTTAAAAAGTTCAACAGACTTTAAGCCAAGCTTTTTTTAAAAAAAAAAAAAAAAATTATTTTTTAAATCCCTTCTCTGTGTGTGCATTTGCATACACAAATAAAACTGTTAAAATCCCACCGTCTGAAACAGGCTGAGATGGATCCATGTGTGTCCTGGCACGTGTGTTACACATTCCCAACAAATTCCTGTCCCCTCTTCGCTGCCGCCTCTCCCTCACGGACTGGGCTTCTCCTTCCCTTGGCAGTTGGGGTCACATTTCTTTTTTTTTCCTGGAGCCGTGAAAATGTGCACCTCGCTCTGGAGAAAAGTTAGTAGCTGAAGTAACGTATGAGGCAGTTCATTAGTGAGCCTGGTTTGCCTTAAAAAATAAAATAATAATAATAATAGAATCATAGAATCTTTCAGGTTGGAAAAGACCCCTGGGATCATCGAGTCCAACCATAGTTAATATTAATAATAAATCTTGGTGTTACCAGTGGTTTGAATCAGTGAGTAGGAAGCTTTATTTTAAATAATGCATTTTCATCTGGCTATTTAAATGTCATGATTTCCTAAAGGGAAGTTGATTCTCAGCTGTTGATTTGCTGTTAATATTTCTTTCACATGGAATCTGTCGTTCCATTTTGGTGGCCAAGTCACACTTAAAAATAGTTGTTTTAATTCAATAATGATCAACATCTACAGGTTGTAATCTACTACAGGTTCAGCATCTTAATTTCTGTGCATTAGAAAGTAGCAACCAATACATTTTTAATTGACATTTTAATAATGACTTTTATTGACATTAGAGGCACAAACACCTAGATTTAGGCTTCTCCGTGTGGGTGCTGACGAACAGGAGAGGCATTTAGAAATTGCCATTATGGTCGCTGGAGATGTAATTAACTTGCACAGTCAAGTCCGGGAGGGATTCAGCAGCCCCTGAAGCATCTTCTGGCTGCTCAGCTGAACTTCTCCCTCAGCTCTGCCTTCTCCTGGCTGGGCTCTCCTAGGATGCATGCAAACGTGACCTGAGGATGTCCAAGGTCAGGTGTCCACGCTGGTATGCAGCTGGAGATTGAGAGGACTACCTTTTCATATAGTCTTTGTCAAATTCTATGTAGATAGAAGTCAAAATATATTAATAATACAAGGGGAAGGCCGTAATGGTGCAACTACCTGAGAGTTTTGGTGTTTGGTTCTGCCCCCCCAGGTTGAAATCACTTGAGGAATCCAGGGAAGTATTATCTGAGCTAATGAGGTAGTGGAGTTCCCCGTTCGCCTTAGATCTCATCTTCCTACCCCTTTTTTTTTAGCCCAGAATTCCAAACAAATAAACAGCCTCTTCAGTTTTGTCACCTCCCATTTAATTTCTTTAATGAGTTGAATAACTTAATGAAGTAAACTGACAGTAATATTTTTTTTGCACTATAGAAGATACCGCTGCTGAAAGATGGTTGAGCACATTTGCATATTCTCGGCTGAGATGAATCGTTAGTGATTCTGACTAACTAGTCACGAGGGGAATGGCTTTAAATTGAAAGAGGGGAGATTGAGGTGAGATGTGGGGAAGAACTTCTTTGGTGTGAGGGTGGTGAGAGCCTGGCCCAGGTTGCCCAGAGAAGCTGTGGCTGCCCCATCCCTGGAGGGGTTGAAGGCCAGGTTGGAGGGGGCTTGGAGCAACCTGGTGTGGTGGGAGGTGTCCCTGCCCAGGGCAGGGGGTGGCACTGGGTGGGCTTTAAGGTCCTTTCCAAACCGAACCATTCTATGATTCTTCTGCATCTTCTACACGAGAAGAAAGTCATTCTCCAGCTTGCTGAAGTTGAATCCTTGTCGTGTGAGGGTCCTCTGCTTCTATCGCTGCCAAGGTGCAGTTCTTCTCACCCACCCTGCTGCCAAATGGAATGTCAAAAGCAATAACCTGCCGTGTGTGTCTTCAGAAGAGGAGATCCTCTATGAAGACTGTTGTCATTCTCCAGGGGTTTCCTACAGTTCTTTGAAACGAAAGGGAAAGGTCAGAAGCTTTTTCAGGGCTGAGAAAACCACTTCTGGTTTTCACACCTGTCCCTAAAATCTCATGCTTCACTTAAAAAATGTAATTAACTTACAAGAAAAGGACACAAATAGATAAATAATGAGTTGGTTTCTTACCAACAATCTCTAGGACATTGGCAAACAAGGAAAAAAAAAATTAAAAAAATAGCAATTTCTTCCCTCTCCCCCTGTACATTCTGCTGTTGCTCGTCCTTAGCTCAGAGGTGATGAATTCATTTTGGGTCCTGTGCTAAACCCTGCTCCAGGCAAGAGAAGAGGATCAGCATCACCACTGCTCTCTAATAGGCAATATCACCTCACGGGGAGGACGCCGCCGTGGAGTCGGGCAAGCCAAGTGGCATTTTTGGCTCCCTGTCACTAACCCTCTGGGTGATCTTGGCCGGTTTACCTCTCCCGTCATCTGCTTCCTTCCAAAATTGTGTGTGAGTCGCAAATCTATCAAAGAGCACACTTGGCCGCCTCCAGAGCTCCGCCAGCACCTGCCTTTTCTGCAGCCCTCCGGTTGGTTTTACTGTGGGCGTTCAGTGGCCACGATGTAAAGATCCTTGAAGAAGTTACTTGGGTTTTTTGCATATATTTTTTTTTTTTTAATGCTGAGACTTGCACCGTAGAATCTGCGCTGCTGCAGCCTGCAAATGCTCCGTCGGCTCCAAGGAAATGAGAGAGAAATGGTGAATGTTGTGAGTAGGGGCCTGAAGAAAAAAATAGGAACCATCTGGTCGTCGTGCTGATGTGTTCACAGCTACGGGCAGGAGCTACGGGAAGATTAATATGCTAAAGCGTAAGGTGAATCGGTGAGACTGAGATCATTTGAAGCTTAAAAATTAGCCTGTATGCAGGCTGGATGTGTTTTAAAAGCGAGTTTTGTTTAGGCAAGTTAAAATGAATGTGTGGAGCTGTCATCTGTACAAAACCCCGGCTGTGTCGACGGCTGTGATGGGGCACCGTAGTTGTGTTTGGAGGAAGGACGGTCACCTGCAGTTGAAAACAGGAGCTGGTTTTCCTTCCTTTCGTCTGCGTGTGTGTATATATATCTATCTCAACAGCGTCATTGCTGCAGAAAAGGGTCACGTCTGTTCTTCTCCTGCAAGAGGCAGCTGCTGACGCGGTTATTCTCCCTTGGAATAGCTTGGAGAAAAGGAGGCTCCGGGGAGACCTCATAGCGGCCTCCCAGTACCTGAGGGGGGCTACAGGAAGGCTGGGGAGGGTCTGTTTCCAAAGGCCTGCAGTGACAGGACGAGGGGCAATGGCTTTAAGTTGGAGAAGGGGAGATTTAGATTGGATATTAGGAACAAGTTCTTTACCATGAGGGTGGTGGAACACTGGAACAGGTTGCCCAGGGACGTGGTTGAGGCCCCTTCCCTTGAGATATTCAAGGTGAAGCTCGACGAGGCCCTGGGCAACGTGGTCTAGTTGGGGGTGTCCCTGCTGACTGCGGGGAGGTCGGACTAGATGACCTTTGGAGGTCCCTTCCGGCCTGGACCAATCTATGAATCTATGAATCTATGAATGCTGTGGGTGCTGACATCTCCCACCTGGGCTTACGGTGGTTGCCCTCCGTCCGCACGCGATGCTCGGCGGAAAGGACACGCGCCGGGTGTTAGGTGGCCCGGGGTGCTGCCCCGGCCACCGTCACCGTCTGCGGGCAGAGCGGCTATTGATAGAGCTGAGAAACCAGGTGATTCCCGGTGTTACGTGAGTGCTGGCTCCGGGGATTACGGCGGGAGGTGGTTTGAGGTAGCAGGAGATCAGCTCTTGGGGATGTGCGTGTCGGCCAGAGAGCTGGGATTTCAAACACCATCGTCTTGGAACTGAAAGCCTGAAAAACATACATGGATACGACGGAGAGAGTCCGGGTTTGATGTACAAGCCAATTAAGCTGATTTCTGGGTAGCGCAGAGCTTATGTGAGCACTTGGTGTGTAGCTGCTACTTCTCAGTGTTTTATTGAACTCACGTGTGTGTACCTGTGGCAGGAGTCATTGGCCGAGCCTCTCACCCGGTCCACACTCTTAGCGATGCTGTAACGCCAAAAAAGTCCAATGGGAAGGCTGTCAGAGGTCTGGTTTTAAGCATTTCTTTCTGATGAGGCTTTGTTGCTGCTGTCGGGTAGAAAAGGCGGATGCTGGCAGTCTCATCGATGCTGACTTTTAGAGCCGTTACTAAAGACTTTTTCCAAAAATTCCGTCCTAAGTTCACCCGCTGCTTCAGTTTCCAGAGTGTAAATTTCAGGGCAATATGAAAAAAATCTTCTGAAGGGCACGGTTTGCTCTTTCCCTCCCCACAAGCTACACGGTGTATGGTTTTAGAATTGTACAGCAAGCTGGATGAAAGCAGCCGCTTTTAAGCTATTGGGGACTCAGGCAATTGAAGAAATTACTGCACCGAGGGCAGAACACAAATGCTATATGTAATTACAATTACATCCATACTTGCTACTGCATTTTTTTCCTTGCTGCTCAAATCGTGTCCTGGTAGATCCAGGAAATTCTCCAAATTCATGGCATGCGATGAGTTACGAATTGCTAGTGCAATACTCTGCTGTGAACGGGGAAACCTTGCACTCGGGTACTTGTAGGGCCATTGAAGATAAACTCCACAGGACCATAAAGTCATAGCAGCAAAGGCAATCTGAATATTGAAGCATTTGGGTGGTAGATTACTCCCATCTTAGCCACCTGTACATTAAACATTACACTAAAACAGTTTCTTAACTCTTTTCTTACAGTTGTGTGATAGCACGTAGACAGTTATAAAGGTCCTGGCTCATGTCTTTGCCAAAATGTAATCGTTAGGACTTGAATTTTCCATTTAGGTATCTATCTTGAGCTCACATTTCTTCTGGGAAAGAGGAGGAGGAAGGAAAGCGGGGATAAATTTCTCTTTAAAATTTTAGAAAAGGTTTCAGAGAACCGAATGAAGCGATCCTCATTTCTGGAAACTAGATCTCACCTGTGTTTTACATCAGAGGCTTGCAATGAAAGCAGCTGGCTGTGTCTGCCCGGCATTGCCCAGGTGAAAATGGGTCCAAAGAACCCAAAACTCTAAGCTTTGTGAAAGCCCGACTGCACGTGTGCAGTAGAAAGGCCTTTGAATTTCGTAGCTGTCAGGTCACCACCTGATCTCCAATGTGCAGCTTCTACCCCTGCTTTTCTTCTAGATTCCCTTTGGAAAGGCTACAGTAGCTTATTATGGAAAACTTCACATTATTTCGGGGTGACGTTTCAGTGGGAATAACTTGGCAACTGCGACTTTGTCTCCCCTTATTGTCATCTACCTGAAAAGTTCATCGTTAGCTTATCGTAGGGCGTTCTTGTGCTTCGCTTGACTCCGGTGGGAATGTCAGGGAGAGGGCAGGTCCGGGCGCAGGTGAAGGGCTGGTTGGGGAGTTCAGCACGTCTTTGGCCATAATGTTGTTTTCTTTGCTGCCGTCGCAGATATAATCTGTTGTTAATCCCCCAAATCTAAACCTGTGACTCCCCAGAGGACCCCAAGTCTTTTGTCGGTTTTGATTTGCAGCCTTATTATAGACAAATTAATGTACATGAGTGACAGCACGCTGACGAGAGATGAGAAGAAAATGAGTAATTAACATATATTGGGTATTACCGATTGCTTTTATGATTATCTGGATTTTAAGGTATTAGCTGGAAAAATAACTCCTAATCCCTTATTAAAGATAAAAGGCAAGTCATTAAAAGTAGAAGGTTGTTTTCAGTCCTGAGAAGCACTGGAAGTATGTCTTGGCTCCAGCAGCAAACTAACCTTGAAAGCCTGTAATTCCAAGTTACTCAGACTTAGTTGTTCTCGGCAAGGGAATTTCTGAAGTTTCCCATGTGCTGGGAGGTGGAGGAGGCCGCGAGACAAAGCGACCCTTGTCGTACGAGCTGCGTGCTTGGCAGCGGGACAGGGGCCTTTGAATCTTGGCATTAACCGGGCCCTGCCCAGCTGCCGGGCTCTGAACTTTCGACAGCGCAGCCCGAGGTCGCTTAACTGCGCGGCGTGCTTCTGATGGGTGGGCTGGAACCTTGACTTCACCTTTCTGTTGGGGGCACATCTCCTGTGCAGAGCTCCCATGGCACCTTGACTCCTTTCTACCTTCCCAACAGCAGCACCTGCCCTTGTGGCTATCTGCCTTGGATTTGTGGCCATCTACCTTGGTTTTGTGGCCATCGACCTTGGATTCATGGTCATCTACCTTAGCTTTGTGGCCACCTGCCGTGGTTCCATGGCCATCTACCTTGTTTTGTGGCCATCTGCCTTGGATTTGTGGCCATCCACCTTGGTTCTGTGGCCATCTACCTTGGATTCGTGACCATCTACCTTGGATTCGTGACCATCTACCTTGGATTCGTGGTCATCTACCTGTTTGTTCCCTGGCTATCTATTTTGCAGCCATCTAACTGGTTTTGCAGCCATCTAACTGGTTTTGCAGCCATCTAACTTGGTTTTGCAGCCATCTAGCTGGTTTCACGGCCATCTAACTGGTTTCACAGCCACATGCCAAGCTGAGTCTGCAAAACAGACTGGTCCAAGCCGAAACCACTGATCCCAGTGGGGAAGGGGGATGAGCGGCTGAAGCGTTGGGAGCAAAACAGCGTTAAAGCTCAGGAAGGGTGACGTTTCCCTGTTGCTATTCTTAAACCCACCCCGAGTGTGTGCTTGTTCCTGGGGTCAGAAGGAAAGCAGCAGCAGCACCTCTTGCTGAGTTAAAATAATTAATCATTTGCAGAAACTTGCCACACACTAAGACTTTCCTAATAATCAAGTATTTTTTTTAGAAAAACAAGTACATTCCTTATTTCTCATTAATGAAATTTGGGCAAGAGTAAAACTACAGAGTTTTTAAGTTTAATTCCTGTATTTTAATGGTTCAGTGTTTCAACATATCATGTTTATATACTTCTACTATACTTTCAGAAAGCAATTTAAAATGCAGTGGGTACCAATTAGAAAGAACTAAAGATAGCATTTAACGACTCTAAGGAGATCAGTACTTGTAAAGTGATTTACATTTCAGGAAATGCTGTTTTGATGGAGTGTGTTTGGAAAATGCTGCTCATTTCTGGTTTGCCCTTTGCATCCCAAATTGTTTAAAAGATTATTACTAGTACCTGCTGATTTCTTCTCTTCCCCCCCCACCCCTTGTTTGTTTTTTTAAGTCCTGAACACTGCTGAGGGCCAGCTGTGCTGCTGAGTGCTCTGTGCTTTTGCAGATGAGGCCACCTTTTTGTGCTCGAGGAGGGATTTAAGAAGAACAGGTAGAGTTTGACTCCATGTTGAGTTGGCCAAGGTCAATTCCCCGAACGCGGAGGAAGTAGTGTTATTTTGGAGTTATTTTCCTTTTTACCTCTGGCTGGTCCTGAGGGACAGTGCGTGGAGTCAGACCAGTTGTGCTGGGGCAGCCCTTGGTGTTTCAGAGTTAATTAGCACAGAGGGTCCTGAAAAAAGGTCTTTCATGGAGTTAAGGATGTAATAACTCCAGTCAGGGTGTATCTGATCAAGGTCACTCCAATTCTGAATGAGAATGTCCATGCAAGAAACTTACATGACTTCTGTAATGCATTTTAAAGCCAAGCCTCCAGTCAATTTGGTTTAATTGCTTCTGATGTCTCTGTTCAGCCCACTCCAGTACGTCTCTGACTCCTGAATGAAGGCTTTTGGGCCACCATGGGACACAGGGTTAGTAAGAGCTCCATCTTATTAAAAAACAAAGAGGTTGGAGTTGGAGCACTTGGTGAGAAGAAGCCACGGGAACGCTTCGCACGGAAAAGACAGCGCATAAATTTTTCAAGTTGGATGTGGTTTTTTGCAAATACTCTTAATATACAGAGTTGGCTTTTTCTTACTTACAGTTTCTGATCTCGTCTTCCAGACCTTGATGCCAAGCAGATCATTAAAACCAGCATGGGGGTTTCCAGTCTCTCTTTGTTACTAAAAGTTGATGTGAAAACCTGGCAGAGCGCTCCTGTTTGGGCAGCAGATGTGATAACTGGAGTGGAGATGAGCTGTGTGTGGAGTTCACTAATGGAACAGAATAAATTGGGTTGGAAGGCACCTATGGAAGTCAACTGGTCCAAGACTCAGCTCAAAGCAGGGCCAACTTGGTAATTAAGTTATTAATGTTGGTTTCTAAGTTATGATACCGTGTCCAGAGCACTCTTTCATTGGATAGAAGTGCAGGTGGAATAGAGCCCCAAGAAAGCACACTGATTTATTTATTTTTTCTTTTGAATCATTCTGATCTTTTTGGATGCATCTGGGCTGACAGTGCTCAGAGCAGAGAATGCTTAGATGTCCTGGGGCTCCCTTTTAGCGCACGTGGTACAAAATTATTCTTGCCACAATATCGAATCATAGAATTGCTGAGGTTGGAAGGGACCTTTTAGATCATGGAGTCCAACCATCAACCCAACACTGACAAACCCATCACTAACCCATGTCCCTCAGCACCATGTCTGCCCGGCTTTTGAATCCCTCCAGGGATGGGGACTCCACCACTGCCCTGGGCAGCCTGGTCCAAGGCTTGATAACCCTTTTGGTGAAGACATTTCCTAATATCCCATCTAAGCCTCCCCTGGTGCAACTTGAGGCCGTTTCCTCATCCCATCGCCTATTCCCTGGGAGAAGAGACCGACCCCCCCCGGCTACACCCTCCTTTCAGGGAGTTGTAGAGACCTATGGTATGAGATGTGGCCTGGGTGTGCTCTTATCGAGAAACTGGGAAATGTGGGTGCTTGATGTTGGTCGTCTAGGGATGGCCCAGGCAAACATCCCTCTGGATCCTTCTTGCCTTCCTTCTTCCACCCGTTTTGTCTGAAGTGTGTTTGAAAATGTCGATCTTCCCTGTTGCGTTCTTCACGCCAAGCACAAAGAATTGCGTCTTCTCTCTGGGTTCATCGTTACCTCACAGGCTGTAAGCAATGAAGTCAGTAAACGAGCCCTGTTGTATCCCCCTCCGTAGGTAGAACAATGTAGACGACGTGATCCTGTAAAATATACCATTCGCTCGTGGCCTGGCTATAAGCACGGGGTTGATCATTAGGAAGGTCAACCCTTATGCAAAAATCACCACCCATGCGTTTTGCTAATTACAAGCAACCATTCCGTTCAGCCCAAGCCATCCCCGAACTGACCTCCTACTTGTTTTTTCCTCCCAACGGTCTAATAATTAACAATCTACTTAATGCACGACAAAAGACCAATTAACCCTAAAGCACTTGGTGAACTGCATGTAAATTAGTTGTAAAATGTTGCTGTAAACATTAAATGTTAGGCAATTACATAAACCAGTAATTGCTAAAGTTGCATTTAGGAGCTTAGAAAGAAAGAAAGAAAGAAAGAAAAGAAAATCTGCTTTATTGGCACTTCGGTTCCGAGAACTCTGCTAATGGTTGTGTTTTTAACTGCAGCAGCCCCGGTCTGCGTGAGCCCAAACAGGCTGCGGCAGCTCCGGTTCGCTGCCGTGTTTTTAGCAGTGGAAGAAAAATACAGGCCTGCTAACCTGGTGCACTTTTTGAACCCACGATGTGGTAGAAAAAGCTCCAAAGGGAGGTCTGGAAAGAAGAGGAAATCAGATAATTTGTTTCTTTCCGCTGCGGTAGGTGGTGTCCCGTGGTGAAGTGTGTTAAATTAATTGGGTACCAATTCCTGGTGATTTCATGGATTGATTATCGTTTTCTTCGGTCTCAGGCTGTAGGAAACGTCTCAGACCTCGTTAAAACCTTGGGGCTGGACAGGGTCCTGGGAGGTGTGAGCTCAAGGGGTCTTGGCCAGTTCCTGCTGTTGAGTTCACCTCTATCCTTTCTTCCTCTTTCCGCCGACACCTTCGTGTCTGAGCTGCCTGGCGTGTTAGCCCTCCAAAAAGGTTTAAAAAATGTCTTTCCACCCACCTGCGTGAGGGAGTTTCACACCAAGAAGCTGGTTTGCTTTTCTGCAAAATCTTTAATCCCCTTAATTGGCTGCCTCTCTCCAAGGTGGTCCAGTTCACCCACCGCTTCTCAAGCTCCTGCTGCTGATGTTCTCGAATAATTCATTTTCCTTGCACACCTTGTGTGCTTATTCTCCAGTTTTTGGTTGAAATCTTCCTTACGTTTCGTGTTTGCTAGTTTTGCTTTGACCTAGGCTTGTGCTGGACTAAGGTGTTCCCAAATCATAGAATCATAGAATCACTCAGGTTGGAAAAGACCCTTGGGATCATGGAGTCCAACCATCAACCCCACTCTACAAAGTTCTCCCCTACACCATATCCCCTAACACCACATCTAAGCGACTCTTAAACTCATCCAAGGATGGTGACTCAACCCCCTCCCTGGGCAACCTGTTCCAGTGTCTGACCACTCTTTCTGTGAAGAACTTCTTCCTAATGTTCAGTCTAAACCTACCCTGTTGCAGCTTGAAGCCATTCCCTCTTGTTCTATCGCTATTTGCTTGTGAGAAGAGACCAGCACCAACCTCTCTACAGTGTCCTTTCAAGTAGTTGTAGAGAGTGATGAGGTCTCCCCTCAGCCTCCTCTTCCTCAAACTAAATGGTACACTGAAGTGGGGCTTTGCCTCCTTTTTCTGTGTATTTGTGCTTCCTTGCTATTTTTGACCCTCTTTGTTGTTTCAGTAAAAGTATATCTCAGTGTGGCTCGCTTTGCATTCCATAACTAGTCTCCAAATGCATCTCTAAGTACGAAATTTCTCATTTTTCAGTGAAGAAAAAAAAAAGGGGGAGGTTTGTTTGAACTAGCTTTCTTCCTTCCTCAGTTTTGGCAGTGTCCTTTTCCTGAGTATATTGATCTTAATTACAGTGCAGTCGCTTATGGAAAGCCAGCCTGTGCTTAGTTTGGATAACAGTCTATTATTTTTCTTGCACGCAGTTTTACTGGTATATACACCGGTGGTATTCCTTTCCCCGAAGTGGAGATATTTTATACTTATATTTGGTTGATTGAATTACAGAAATCTGCTTAAAGCAGTAAGAGTGCCTTCCAGTCTAGGTGAGGCCGTAGCAAATCCGCTGAAGCTCTTGCCTTGCCCGAGTCGCTTTTCCTCCTTGTCCTTTGGAGTCGATGAGAAGAGCACTTTCCTCTTCTGCGACGGAGATGCCAAGGTCAACCGCAAAACGGGGCCGGTTGACGTGCAGCCGTGGAAGGGTCTACATTGTTAGCCTGCCATCGCTTCTCAGTAACTTTTTACTGGCCTTCTCTTGATGTATTGATTATTTATTTATTACAAACTTATTTTATCTCAACTTGTTTTTCCTTTCTCCAACGTTTGGTTCTGTTGTTGACTTGCCAAAATGCCTGCTGTGTGATACCCTGCTGGTTTGCCTCCCTGCCTCCCTCTTGGGAGAGATCATCTTCCTTTGGGGAGCTTAAATAAAACCCCTCAAAAACCTACGTGCCCCTCTGGACAGCAGCTGATCGAGTGCAACCTTCCACGTTCTCTGTGCGAGGGATACCGAGGAGATGAGTTTTTCTCATATGGAAGGTTGGGTCTCCAGGTCTTGGTCTAACTGGGTTCTGCTTCGGAGTAGTGGGGCTCATAGAATCATAGAATGGTTTGTGTTGGAAGGGACCATAAAGCCCATCCAGTCCCATGCCTCTACCATGGGCAGGGACACCTCCCACCACACCAGGTTGCTCCAAGCCCCCTCCAACCTGGCCTTCAACCCCTCCAGGGATGGGGCAGCCACAGCTTCTCTGGGCATAGATCTTGGCCGTAAAACCCGTGAGCCTGAAGTTAATTGGGTTTTTTTTCCAGCATAATCATGTTCTGCAGAGGTTTAGCGCTCGTGTAGGAGGTGGGGGGTGAGCCTGTGAAGCTAAGAGGAAAAAGGAGGCAGAAGCTTGAACTCTACTTGCTGTTGCAGGGGGAAACCGGCGAAGAGCAAGAGCTGCAGAAATGTCACCCAGGCTTTTGAGAACAAGTTGAATCAGGAGTTTTCTTTCTGGGAAGCCAGTTGGAAGGAGTGTGCTGCTGGCAGCCTGGAGCCACTCCGAGCCCAAAGTTAATGGTGGTTAATTTTTAAAGGCAGGAACGAAACCGGTTATTGTGTCTGTATCTCAATGGGGTCTTTCTGCTACTGAAATACCGTTGCGAGAGCCCTTTTCTGAATTGTTTTGACTCGGAGAGAAAAAGAAAAAGCCCTCAGAGAAGTGATTTATCCACCAAAAAGCTTTGCTTTGCCACATTGCTAACAGAGGGTGACAATTTCATCAGGATGGTCATAACATGTCCAGGGATGCCAAGTGAGGGAAGTGCTGAGGACGGGCTTTTATCGGGATTTGAAATACGGAATGAGTGCGGTCACCCAAAGTGCAGGTCGCAAGAGATGGATCTACTTGGTGGAACTTGCTTTGCCGCAGCGGGGAAGTAAGAGGAAAAAAACCAGCATCCAAACATGAAACCAACTGGTTTTGTAACTGCTCTGTCAGGCCAAATCCTGCTGCTCTCCCAGTCAATGGAAGCATTGTCTGAATTCTCACGCTGGCTTTGCAGCTTTTTTGATAAGTGGCTGTTAACCTCCAGGAGCCAAAAGGGCAGTTTGTCATTGAATGAAGCTTTTCAGAAGGTGACGGGATAAAAAAGAAAAGCTGAGCTTTTTCAAAGCATCTCAAAGGAGGTTGGCACCTTACTGCTGCTGATACTCTAGATGAGGTGGCCTCCTAAGCTCCGAATGGATTTAGGCTACCAAATTCAAACATTAATATTTATAGGTGGAGCGGGGCCAGAGGAGGCCACGGAGATGCTGGGAGGGCTGGAGCCCCTCTGGTGGGAGGACAGGCTGAGAGAGTTGGGGGGGTTCAGCCTGGAGAGGAGAAGGCTCTGGGGAGACCTTCGAGCCCCTTCCAGTCCCTCAAGGGGCTCCAGGAAAGCTGGGGAGGGACTCTGGATGAGGGAGGGGAGCCATAGGAGGAGGGGGAAGGGTTTGACACGGAAAGAGGGGAGATGGAGCTGAGATGTGGGGAAGAACTTCTTTGCTGTGAAGGTGGTGAGAGCCTGGCCCAGGTTGCCCCGAGAAGCTGTGGCTGCCCCATCCCTGGAGGGGTTCAAGGCCAGGTTGGAGGGGGCTTTGAGCAACCTGGTGTGGTGGGAGGTGTCCCTGCCCAGGGCAGGGGGTGGCACTGGGTGGGCTTTAAGGTCCCTTCCAACCCAACCCATTCTGTGAAGATAGGACACCTCCCACCACACCAGGTTGCTCCAAGCCCCCTCCAACCTGGCCTTGAACCCCTCCAGGGATGGGGCAGCCACAGCTTCTCTGGGCAACCTGGGCCAGGCTCTCACCACCTTCACAGCAAAGAAGTTCTTCCCCACATCTCATCTCCATCTCCCCTCTTTCCGTGTCAAACCCTTCCCCCTCCTCCTATCACTACATGCCCTTGTAAAAAACTCCTCCGCAGCTTTGAGTCCCTCTCCATTTGAATCAGGGCAGGTGATCACCAAGAAATAACAACCTGCAGAACCCTCTCGGAGCGTGTATTTTGCTCTTGTACCCCAGTTGGTCTCCTGCAACCACTGTAAGGAATAATAACGCGCTTTTCTCTCCCTGCCTGCAGTGAACGAGGTATTTGGCACCATTTAAAACAGAGGAGGGCAGAATGAAAGGAGTTGAAAGCCAAAAAAAAAAAACCAAACCAAAAGTGCCGGACGCCAGAGACATTCAGTCCTCCTTGAAATCCTGCCTGGCAACGGAGATGGGCTCCGTTTCAGCCGGAGACACTGGCTGAAAAGGCCATGGGACAAAGGGCTCGGCGCACACTGGGGCTGCGGGAATATAAAATAAAAACCCTCGCGCGCTTGCCCTCGGCTTCCTTCCTCTGCGGGTCGGGCTCTTCTGTCGAGCCCTCGCTGGAAGAAGACTTCTAGAAGGGGCTGAAGTGGTCAGGGCTGACGGGGAGATTGATTGAAGGGGACAAATAGACAATGATGAAACCTTGCTTTGTGAGAAGCGCTTAATAGGCATAAAATCCTCTATTGCAGCCGCAGGGCTGGTTTTACAGCGCAGAGAGGGACGGGAAAGTTTCTTCTTGTCACTGCACGGAAGTTTAAATTCAGAAAAAGAGCCTAGAGTTGTTGTAGCTGTGTCCTTAAAAATGTCACCGTCCCCTTGCCATTACCTAAAAAAGGGGACACGAGTAAATGATCGATGCTGAATTGAATGATGGTTGGGCAGGAGGGCTTCTAGCTGGTGCAAGGAGATGACAACACTTAATCAGGGGGTGGGTCACGCCAAAAACACCTTTAAAATTGTCTTTGGGGGAGCTGCCTTACGGTGTTGGAAAAGAAAATGGCTTTTTTTTTTTTTTTTTTTGCTCAGCAGAGAAACAGGAATTTTCTGTTGTGCTAGCGACTGTCGAGCAGTGTCCCTGTGCCCACGGTGTGGTTGTTGATGCCGGTGGAAAGAGTTGTGCACGATCACTAATGTGATTACGATGTTTAAAGATACTACTATAGGACCCCAGCAGGATTCCAGAGAGGTAAACGGCACACGTCTCTGCAAGAGGCTGCAAAAGCCAGGCTACTTTACGAAGGATATCAGAAAAAAGCCAAAGAAAAAGAAAAAACATTGAGAATTAAAGGAGCGATTTTTGAACTTTCTTGTATAAGGCAGCCACTGGGCCGTGGATTGAAAACTGGCTGAAGGACAGAACTCAGAGGGTTGTTATTAGGGGCACAGAATCTAGTTGGAGGTCCATAACAAGTGGAGTCCCCCAGGGGTCAGTACTGGGTCCAGTCCTCTTCAATGTATTCATCAATGACCTGGATGAGGGGATGGAGTCCTCAGCAAGTTTGCCGACGATACAAAACTGGGACGGGTCGTTGACACGATGGAGGGCTGTGCAGCCATCCAGTGAGACCTGGACAGGCTGGAGAGCTGGGCAGAGAGGAACCTGATGAACTTCAACAAAGGCAAGTGTAGGGTGCTGCACCTGGGGAGGAATAACCCCCTGCACCAGGACAGGTTGGGGCTGACCTGCTGGGGAGCAGCTCTGAGGAAAAAGACCTGGGAGTCCTGGTGGACAACAGGATGGCCATGAGGCAGCAATGGGCCCTTGTGGCCAAGAAGGCCAATGGCATCCTGGGGGGCATCAGGAAGAGTGTGACCAGGAGGTGGAGGGAGGTCATCCTGCCCCTCTGCTCTGCCCTGGGGAGGCCCCATCTGGAGCACTGGGTCCAGTTGTGGGCTCCCCAGTTCCAGGACAGGGAACTGCTGGAGAGGGGACAGCAGAGGGCTACAAAGATGGTGAGGGGCCTGGAGCATCTCTCTGCTGAGGAAAGGCTGAGGGACTTGGGTCTTTTTAGTCTGGAGAAGAGGAGGATGAGGGGGGATCTGATCAACACCTGTAAATACTTCAAGGGTGGGTGTCAGGAGGATGGGGCCAGTCTTTTTTCATTGGTGCCCAGGGACAGGACAAGAGGGAAAGGGCACAAACTTGAACATGGGAAGTTCCATCTGAACATGAGGAGGAACTTCTTTGCTGTGAGGGTGTCAGAGCCCTGGAAGAGGCTGCCCAGAGAGGTGGTGGAGTCTCCTTCTCTGGAGACATTCCAAACCCACGTGGACACGTTCCTGTGGGACCTGCTCTGGGTGCCCCTGCTGTGGCAGGGGGTTGGAGGAGATGATCTCCAGTGGTCCCTTCCAGCCCCATGTGATTCTGTGATTCTGTGAAATGGTTTAACTGGAGACTTGATTGTTGTTTGGGTCCGCGGGAGGTGCGATGCCAGGCAGCATCCCATATCCCTCTTACAGCGGGAAAACGTTACAAAGCTCAGAAAAAAAACCCACCCAGGCTTTCTTTCGATGCTGCTTTTTTCTTTATTGAAGTCTTTTTGGCAACTGCTCGGTAATAGCTCCTTAAAAATGTGCTGCCGTGGCAGTTTTGCACGACTTGAAGTAAGATGGCTGACCTCCAGCACTAAGCAAAAAATACCGTTGTTATCCGTATTCTGTAATGAATTGCTTGTTCTGTAGTTTATATCATGCCAGGGCTTATAAACAGTGAGGTTTGTTATGGGGCACGGGCTACCGTACAGAAGCATGGGCTAGTTGTTCAGTAAAAATAAGTGTCAGAGGCATTGCCGCTTTTGATGTAATTAAAAATGGCACTCCATGGGTCTAGAAAATTTAAAAAAAAGTGATAGAGAAATTTCCTGTTTTCCTAGCAGTTTGGAAGGTAGTCACTGCTGATTAGCATCTAGCTACAACATAACCCACGGAGAATCGCATGGTCCACGTACACCCGATTCAGCGCCCGAGAAATCAGTGGAACCTTGCGCTGATTTGAGCGGGCAGAGCCTCGCGTCGTTAATGTATTAAATATTCAGCCTCGCTCAACCTGCTAATCGTGTATCTGCGGGAGGCTATCAATAATGCATTTCCTTTGGAGTGTGCGGCTGCCTCTGCTCCTGAGGCGTTACAGAGATATTATTGTCTGCCACGGAAAAAAACCAGACAATTTTTGAAGATGGTTATGGACAGTGTCAAGTGGAACAATGTTGGGAAAAGTTCATAATTAGACCTGAGGTGTAGCGTGGAATGGTCTCTCTATCATAACTGTGTGGTTGGAATTAGTAATCTTTCTTCTTATAGAGGCAGTGCCTTTTATGTTAAGGCTGAGCGACTTTTTCATTAGATGATGCTGGTTGTGTTTATAAGGTCGCCAGAGGGATTGTCCACATTTCGCACCTTCTCCACATGAGCTGGCTGCTAGACAGGAGTTGATTTGAGATGTGTTTGGAAGAAAGGTCTTTCTTCTGTCATAGAATCATAGAATGGTTAGAGTTGGAAGGGACCTTAAAAATCATCGAGTTCCAACCCCCCTGCCCTGGGCAGGGACACCTCCACCAGACCAGGTTTCTCAAAGCCCCAAATGTCCCCCTGTCTCCAAGGAATGTGTCAATAAAATATCCATAGACAAGCCTTTTGTACACGGTCTCAACAGCGCTGAAGACAAAGGGAGCTGAGAACTCTCAGCAAATTGTTACGTAAAAGCTGCCGTTCTTCTGGCACTTGAGAGAACATGTTATTAGTGAGCATTTGTCTAATGGTGAAGATTTTGTTGCAGATCAAAGACTTCATCTATGCCGCATGCTGCAGAGGAGCTTACGGTAGAACGTGTACAACCATGCAGTACAGCAGCCTAGCGAAAAAATGGATTATTCAAGGGACAGTCAGTGCTGTTCGTTCTGTGCTGGAAAGGGTCACGATGGAGGGATGGGGGATGTTGGCTTCAAGGTAGATCAAGCAGCTTGAATGGCATTTTCCACTTTTGCACCCGTAGCCATGAGAGAAACAGCCCAGGATGGGAATTGGGGTGAGCGTTCCCTCCAGGCCGCCAAGTTCTACCTGTGGACACGTCTAATCTGCCTCACGACCAGCCAGCGCCGAGCACGGGGTCAAAAAGCTGTCGTTCTTCTCTAGAAGAAAAGAAACAAAATAAGGCTAAAAAAGAAATTCTCACACTGGCTTGGAGTGACCAGCTGGGGAGGTGATCATCCGGAGGTGGGTTCTGGGAGACCCTGAGGAGCGTTTTGAGGTGCAAGCATTTCTGTGAAAGCAAATGTCACCTGTAAATCTTGGTGCAGTGGACTTCATTGGTGGTGCTCAAGGATGCTTTCGCTTGATAGAGCACTTGGGGAGTCAGGAAATCCCTTCTCACCTGGGTTGTTCTGCAGAAAGTGGGATTACCTAATTTGACCCTTCCATAATGGGAATAAAGGTCCTTATCCATAAAGGCGCAGGAATTGCAGGGGTCTATGTGCCGTGCTCTAATGGGAGCAGAAATGCTGAGCAGTGTTGCTGTTAAACCAAGATACTGTCCTTTGCCTTACCCCGTGGCCTTGGCTCAACATGTTGGATGTCATACATGATGATGTATGATGTCCAAGAAGATGATATTTAGTGACTCCTGGGTTTAGGTATGACTCCATTTAGGTTAGTCTTCCAACAAAGCTGGTAAAACTGTGAGCCATAAAAGCCTTCCCTGCTTCATAGAATCATAGAATCATAGAATGGTTTGGGTGGGAAGGGACCTTAAAGCCCATCCAGTGCCACCCCCTGCCCTGGGTAGGGACACCTCCCACCAGACCAGGTTGCTCCAAGCCCCCTCCAACCTGGCCTTGAACCCCTCCAGGGATGGGGCAGCCACAGCTTCTCTGGGCAACCTGGGCCAGAATCTCACCTCCATCACAGCAAAGAATTTCTTCCTAGAATCTAATCTAAATCTCCCCTCTTTCAATTTAAAGCCATCACCCCTCCTCCTATTGCTACGTTCTCGGATAAGGAGTCCCTCCCCATAAAGGTGCTCTTGAGTCTCATCTCACATTCTCACTGTCGGATCTTACCCTGGCCTTGATTGAGGAGCTTTCCTCTGCAGGTCTTGCCAGACTGAGGACCTGAACTAGCTCTTGCCTCTATTAAACCACTCCTTGCAGAGCAAGAATCCTCGCTGTGAGATCGAGATAGCGTGAATTCTGGTCTTATCAGCGACGTGTAATCAGGTTACTGCTGCTTCTGATGACGCCCCTGTTGTGAAAGGGGCTCCGGGGGAGACGGTGAGTGTCCACAGTCTGCCCTGCAGCTGGAAGTTGTACCGAGGGAGAATCAAAATTAAAGTGAGTTGCAGTTGTGGGGTTTTTCTCCCTAGTTTTCTGTCTTTAGGAGCAGTTTTGCTCTGTCTGTGTCTGCAGGGCTCTCTGCTTGTGTTTCACTGTGGTCTGCAAGGCGTGAAGCCGAGATAGAGAAGGGGTTGTTGCCGTCGGGGGGGATTAGACCAGTAACGCTGCCCGCTTTGCTGCTCTCATTGGTAATGCTGAGCGGAGCCTGGGGTTTCCTCAGCAGGTATCCTTAGTGGAAGCTTCCCCCCGGATAGCGCCTTGAATTGCATCTAAAAACGCTCCGACTCCGGGGCTTGTCTCTGCAAGAACGGTCGGGAAAATAAAAGGCAGTTGATCAAAGGTATAAATCATAAGGGAAATGATTAAACTGCGTGAGATCTTGTATCGACATTAACGCACAATTAAAATTGTTTTGGGTGATGGATGGATTTTGGAAGAGAAGTCAGCTGAACTAGAAGGAAAATCACTTTAAATCTGATAAAAGTCTCTGTACAGGTGTTTCACCTAACTGGCTCCTCTCTGACTTCAGATTGACTTGAACCGAGTTCTGGCTGAGCGAGGGCAGCCCCAGAAATTAATGGGAGTATAATCATGTCCTTGTTTTAATAAGCGTATTTGGAAAGCTCGTTTGACAAATAGCCTTGCTTGATAATGTTACCGCAGGCTTTGCAGAAGGATTTACGCCAGGTCTCTTGGGGATTTTTGTAGCTGCTGGTATACTTCAGAGTTAACGGAGAACTTGTCAGATGCTCTTTCTGGCCTGGAATGGAGGAAGCAGTTGACAGAGGTGAAGGTCCCAAGGGTGTTCAGAAGTGTCCCTGGTAACAGCAAGGTGAAAACACAGAGGAAAACCATGTCAGTTGGTTGGAATCATAGAATCCTAGAATGGTTTGGGTGGGAAGGGACCTTAAAGCCCACCCAGTGCCACCCCCTGCCCTGGGCAGGGACACCTCCCACCACACCAGGTTGCTCCAAGCCCCCTCCAACCTGGCCTTGAACCCCTCCAGGGATGGGGCAGCCACAGCTTGTCTGGGAACCTGGGCCAGGCTCTCACCACCCTCACACCAAAGAAGTTCTTCCCCAAATCTCAGCTCCGTCTCCCCTCTGTCAGTGTCAAACCCTTCCCCCTCCTCCTATGGCTCCCCTCCCTCATCCAGAGTCCCTCCCCAGCTTTCCTGGAGCCCCTTGAGGGACTGGAAGGGGCTCTAAGGTCTCCTCGGAGCCTTCTCTTCTCCAGGCTGAGCCCCCCCAACTCTCTCAGCCTGTCCTCACAGCAGAGGGGCTCCAGCCCTCCCAGCATCTCCGTGGCCTCCTCTGGCCCCACTCCAACAGGTCCATGTCCTTCCTGTGCTGAGGGCTGGAGAAGAGGCTGTTTTACTTGTGCATCAACACCAGTGAGTCCCCCCATCCCAAGGTACCATGGTACACCTGGAGAACCAGGCTATGACCATCTTCCACCCATGACAACCGAGGCACTTGTAACTTGGCACTGCAGCACAGGAGGTGACTTTAGGATACTCTCTGGTCCAGCGAAGCCCCCCGGCATTTCCGTGGGTGACAGGGAGCCCCGCAGGCACCGCACCGGCTCTTCCATCACTGACGCCGGGCTGGGAAGCTCAGCTGGGGCTGATTTGAGGTTGTCGTGCTAGAAATGTGTCTCTCCCTATTTCCGAGCTCCCTGAGAGTTTCTCTCCGTTGATGGAGATTGATTTTGCCTTTGGGAACCCGAGGGTATAAATTGTACTCGTAATTGGCCTGAGCTGAACTGGGAGAAACTGCTGATGTGTTCGTTCTCTTCTGCAAGTGATGTATTTTATAAGCCGCCTCACGGACCGCTTGTGACCCAACGGGAGAGGGGACAAGGGAGAGGGAAGGGTTGTCACTCCCGGATGGCAATACCTCCGTTTAAATGTTGCATGGGAGCATTTTACCATCTGCAATTAATACCTTAATTCCTCTCCCATTCGGGGGGCGGGGGAAAATATAATCCCAGCCATCTAAATCCATGGATTAGCATTTTCTCTGCTACATATGTCTGTGGATCATCAGGTTGTTTCTTGAATGAGACGGTGAGGAAAATAAAATGAAATAGGGCTTAGCGGTGGCGGCTGGTCCCGTCCTTGGCGGTGCTGGTTCCAGCAGCTCCTAAACTGGAGGGAGTAGGTCGAAGCGAAGGTGATGGTCAAGGCTGGGGGAGGCTGGCGGGGCTGGTGCTCAAAGGTCGGGCAGGGGGGAGGTCTGCAGAGTTCACCCCCCCTCTCCCCTCCCCAGGTTAATTGCTCTCCGGTTTCTTAAGCCCGATACTGGGGCCGTCCGCCCCGCGCTGAGCACACAGTGTTCGCCCCGGAGATTAGGATGGAAATATGTTCTCCTTGCTAAAGAGAGCACATAAACAACCCATAAACGGCCCATTAACCTACAAAATCGCAATAAAGAACATGCGGTAAAGCAAGCCATAGGAGACCTGTGACCCAGCAAATTCCTTAATTGGGTTTTGAACCTTATCATCTGCGCTAAGTGCAGCTAATAGGGAATTAGGGAAAACAAAGGAAAGAAGAAGAGAAGGAAGGGGTGGCGTATGATGCACCTCCAGCTTTGGTGGGAGCATTTCTCTATTTTTTCTCACGATGCAGTTCAGGGAGCAAAATGTTGCGGAATTATGGTGTTATGGGATCGAGTGTCAGGGTAACACACCTCCATGGAATAAAACCACTTCAGAATGACCGAAAAGAGAGAAATTTCCCATCAGCTGCCACCTATACCTTCAGCAGCTCCAGAAGCTCTGCAGTCGCTTCTCTTACAGACTCTTCCGTGCACCAACCCCTTGCTTTTTGAAGCAGTAGGATGGATTCTTTTATTGCTTTTCTAGCTGTGATGTTTAAATCCTGTTCCAAATAAAAAAAAACATATATATTGAGAGCCATTGGTGCAGATTGAGGGGGAAGGTGATGGAATGTCCATGTCAGGGGTGCTCTGCCAGCGGGTCTTGCTCTTCATCTGTAGGGCGACAGCCGAGCTCAGACACCACCAGCCATGAGCTGTTGTCGCCCACCTCAAATTCCCCAGGCCCTTCCCACCGCCGTGGTTGATTTGGGCTGGCTGTATAAAGTGTTATGCCTAATTGCGTTTTTAGAATTGGATAATCTCAATTATTTATACTAATGTTTGTTTTAAATGTGGTTTAGATGCGTATTTTTTAGTCCAAATTGCTTTTATAATGGCAAGGGCAATTTTCACGCATAAGGTTACGTGTTTGCAGATATCGTTTGGAGCTGTTCTGCAAAGTGCATCTGTTACACCCAAGCCAAAGAATCAAATGCTCATTTGAGAAATGTATTTGAGAAAAAAAGGTAAATTCTGTAGGAACTAGTGGTTATATGAAAGTGCTAATGACCAAGAGGGTTAAAGTATGTTTTTCTGTAAGTAAATGTCAGTGAATGCAGCTTAGCAGTATTTTTCTCTCCTGTTAGGAGCGTATCAAAAGAAAGCTTTTGGTTTTTGTGGGAAGTGATGGATTTTCTCAAAGGAAGGACTGATGGGAAGGCTCCTTTGTGTAGCCAGTCTGGGAATTTCACTGAACGATGGGCAACGTGTGGCTTGGGTGATGTGGTGGCAGAGGCACGGACCAGTTGGTTGGTGCCAAAAGGCTGCGGTAGCCCATGTTCTGAGACAGCCATGGTTAAGGTAACTGTAATTATGAAATGATAGCCTTGAAATGATGAGCTTGGGAGAGGAGTGGTGATGGGCAGTTCTTTATTTGTGTTGGGGATTTTCAAGGACTGTCCTACGCAGAACTACAGAGAAGAGTGGTAGGGACCACATCTCAGGGAGGTGGAAATGGTTGGGGATACGCAAATGTCCTTGCTCCCATTGAAGTGAGAGAAGGGATCATAGAATCATAGAATGGTTTGGGTTGGAAGGGACCTTATAGATCATCCAGTTCCAACCCCCCTGCCGTGGGCAGGGACACCTCCCACCAGACCAGGTTGCTCAAAGCCCTGTCCAGCCTGGCCTTGAACCCCTCCAGGGATGGGGCAAATCTCTTTCCAACCCATTTAGCAGGACAGGCAGCACTATGAAGACCTCTTCAGAGGTTCCCTTCTCTGGGGCTGGGTTGGTATATTGAAGAAGGGACATGTGGCTCCTCTATAAACATTTAAAGCCAAAAGACTGGTAGGTGCTGGGGTGCCCATCAACCCCTACTCCCAATACCATCCTGGGCGGAGTACTGCCAGGGTTTCCAGATGTGTGCCTCCGTTCAAGGCCAGGTTGGAGGGGGCTTTGAGCAACGTGGTCTGGTGGGAGGTGTCCCTGCCCAGGGCAGGGGGTGGAACGAGATGATCTTTAGGGTGCCTTCCAACCCAAACCATTCTATGATTCTATGATATGTTGTTCTCCCTCCTACACGTGTCGCAGGGTAATGTGGGTGGGTGCCCAGGGAATGGCAAGGGCATTTATGACTGCAAATACGCTTTCAATAGAAATCTGTTTTATGTTACGAAAGCATTATCCCCCTAACTGATGAAGTAATGAATTTGAATCAACCTTTGCCGAGTAATTAAAGAAGAAAGTTTCTTTTTTAAAAAAAAATTAAAAAAGAGGGAGAGGAAAGGGCATGTTTCTTACTGGTTCCTTTTTTCACATTACAAATTGAGACTTTGTTTACCCTGGAAAAATCAATGGTGATTGGACACCTGGTGTAATTAATTATTTTGCAACAGACAGACAGCTGATCTTTTGAAAAGAAAGGAGTTTTTAGCAGAACCGTCCAAAGTTCATAGTCTGCCCTTTAACTCTAATGCTAATAAACATTCAGCAGAAAGGATGTCTGTCTTAAAATTTCACATGATCACCCCTTCGTTTTAAGGTTTTATGATCAGAAAAGAGCTGTAGACCCCAAGAAGATCTCCAGCAAGGTGTCTCCTGGGGCGTGAGCTCCAGTTGCCTTTGGGAGATGCCCTTAGGTCTTGGGACATGGACGGTGATGTTCTCGGGTTTTAATTACGAGTCAGGCGTGTTTCTTAACCGGGAGGGGGTTTCTGCTAATTTTTCTTGAGCTAATAATGCAAATGGACTTTGTGCTATCAAAGGAGCGCGTGTTGAACACGGTTTCTTTTACCTAAATGGGCAGTCTTTCCCCAATGGGGGAGCAGTTGTTTTTTTTCGGTGCATTGGTGCCTGACTAAATGCGTTGGGTCACATTCTTCATGTATAGATGAGACAACCTTCCTGTTAAATATTCCAGCGGTGGGTCTGGGGAGGTTCCAGCCAGCCTGGCAGGCCAATGGCAGCCCCAGCCTTGGCGGCAGGGAGGGGAGAGCCAGCGATGGGATGCCCTCGCAGCAAGCCCCGAAAGCGGTTCGGCTGAAACTGGTTTTACGTCATATAAAAAAGGGGGCGAAGGGGATCTCAGCTGATCAGAGTGCGAAAGGTCCTCCTCGGGCACGCACCATAGAGCATATTGGTTTTGAGCTTGATAGAGCTTTTTTTTTTTTTTTTTTTTTTTTTTACAAGGGCTGCAAATTGCTGTAACATAGTTAAGGACTGTAGGAAGAGGCAAGTTTTGCTGAACTTTACTCCCAGCTGGAACTTTTAAGAAGTTAAGCGAGAGGCAAGGAAGGGGAGAGAGGGAGGTAGACACCCCTCTGCCCGCACAACGACGAGGATGTCAAATGGACAGGACAGCCTGGAGAAACAGCTGAATGGCTTTGGGGAGCAGGGGAAGGAGAGGAGCCGCACCTCCCTAGTCATCTCTCAGGCCGTTAACCGCAGTATTTTCACCTCCGCAGTCTCCCCCGCTGCCGAACGCATCCGCTTCATCCTCGGAGAGGAAGATGACAGCCCGGCACCCCCACAGCTCTTCACCGAGCTGGATGAGCTGCTGGCCGTCGACGGACAAGAGATGGAATGGAAGGAGACTGCAAGGTGGGTTGGTTTTTCCTTTAGCCCGAAAGGGAAGGGCAGTTGCTCAGGTCCCCCTTGGGAAACGCCTTTTTAACATTAAATTGGGGAAATACCCATGGATCGCTTGGGGAATCCACAGAAAGGAGCCTGTGTAGTTCCAGTTACCTTTCTTTGATAAAGGAGAAAATTCAAGGATTTGTTTAAATACTCCTTTGAAACAAAAACTAGGAAAAAATAGAGTGCCAGATTTATTTGAAGAGTTTGCCCATGAAGAGCCAACAGACGTATGGGCTTCTTAGTGCTTTGCAGAGAACGACTGTCTTGGCCGGAGCTGTCAGAAGTCAGTGCCCGAATAAAGCTTCTGTTTGTGTCTCAAAACTACTTTAATTCTGTTGCCCAAAAGTAGATTTGAGCCTGACCCCATCACAGACCACAAACTGGGAAATTTCTGACTGCGTCCCTCTCCTACAGAGTTACTAATGAAATTCAATTCAATTTAAATAGCAAGAAAACCCAATGTTTTTTTTTCTTTAGAGGAAATTATTCAAGGTTTGTGTTAAATGCTGGATTGGGTTGCCTGCTTTGAGTTCCTTGGTTAGATTCTCTGCCTCTTGCTTTGATGCTGCTGTTGGTTTGGTCAAAAAACCATGCCAAAACCATGGGCAAAAAACCATGCCAAAAACCCAGCATGTTTTTTTGATCTGGTTGACACAAGTTATACATAGTTTATTTCTGAACACCACTGAAGGAGCCATCAGATTGGATTTGTGATCTAAAGATATACGTTAGCCTCTAGCCTTAAAAAGTTTTGGGGCTTTTTTATACAGTAAAAATATTTTTCTTGGGTTTGCCTTAAAAAGTAAACCCCTAATTGCAGTCTGGTTGCTGTGAAGGCCTGGAAGGTCCCACTAGAAAGAGGTGCTCGTCCAGGCAGAGAGCAGTCCGGGGCTCTGCCTTCGCCATTCCCAATCCCTCGCTTCACTTGGGGCTTTTCGTTTTCCTTTATTGTGGCCGGGATAAGCTCTTTCCCCACCTCTTAAGGGCACCTACCGTGTTCCTAGTTAGCCCGTGTTGTTTGGTTACCTTAATCTTCTTCACCTGCGATGTGATGAACCACTCCACCACCTACGCCTTTACCCCCTTATCTATCTTTATTTTTACTTCTGGCTCACTCAGAGAGCCTGTTTAAAGACTTTTCACCTTTTACTCTTTAACTTCTTACTTGTTGGTCACCCTTTTCTCCCTTTATTGCTTTACTTCCCTCTTATCATTAGTTCAGTGCTTGTGTTTTGTCATCTCTACTGCCCGCCTCTGCTTTTTACAGCAAGTTATGTTTTCCTCTGTGCACGTGGTCTTTGGGAAGGGGTTTTAATGACAATTTGTGAAAGCTTTTTCACGATTCAGATCTTATCGAGCAGTCCCTTTGGTCTCTCCTTTATAGTATGAATAGGAGGACAGGCTGAGAGAGTTGGGGGGGCTCAGCCTGGAGAAGAGAAGGCTCTGGGGAGACCTTCGAGCCCCTTCCAGTCCCTCAAGGGGCTCCAGGAAAGCTGGGGAGGGACTCTGGATGAGGGAGGGGAGCCATAGGAGGAGGGGGAAGGGTTTGACACTGACAGAGGGGAGATGGAGCTGAGATGCGGGGAAGAACTTCTTTGGTGTGAGGGTGGTGAGAGCCTGGCCCAAGTTGCCCAGAGGGTGGTGAGAGCCTGGCCCAGGTTGCCCAGAGAAGCTGTGGCTGCCCCATCCCTGGAGGGGTTGGAGGGGGCTTGGAGCAACCTGGTGTGGTGGGAGGTGTCCCTGCCCAGGGCAGGGGGTGGCACTGGGTGGGCTTTAAGGTCTCTTCCAACTCAAACCATTCTATGATTCTGTAGTATTTGGAAGCTCTGTTTCCCTTAAGCCCACAAATGTCAGCCATCAGAAGAAAGATGCCCCATGTTCTGCTCTTCTTGGGGAGGGCGTTGTCGAGGGTTTGTCTCCCACTCTCACCTGCGAAGGACCTTACAGAGGGACATGACAGGGTAGATGGTTGGACTCGATGATCCCAAGGGTCTCTTCCAACCTGGATGATTCTATGATTCTATGCCTGCGCTTGTCATGCTGCCAGGTGGCTGTAGGGAAAAAAACAGTTTTTTTTCTTCTCTAGCAAATAATTTCAGGTTTTATGTGTTTTCACACATCTTTCTAGAAGTCCTAGATGAAGCTGTATATATGATTCTCTCTCTTTAAATGTGCTCCTATACATTAGATGCTTTAAGCACCCTGCTGAGACACTGTGTAATTCCTTAACTTGGCCCAACCTCCTGACTTTTACGGTTTTTTGATGATAGGGATCTTGCAGTGTATGAGTATTCAGGATGTTACAGTATCTTCCTCAAATGACTAAATCTCACCCAACAAAACCTGCTGTAAGGTACTGAGTGGCTGCGGGACAAACCAGCCAGAGCTGGCCAGCTCTGTGCTTCCAACCTTTAGTTGCCCGTCCTGGTTCTTGATTCATGGAATCATAGAATTGTCTAGGTTGGAAGAGACCTCTCAGATCATCAGGTCCAACCATCAACCCAACACTGACAAAACCCATCGCTAAGCCATGTCCCTCAGCACCACGTCTGCCCAGCTTTTAGATACCTCCAGGGATGGGGACTCCACCACTGCCCTGGGCAGCCTGGTCCAAGGCTTCATAACCCTTTCAGTGTAAAAGTTTTTCCTACTATCCATCCTAAACCTCCCCCAGTATCCGAAAGGAAGGAGCTTTTGTACACATGTATCATTAAAGAGAGAGAATCATACATACAGCTCCCTTCCTGTGAGTTCAGCTGTTTTGGGGCAGCTATAGATGGGCTATAGTTGTCCCCATGCACACGGTGGCATTTGTGACAGTAGGTAAGATCAGCCGGTGACCAGGGTTTGAGGATGTCCTATCCCTTTACGTGGTCCCATCACAGTGTTGGGGTTCACCATAAAGGGCCAGTTTGGAAAACGTTCTTGGCATACGGAGGGTTTCACAGCAAAGCCCTCTGAAGACATTAGAAATAGAGCACTAAAAGGGAAGGCCTATTGCTGTTAAAAGATAACCCAAAGATTTGGGTCACTGGGCGCTCCTTGGTCATTTTGTTGGTGCTCGTCATCGATCTACCTGGTGCAGATGGACAAGTTCTTGCACTAACACGCCGATGTTTGCGTTTCAGCAGTAGTTATGGGATATGGAGCAAATCAGGAAAAGGCCTGAAGGAGCTGGAGGCCACCAGTCTGTTTTGAGGCTCAGTGCAGTACATTTGGGGACCGAGATGTGTCCACCACAGTGCGGGGATTGTCATTCTGCAAGGCAGGGAGATGGTAGAAACATCATGAGATTGCAGAGAAAAGGAATGAAACGGCCATGGGATGGTGGATAGGGTTTTTTTAATCTTCTATTATGGTCTTTTTTTATTATATGAGCTCTGTCAGGCAACACATTTATATCCTTCACCCTTTTCCACGTTACAATATTAAGACACCTTTTATGCTATCATTTTCGAAGCTCTAAAAATAAGAAAAAAAGATGGTTCCTGCGTCTTGGTTCACAGAGACACTAGTTGTCTTCACAGTATGTGTCCGCTGACTGTACCATGGGCTCCCACGCGTTTGAAGTGCGGGCTGTGACTCAGGAGACAACCATGTGCGCTGGTGGCAGATCTTTGTCCCAAGCCTCAGCCTTTTGGAGCCAGGGATACTGATAGGTACCTGAATTCATAAAATCATAGAATCACTCAGGTTGGAAAAGACCTTTGGGATCATGGAGTCCAACCATCTACCCTACTCTACAAAGTTCTCCCCTACACCATATCCCCCAACACCACATCTAAGCGACTCTTAAACTCATCCAAGGATGGTGACTCAACCCCCTCCCTGGGCAGCCTGTTCCAGTGTCCGACCACTCTCTCTGTGAAGAATTGTTTCCTAATGTCCAGTCTAAACCTACCCTGTTGCAGCTTGAAGCCATTCCCTCTTGTTCTATCGCTAATGTCCTGTGAGAAGAGACCAGCACCAACCTCTCTACAGTGTCCTTTCAAGTAGTTGTAGAGAGTGATGAGGTCTCCCCTCAGCCTCCTCTTCCTCACACTAAACAGCCCCAGCTCCCTCAATCGTTCTTCGTATGATTTATTCTCCAGGCCCTTCACCAGCTTCGTTGCCCTCCTCTGCACTCGCTCCAGCACCTCAATATCTCTCTTGTATTGAGGTGCCCAAAACTGGGCACAATACTCGAGGTGTGGCCTCACCAGTGCTGAGTACAGGGGGACAATCACCTCCCTACTTCTGCTGGTCAAATTCTGCAGTCCCAGTGCCAGGAGAGCCTTGGTGGAGCCCTCAGAGTTGTTTCCAGGGCCCGAGAGGAATAGCAGGACATGGGTGGTTTGTGTCTCACGTTCCTGCTGCTCTGATGTGCTCGTGGGGATGTTTATGGCAAGTGAAGTTGAGCTGGCGGCAGGAGGAATATAGGGATGTCCAGAACAGAGCGGGATAGGGATGAGGAAGGTAATTCCATTGTTTGTTTTCTCAAATAACAAAAAAAAGTGGGGATAATCTTTTGCCCTGAAACAGTGCTGCTGGGCTGCAGACGTGGCTTTCGGTGCTCGGGGAGCTCTGGTGGGAGCAATTCCACCAGCGATTCCAGTACAATTCCATATTCACACCGTAGGAAGCGTTAACCCCGCTGCTCTCTCTTTTGCCCTCTCCACTCTCCTCCGCCCGGAAAGTCCGGCACATTTTTCCCCCGTGCTCAGCGGCTGCTCGGGAGACTCTCTGGTTGTGAGCGAGCTGTTCTGCAGAAGCAGATTTTATAAAAAACAACACATTAAAAAACAAGGCATTTGTAAAATATATAGGCTTGAGAGGTGGACTCGTGCAAACTGCATGAAGTTCAACCAGGCCAAGTGCAGGGTCCTGCACCTGGGACGTGGCAATCCCAGGCACAAATACAGGTTGGGCGGAGAATGGCTGGAGAGCAGCCCTGAGGAGAAGGACTTGGGGGTGCTGGTGGATGAGAAGCTCAACATGAGCCGGCAATGTGCACTGGCAGCCCAGAAAGCCAACCCCATCCTGGGCTGCATCAAGAGAAGCGTGGCCAGCAGGTCACGGGAGGTGACTCTACCCCTCTACTCTGCGCTCGTGAGACCCCACCTGGAATACTGTGTCCATCTTTGGAGTCCTCAGCACAGGAAGGACATGGACCTGTTGGAACGGGTCCAGCGGAGGGCCACGAAGATGATCAGAGGGCTGGAGCACCTCCCCTGTGAAGACAGGCTGAGGGAGCTGGGGCTGTTCAGCCTGGAGAAGAGAAGGCTCCGGGGAGACCTCACAGCAGCCTTCCAATATCTGAAGGGAGCCTCCAGGAGAGCCGGAGAGGGACTCTTTGTCAGGACATGTAGTGACAGGACAAGGGGTAATGGTTTTAAATTGGAAGAGGGGAGATTTAGATTAGATATTAGGAGGAAATTCTTTCCTGTGAGGGTGGTGAGGCACTGGAACAGATTGTCCAGGGAAGTTGTGGCTGCCCCATCCCTGGAAGTGTTCAAGGCCAGGCTGGATGGGTCTTTGAGCAACCTGCTCTAGTGGAGGTGTCCCTGCCCATGGCAGGGGGGTTGGAACTCGATGATCTTTAAGGTCCCTTCCAACTCTAACCATTCTATGATTCTATGGGAAACCCCTTAATTACGTGCTCGCATGGGTTTGTGTTGGGGATGGTGTCTCCAGGGCTTCAGAGGAGACGTAGAACAAAGTGTCTAGAGCTGCTCCAGGGTGTTTGGAAGGACCTGGCTGTCCCCGGGTCCCCACTGGAACGGGGACGGGAACGTTTCTTCACGGTGAGGGTGCCAGAGCCCTGGAACAGGCTGCCCAGGGAGGGTGTGGAGTCCCCTTCTTTGGAGATGTTCAAGACCCACCTGGATGCAGTCCTGAGTAACATGCTCTGACATGCTCTGGGCAATCCTGCTTCAGCAGGGGCGTTGGACTAGATGATCTCTATGGTCCCTTCCAACTCTAAAAATTCAGTGAAATTCAGTGAAAATTCAGTGCCCGAGGAAAAGAGTTGTCCGAGGGACTGCAGTGATATAGCAGGCGACGGCTCAACCCGGCCTGCAAGTTAATATTTGTTTTATTCTATTTATATGGTGGTTTGTAGTGAGAAAAGTAAACAGAAAGCGAGTATTGATCGCCGGGAATAACGAGCTTTCACCGGAAAGGCAAACGCGTTGGCATTTGCAGCCCCGACGCCGCAGCGGGGTGAGCTGCCTCTCGCTCGCACCCAACCTACAGCCTTCGAAATGCAGGTCCCCCCCGGTGTCCCGGGAAATACCTAGGCTTTGTGAACCGAACAGCACCTTATTAATTTGAGATTTTGAGATCAAATTCACTCTTTTAGCTTGAGTTAAAAAGCGGCTTTAAAAAAAAAAAAAAATTTTCGAAAAGAGATTATTGCAGTGGCAAAGCATAATTGATTAATCCTTGAGTGATACATTTCTCGGGATTGAATGTAATTTCGCTTGGTGTTAATAATGCTCTTTTGAACCAGTTTATGAGCTTCCTTACCTTTACGTGTGTCTTTTTTTGTCTCGATAATCCCCTTGGATTAGTCAGTGGAATTTTCATTTTCCACGTGTATTAAAGCAGTATCTGGAGACGGGATTGGAAAAGCCCCTCTGCTCTGCAGGGAGGTGATATTAAATCACTTTTCCCTGCCCCGCGAGCCCCCGCCACGTCCGCGGCTGGCTGGGGGCAGCGGAGCCAAGGGCAGGGTCAAGCCTGGGGCTGGAGCGAAACCCCCTGGGGTTTAGGGGTGTCAGGAGTATTTTGCACGGAGCAGGATTTAACCTTTGCTCTAATCTTCAACCAGAGATGAGCTTTCTGGTTGGGTTGGTTGTTTTTTTTTTTTTTCAGACCTACTTTGTTAAATCATTAAACAACGGCAAGAGAGCGGAGGGAAAGAAGGAGCCTCTTAAATTGTGGGGTTTTTTTCCTTTGGTGGCTCAACTTGTTGTGCTAAGAACAGCTTCAGATCCATGTGGGATGTGCTCCTCTCCTCCCCCCTTTGCCCCCGTGGCTCTGGGGTAGGATTATTCGCTGCAGGTTTTCAGATTTTATTGTCTGGATTTGAATACTCGAATACAAATCACCTTATTTCCAGAAATATTGATTTTTTTATTTTTCTCCCCCCCCGGTTCTTCTTGTGGAGCTGTGGTGCTCAGCCCTTCTCCCTTGGGATGAGTTAAGTGGTTCGGGTTAGGGACTGGGGGTACAAACGTGGGGGGTGGGAAATGACCGGGTGTCCCCTTGGCCTGGAGCAAACATCATCTGGAGGGTGTTAGCTTAAGTCTTGGTGAAAGCAGTGAAAGATAACATGTTTTACCTCACATTTGCGGTAGTTTACAAGCAGGCAGAGCATTATCGCCCCTCAGCTGACACATACCAGTTCATTAGAGCCTTTGCAACTCGATCATGGATTTGTGGCCTGGGAGACGCCTGGGAAAACGCGTGTGCTTGAACTTGCCGGAATGCCGTGGCGGTCCAGCTGTCCCGCTTCTTTCGGAGACGTCTGTCTGCAAGGAGCCCCCGGCTTTAACGCCCTCTCGTCGCTCTGCCCTCTCGTAGGTGGATCAAGTTCGAGGAGAAGGTAGAACAAGGTGGGGAGCGCTGGAGCAAACCTCACGTGGCCACCTTGTCCCTGCACAGCTTGTTCGAGCTGAGGACGTGTATAGAGAAAGGCTCGATAATGCTGGATATGGAGGCATCTTCTCTCCCGCAGGTGGTGGGTAAGTAAAGCCACCTCGGCTCTTTCCCTCAGCTCTTCCCTACAAATTTGGATTAATCCTGATGATGGTTTCACTGATGGTTTTAATGAGAAAGCACTGTTTTTTCAATGAAAGAGGAAAATAAAGAAATACTCATAGAACCATAGAATGATTGGAGTTGGAAGGGACCTTAAGGATCATTGAGTTCCAACCCTCCTGCCATGGGCAGGGACACCTGTCCTCCAAGGAATGATATGGAAACCAGAAACTTAAGGGACCTTAAGGATCATTGAGTTCCAACCCTCCTGCCGTGGGCAGGGACACCTATCCTCCAAGGAATGACATGGAAACTAGAAACTTTTGTGGCTCTGAGCAACCTGGTCTAGTGGGAGGTGTCCCTGCTCATTGCAGGGGGGTTGGACTAGATGACCTTTGAAGGTCCCTTCCAACCCAAACTATTCTATGATTTTTCTAAAGTACATGGAGAAGGATGACAGGTAAATGAAAAGAGTTCTTCCCAGTTCAGGAAGAAGAGTCAAAGAATCAACTTTAGTGGTAATTAATGCTTACCCAGAACGGCTTTTTGGTCATTCTATAGAATCATGTGGATCCCAAAGTAGATATACTAAGTTATATCCTAAGATATCACTATATGTGTGTGAAAGGAGTAGCGTACACTGATTTAATTTATGTTCACAGGGTTTAAAAGGACAAAAAGGGCAGCTGTCTCAGGACAGGTACCCGGCATGCACCGGCAGGTTTTGGCCAGCACAGTCAGACCCTTGGCTGCTTTGGGCTGAGGTCTCCTTTTAGGAATGGGGTGTTCTCCTCCAGCAAAGGAGAGCAGCCCCAGAACCAGCTGATGCCTCACTCTGCCCAACAGGATGGCAGTTTTTTTGCGGTCAAAATAGCCGTGGCCTGGGATGACGCTCGGTGACATTGCCGAGAGCTATACCCTGTTCCCCGGGACGTGTGGGGACAGATACGAAAATAAATTTTAAAAGCGAGCCATCCAGTGGAGGTGCCTTTAACCAAAACACTGAGTTTAGAAACCATTCTGCCAAGAGGTAGAGAAGAGCAGAATGAAATAAAAACCCCCACAAAACTCAGTGCTTTGAATGATAATCTCAGGAAGCAGGCTCAAAATTCTCCTGGCATGAGATTATCAGATATCAGGTGCTGCACTGGTTTGTAAGACTTGGAATTACAAAAGCTGCCTCTGATGTTATCTACAGAGCTTTGAGCTTAGTTTTGTAGGTGCTTATGGTGGCACTTACCTTCCTTTATTTTGGGGTCTCTGTATCCAAATGCAGAGCTTTGCAAAGTTTAAATAAGAAAACAACCAAAACCCTCTGAAGTTTCATGTTGAAGCTGAAGGTGCTTCAGAAGAGAGCAGCTGATGTCAGTGGTCCACAACTTTAACCCTCAAACATTGAATTTCTACTTGAAGTCACTTTGAGATGTCACCTTCAATATCCTTCTTCACCACCCAAATTAAATCTAATTCCTGGGAGATTAAATTACAAATGAGCGGCTGCTGTTGCTGTCGCACTGTCCCGAGCGGGGTATTTTTGCTGGTCCGGATCCTTGATCAGATAGATGGGGGTGTCCACCAGCCTGCAGACTTGGTTTCCAGAATTATTTAATCCTGGCCCCTTGGTTGGTGTCTGGGAGTGACAAGCAGGAAGGAAAAGCTCAGCGAGCTCTCCTTATCGATTTGTGTTATATCAGAAAGAGGGAAGGGAAGAAACACTTGCCAGATGGAGAAGGATAAACCTCATGAAGACAGACTTTCCCTGCTCTGCGGGAAGTATTCCAAAAATCACTAACAAAAAAATACGAGCAGCAAAAGCTTACAGAAAAATGGCACTTGGCAGAAATAAACCTTTTGCCAGACATTTTGTGTAACGGTACCTACACATATAATCACCTACATATAACCAGCCTTTTTGGAGTTTGAGTGGAAGAACGAGGCGTTTTTCCCTAGTGATTTCACTGAAGGGGCATTCATTCTCGGGCAGCACAGAGAGAGTGACTTTCTGACTCACTGAGTTAGCAAATGTGAGACGCGTGCTCTGCCTCCCCTGTCCCATAACTTTTATTATTAGCACAAATAAAAGTTACCGGTAGACAAATAAGAGCTGCCACTTCCCCCTGGGGGACAGCACGTTAACTGAAATAATCAAGGGAACAACTTAATGTGAGATTTAATGCACAAGAGAGATTTTTAATAAATCTGGCTACCTTTTTTTTTCCTGTCTCTGCTGGGATAGGGTAAAAGGAGAGAATTGATGGAAAGTGAGCGGTCTTTGCAGTGGGCTGGGAGCCTTTTTGGTGCCGTTAAAGGCAAAGCCACGTAATACGTGCCGTGACAATTGGAGCAAGTTCTGCCTTTTGTGGTTGCCGTCATTTTACTTCAGTTCTGAGAGCGAATGATTTAATTAGTTGCTCGTCCCCAGGACTTTTCGCTGTCATTAGATCAGGTTTTATTGGGGGCCTGCGAGGTGAACTCGGGCCTTGTAGAAGCTGATAGAAGTTTTAGCGGGTTATTTCTGGGAGCGTACAGAGACTTGCGAAGTAGTTGTGGCTTGTTCACAAAAAAGACAGGGTGAGAGCAGGTTGCCTTGCTGATCCGAGAACCATCTTACGCTGGGTCCAGCTGATTTCAAATAAGCTCAGAGGCGTGCGTGAAAATAACAGAAGGGAGTTCTGGTGCAATAGTTACGTGTCAGTGGCTGATGGGCTTTGCTGGATGGAAATGCTCATGGTCCCTTTCCAAAGAAATACCTAATGAGGTTCCCATTAAAAATAAAACGGGGAAATCTGGTGGTGGTTTTGAGGTGGGAAGCAAAGCCTTCAAGAAGGTGGGGTGAAAATGATCCGTCTCTCTCCCCCTGCTCTCCCTTGATGCGGCCGAGCCTTGCGCTGCGTGATTGATCGCCCTCTCCTCTCCCTCCCCCCTGCCTTTGCCTGCGACAGAAATGATCGTGGACAATCAGATCGAGACGGGGCTCTTGAAAGCGGAGCTGAAGGACAAAGTCACCTACACCCTGCTCAGGAAGCACCGGCACCAGACCAAGAAGTCCAACCTGCGCTCCTTGGCCGACATTGGAAAGACCGTCTCCAGTGCAAGTAGGATGTTTTCCAACCCCGATAATGGTAATGCAGAGGCTAACTGGCTATAGCCTTCCCTCTCAAAGCAACCCACCGAACCTGCCCGCCGACAACTAACTGCGTTGCCTTGACGATGCTTTTCTAACCCCCAACCCAATTAGCGTAGCCAGAGCCCTACTGGTGTCACCTCAGTGGTGGGCTCTGCAGGCTGCTTTGGCCGTGGCACGTCGCTCTAACCCTATCTTCACTGGACGGAGAGGGAGAGGAGGGGACAGGCAGGGTCGGGGGGAGGCAGAGAGATGCTCTCGCGGCTGGTGGGCAGGAGATGCTGGAGGAACAGCGATAGGAAAGAGAGATTTACACAAAAAAACCACCTCCAACCGTGCCTGAACCTAAAAGGCCGATCATCTGAAACGTTTGGGCAGAGACGGAGCTTTCGGGCGCGTTCGATTTCTGTGTCGATGGCACTCCTAATCAAAAATTAGGTGATAGTAACGTCTAGCTCGCATTTTATTACCATACAGTCATTGTCCAGTGTGGGTAAAGCTGATTTCCATCTTGCTTTATTCTTCCTAAAATTGTTTCGTGGTGTACGTTGTGAATATGTCTCTCGTTCTCTCTAAAAAGTGGCGTAGTAGATAGTGCCGTGTCTGTAGCAGTGTCTGTGAAGGGGGGTGTGTGTGTGCGTGGATGCAGGGAGCTACAGAGGCCTTGGCGGTGTCTCTGGACTTGCCCACACGTTGAGATTTGCTGTCATCTCACTGGGGGTAAGCAAAAAAAGAGGAGGTTTAAGCCTATTGTCGTGTCTCGGAGTTCTGGCAGCTGCCTCCCGTTGCAGTCTGGAAATGTGTTTAAAAGTTATTTTATCTAAAAGTTGCTATTTTAAAATACCCAGAAATGAAAGCAAGCAAAGAAATTATATTCTTCTTGCTACGTTCAAGGCCTCTTAGCTTTCTGCGTTCTGCTTCCCAAGCTCACCCTAACATTTCTCCCTAACCTATTATCATACTCTATTAATATTTCCTACTGCTTTTTATCATCCTTTGCATTTGCGGCAGGTGTGTGTGTGCATGTGAAGGGTGTTCATTGCTCTGGGTGATGCATCTTGTCGTGTACGAGTGCCTTGATAGCGCGGCGATGAAGCGAATAACTCAAAGAATGTCCTGGGTGAGCAGCAGGAACCCGATGGAGCAGAGAGAAGGGGACTGTGCTCTGGGAGAGCCCTGTAAAGACATCCCAGTGCTGAGGAAGGAGCTCAGCATGGCCAGTTGAGGTGGTTGGTGAATGCTAAGGATGGGGGAGCCTCCTCCAGAGCTTTCTGTGGGGAGGCAAAGGGTCCTCTGGGGCATCAACTTGTGGTTGCCCCATCCCTGGAGGGGTTCAAGGCCAGGTTGAACAGAGCTTTGAGCAACCTGGTCTGGTGGAAGGTGTCCCTGCCCAGGGCAGGGAGGTTGGAACTGGATGATCTCTAAGGTCCCTTCCAACCCAAACCATTCTATGATTCTGTGACCACCCAGCTTTGCTTTTGGCCTGCAAATCCCCACCAGTCTTGAGCAGACACCGAGCCAACTGGGCAGGAGGGCCAGACCTAGGAGAGGTGGTGTCCAGGAGCTCTAACTGAGCTGTTGCTCCTCAAGCCCCTCTGCTCATTTCCCGCTAGCCTCAAGCATAACATCTGTAGATGCCTGTCCTGGTTTGAGGTAAAACAGAACCAATTTTCTCTTTTTTTTTTGGCCCTTAAATCAACCAGGCACTTCACATCCCTGGAGGATGCCTCAATCTTGGCAGGACCGGGCACCCAGCGAGTAGCTCCTGTTTGTTTTCAGCTGGGATTAAGAAATTACGTTCTTTCCAGCATGTGCTATGGGGCTTTCCATTGTGTCCTCCCCACTTGCCGTTGTATCCTCCCCACGGGAGGCAACTTCTTTCTGTTCAGAGGAGGAGACGGCTGTTGCAGGTGAAATCCATAAGCATTATTTGCGGTGGTGCCTGTGGATACCGGTTACCACCTCCACGGCTGCTGCCCTTTCTGGACCTTTGAAAAGATGGACAGGTTGGCTTTGAGGAGAAGGATCCTGGACCGTGGCCAGGGGTTAAAACGTGCTCTGTCCACAGCGTGCAGCCACCTTCCACCTCGGTGTTGCCTCTATTTTTATGGCACCGTGCGCTTGTAACAGCCTCCCCTTTTTTCAGCAGGTGGTGAATGTCCAATTCTTCCTTTCTGCCATTAAAGTCGCTCCTTGAGGAGCCATCAAAAAGCTCAGGGTGTTAAATTAAAACTCACTTAGGAGGTTTGAAGGTAAACGATGCACAGTGCATTATTTAAGTGTGATTTAAGTATAATTTAAGTGAGCCCTGTCCCTTTGCTGCAGGGCTGGTTAAAGAGAAAATAATGGCACGATTATCCTGGGATGGATGAGGCCGACAAAGGGCGTCCATCTAAGTCCTCACTCCAGCCCTGGCTTATTTTTCATGGTCAAGGGCATCCTTTACTCGAATCCTGGGGACTTCATGTTTCATTCATTTCGTTTTCTCGTTTTCTCATTTTTTCATTCATTTCTTTTTCTCTCTGTGTGGGTCCTGTCTCAATTGGACCGATTCTCGAGAAATTCTTCCCTGGCTGTGCCCAGCCGCTGGCTGACCTTCAGCCGCTCTTTTCCTGTCGTTTTCCCTCTGTTTTCCCCACCTGGGATGTTGACGTGTTCGGGGAATATATAATGCATTATGTTCCACGAGAGTTCAAGGGCTGTGAGACTTAAGGAGAGTGATACGAAAGGGAAATACTTCATGAATAGCTGTGGCTGTTATTTATTATTTACACCGTAATGAAAAAGTAACTCCAGACTGTACGTGACGGAGTTACACCACGCTCCCCGGAGCTCGGTGTGCTTCCAAAGGCAGAGTTTGTCCTTTAGACAGGTAAAAATTTCATGAGGCCGACAGGAGCGCAGCTGTCTCTCACCAGGGCTAGTGGCGGTAATGAAAGTGCCGTCTCAGAAAGCTCCCCGGGGTTTCTTTCCAGGTAGGTGTTTCCTTTCAGCCTCTACCTTTCATTTCGGCGTCGGGGAAACTTTTCATGCAATATCGATACCGCTGCTGGGCTCGCGGCAGCTCCTCGTCGCTTCCTTCTCACCTTCCCGCAGGAGGTCCAGGGCTTGGAATTTCTGCTCCATCAACCCTTCCTGCCCCCTGTTAATGGGGAGGGGAGAAGTTCTCCTCTCCAGTTTACCCCAAAAAATGATGGAAACGGCAAAGCACCCTGCTCATGGACACGGTTATTGTGTGTTCATTAGGGGAGGTTAATGAAACCAACTCTACTGAAGCTGCACCAGACCCTGCTGTAGGTTATGTGTAAAAATACTACACAACTTACTGGTTCTTAATGCACAATCACAACTGGTTTGGAACCTATGGTTTTGATAGGTAGCAAACTGTATTAAATTACTTTCAAAAACATTTCTTTAGGAAACACTTTAGCGTAATGTCTTCAGCACGGATTCTGCCCATGATTTTCCTTCATTTTTTTTTTTTTTCAGGGCAGTTAGAGTTAAAACCCAAACTAAATAACGACAGATTTCTCTGAGGGTATTTGTTAGATCTGAAATCTGGAAATAACCAGATTCCCAATCTGGATAACCGTGGGCCACGGTTCCCAAAGATGTTGAGGTGCCCGTATCTCACCTGTTTCAGAGCGCTTAAATAACTGAGTCTTAAGTGCTCTAAAATTTCCTATGGCTGCCTTAGCTTCATGATAACCTCGTATAAACTCCTGTTCTGGTGTTATGTTCAATAATAACGTGTCCTAAGATATTCTTTATGCATAAAGCAGGAAAAAAAGGTGAATAAGCAGAAGTCGCTAAGACTTCGCCTGTGAAAACGAGCGTATTTTCACTCCGTTGCATATCATTGTGAATTTCTCTATAAAGCACCCCGGTCTGTGGCTGTTGCCGCGTTGTTATTCCCTTCTTCTGAGACGACTGAGCCCTGAGCAGTTCAGTGAAATACATATATCACAGAACCTTCTTGGTTGGAAGGGACCTTTGAGATCATCGAGTCCAACCACAAAAAAACAAAACAAAAAAACCAAAAACAAACAAAAAACCCTCCACACCAACCCAAAAAAAACCCCCCAAAAAACAAAAAAACACCAAAACCGAAACAAACATATAGAAATTCAGCACCCTAAGAAATGCTGATTAACCCCCCACGCCCCCGGTGCTGTGACTGCTCCTGGAGCGTCTCCGGCTGCCCCTCACCAGGGTGGTCCATGGCATCCTCCATCCCATCCTATATGTCACTCCTCTTTTTTGAAGCTAAGGCTCAGAAACCATGAGATTGGCCAAAACACGAACCTTTTGAGTGGCAAAGGCGTGGGCTGGATGCCTTTTATTCACTGCTGCCTCAGAAAGAGGGATGTTTGCATCATGGTTGTGGGGGAGGATGTTTCCTCAGGAATCCCTTTGCTCTTGGGAAAGAAATAGGGCAAAAGACGGTGATTTCAGGCAGAGGAGGATAAATCAAAGCACTCCTTTGCTCGACCATTCAGCAGGAAAATGATGATTATCACAAAGCCACACATTAGATGTGGTGTTGGGGGATATGGTGTAGGGGAGAACTTTGTAGAGTAGGAGTGATGGTTGGACTCGATGATCCCAAGGGTCTTTTCCAACCTGAGTGATTCTATGATTCTATAAGCCGAGAATAATTATAATTCTATGATTCTATAAGCGGTGTGTTCTAAACACACCACCCTTTTCCTTTCTTTTATTGGTGGAAGGTGGAGCTGGATGAAGCGTTCAAGGAGGACACTTGGATTTTACATTTCAATTGAACTCCTGCAGGGCTTTTTGACAGCTTTTTTTTTTTTTTTTGGTGTGTCTTGTTGACTGGCTTCCTAAGAGTTCTTTGTGTCCTTTCCTGGCACTGGGCAGAGCCCTTGAGGTGAAGCCCTGCCATAAATAAGGTCTGGCCAGCAGCTCTCCAGCAGCCCTTGCCCTCCTGGCACACTTTTGGGTCATAAAATGGGTCTCCCAGGGCTTTGCCACTGGAAAATGAGAATCGTGGTCACCCTTCCTTCTGCAGGTGCCCGAGGACTCTCTCATCGGTGCTCACCACTGCTTGGACGGTGACGTTTGCTATGCATTTTTGACATTTTTGTTCCAAAACTACCCTGCCTGCCAGCATTTCGTATAATTCAGCGTCCAAGCACCTCAGGAACTTTATTTTTGCTGTGCCGACAGCATCGTTTGGAAACAGTTAAAACAACCCCTAGGCTGTCTGCAAGCCTTGGCTGATGCGCTGAGAGAAGGACAGCTGGAGACAGATGAAAACTTTCTTCCTCTCAAGTTTCTATCCTACCTTCGGGTTTAGTTTTATTCGATTAGGTGTTTTTCATACAAATGGCACCTTCAGTCCCTTTGGAGAGTTGAATGACGGTGTCAGCTGAATAATAGCAGCGCAGGAGGAGAGAAGTTTAAGTCAGAATTGAGGTGTTTTCAAGGGATGCTTGAAAAAACCCGCCCAAATATTTAGCTGTCTGTGTTATTTGAAGCATTGTGGGATAAGGTCCACATTTCCAAGCCCAAATCAGTGTGCCTTGGGTACCTTCATGGTCAGGATGCTCCAAGTTGGGTCCTACAGGGACATGACCTGATATTTTTTTTACAAAAGCACTGTGTGTCTGCTATTCTCATTGACCACACTGTGGCTTGAGACCACCAGCACTCACCTGCCTTACTCGGTTGCTTGAAATCTGCTTCTAAAAAGCCTGAATTTTAGATGCCGGGGCTGGAAAGCTGGCTCCTGAGCTGCCAACTCATCGCGGGAAGGTGAAGCTACGGAGGAGATGTGCTCCAGATGGGTGGGCTTCTCACTTTGGTCCTCAAACTCTGCAGAAAGATGCATTTGGACAGGACATGGACCTGTTGGAGTGGGGCCAGAGGAGGCCACGGAGATGCTGGGAGGGCTGGAGCCCCTCTGCTGTGGCGACAGGCTGAGAGAGTTGGGGGGGTTCAGCCTGGGGAAGAAAAGGCTCTGGGGAGACCTTAGAGCCCCTTCCAGTCCCTCAAGGGGCTCCAGGAAAGCTGGGGAGGGACTCTGGATGAGGGAGGGGAGCCATAGGAGGAGGGGGAAGGGTTTGCCACTGACAGAGGGGAGATGGAGCTGAGATGTGGGGAAGAACTTCTTTGGTGTGAGGGTGGTGAGAGCCTGGCCCAGGTTGCCCAGAGAAGCTGTGGCTGCCCCATCCCTGGAGGGGTTGAAGGCCAGGTTGGAGGGGGCTTGGAGCAACCTGGTGTGGTGGGAGGTGTCCCTGCCCAGGGCAGGGGGTGGCACTGGGTGGGCTTTAAGGTCCCTTCCCACCCAAACCATTCTAGGATTCTAAGATTTGTGTGTTGCTGCGAATGTTCAGACACCCTGTCTCCTACCCGTCTTGCTTGTGGCTTGTGCAATTGCTTGAGCGTTTCTTTCTTGCCTTTTTTTTCCCTTCTTTTCTTTCTTTCTTGCCTTTTTTTTTTTCCTTTGACTTTTTCAACTTTGCTCTCTTCCTCCTCTCCGCTGCTGCCCCCGTCTCCCGCTTGCGCCCCACAAGCACGCAGCCCGCTCGAGAGCTCCGTGCCCTGCCTGGCCACCCGCACCTTGGATGATGAGATGGGAGTGCAGCGCAGCCCCAGCGTGGGATGGCTCAGTAAGTGCGGGCAGGGGGACGGGCGGGAGGGCTGGGGGGACAGGAGAGGAGACAACGGGTCCTTCCCACCAGCCGGTCCCCTAACGCTTCCTGCTGCATTAACACTGGGATGACTGGCTGCTGCTCTGGCTGTCCATGTCACCCTCCGCTGTCCACTCCCGCTGCTCTGTTTCCACTCTGATGGGATATCAGGAAAAATTTCTACACCAAAAGGGTTGTCAAGCCTCGGACCAGGCTGCCCAGGGCAGTGGTGGAGTCCCCAACCCTGGAGGGATTTAAAAGCCGGGCAGACGTGGTGCTGAGGGACATGGGTTAGTGATGGGTTTTGTCAGAGTTAGGTTGATGGTTGGACTCCATGATCTGAAAGGTCCCTTCCAACCTGGATTCTATGGTTTGCTTTTTTTTTCCCCTTCACCTGGGATGAAACAGGTAGGTCAGCCTGCGCTCCCCCTCAGGTGGTTGTCCCCTCCTAAGCCACCAGGGACATTTCTGCCCTCTGTTTGGTCATTCAGAGGGCTTTGTGAAATTTTGCCACCAATGCAGCATTATAAATGCAAAGAGCTTAAATATTTTAATTTCCATACAGATGAAATACGAAAATAGGCTCCCTTTGTCACACAGCGAGCAGGCTCTGCCAGCTTTATCTCTCAGTGACAAGCTGGACTTTTCTTCAGCCGCACTTGTCTCTGATTATCCTTTGTAGAGCATCAAGAGATGTTCCATCAGGGTGAGATCAAGAGATGCTCCATCAGGAGCCTTGCTGGTGGCAGAGAAGCATGCTGCTCCCCCAGGAAGGCACAGCTTATTGCACTGATGGCACAGTGGCGTTCTTTGTAGGCCATAGCGATCTACAGAAATCTGCATTTCAGGATATTCCCTGGGAAAAAAGATGACTGTCGAGCCTCTTAGTGACCTTGGGTCACTGTAACCTCCCAATGGTTGAGTCTGCTGCAGAGAGTTGCTCTTAGGAGCATGTTTGTTACATAAGCATTAAAAAATGATTATTGGATATGTCCTTCCTGGTTTTGGGTCTTCAAAGGAGGTCTTCCTTCCTCCTTCAGCCATGAGGAACCTGACTCAGAAGGGATTTAGGCGGTACAGATTTGGGCCACAGTGTCCACAAAGCCAAGTGGCTTTTGTGCCAACATTGCACATGTTGCACCTTGCATTTCTAGCAGCATTTTTCCTGCTAGTGACTTTGCTTGGCAGTCAAGGTAAACTCGGGGATCTGGGGAACAGTTGATGAACAGCAGGCTGGGATGCTGTCAAGTTCCTTAGGTCAGCAAAGTTGGTAAAGGGTGAAGCTTGTGGTTTCCAGGTCGTATTCAAACACCGTCAAAGTCAGTACTGAGTGGGACTGGTCTGAACATGAGGACCTTGTGAGGCATCTTCAAAAGCTGAGATGATGCACAGACACCAGACTTTAGGGGAGAACAGTCATTCTGTAGTCAAGGTCATGTTTGTAGGGAAGGGTGGTATTTGTTAAATCAAGGGGTTCAACTGGAAAAGGCAGATATGTGTTTTGGCCCGTGGGTCTGTCCAGGTCAGGAATAAATACGAGGTGCCTTGAGAAGAGCTGCTGTGAGTTTGATGTGGTTATGTTGGGAGCAAGAGGCTGCTAGCAAGATGCGATAAACTCGTTAGCCGCTTCCATGACATCTAGAAAGAAGGGTAATTATCTCCTAAGAATCATTGAGCCATGGTCATCTAATAAACAAAGCAAACAAATGTTGTAATCTGGAAAAATATTAGCTGTGAAAGCTCTGGGCCCCGATTTTATTCTGTTTACCCCAGAACTGGACCTAGAAATTTGGAAAACCACCAAAACAGCCTGCAGAAAATGAAGGGATACCTTCAGCAGATGCCTTTCTCTACAGCTCTTCTGAATAAAATGCATTGAAACAGCATTAAACGACTGTATAAAACAAAATCATTAGTATTTTGTACCCTTGCTTGAAGGTTTTTGGAAGCCGTACTTATTTCCTTTCTCTGTTGGAGTCATTAGCTATGCTGGGACTTGCAGGTCTCATGGTGGGGCTTGAACAAGAGGACATCAATCTCCACGGTGCCGTCTCACCACGCGCAGGAGAACATCAGCTCTCCCAAGCCCACCAGTGGCCTCGGGCAGTGTGGGACACCCAGCCCTGAGAGCAGCCCACCAGTATTCCCGTCTTTGTGGGTCTTGGAACTCCTCCAGAGCTCTTCAACTCTGCTGAAGACTTTCTGGTTTCGTTTCTCTCAGTCGGTAGCGCTCAGGTGGTAGGCACTGATAGAAACTTGGCTTTGACTCACCGAGCTGCGTGACACCAATTATCGGCCCCAACAAGCTTCGCATTTTAAAGAAAGTGCGTCTCCGGTCCTTTATTTGATATTATTGGCTCAGATTTGCAAAGCAGCCGGGTGTATCTCTGCACCGAGCTACAGTCTTTCATTTTAATTTATGGGTACGTTATACGCCCGTCAAAGATTTCCCAGAATTAGCAGTGTCCGGGCAACCGTTAAAAGATAATTAATCGTACCGTAGAAGAAAAAGGAGCTCAGAGTTTCAATAATGCGCTTCAGGATTAGAATAACCTGGATTTGTTTTGGGGTTTTTTTGTCCCAAAAAAAGCTTTGCTTTTTACCAAATAGAAATATTTATTACATACTCATCACAGAAGGTGTTATGAACGAAGTAATGTCCACGCCATGTACCAGACACAGCACAGGTCAGCAGCTTTGATCACTTTTTTCCTGGCTTTTTTATGTGTTTATCTCCTACCTACAGATTCATATCAAACATTCAGTCGAAATTTGTCGACGTTTCTAAGTCTGGCTTGCTCATAATTAATTAGGAGAATGGTTGCTAATATATGTAGCTTAAACCAGTCTTCCAAGTGGCATTTCTCACTCTATGACTAAACATATTGGTAAAAGCTTTGTAGAGATAGGTGGGGTCTGAAACCTGGCTCGCAATACTTTTTTCTGTCTTTTTTTCCCTTTTTTCCCTTTTTTTTCTTTTTTCTTTTTTTCTTTTTTCTCTTTATTCTTTTTTTTTTTTTTATTCTTTCTTTTCTGGGTATGCGGATTTATTATAGACCTTGTTTGCACTGGGAGCTGATGAACACTGAAAACTTGGACTTCCATTTCGATATGAATATCAAAGCATGAGTTTAAGCGATATTGTCTCGAAACGCAGCCGAAGTTGGGAAATGCCTCGGTGCCATTTCTTTTTGAGTATTTTCTGTCTTTCCAGTTACGTTCATGGTCAGAAACTCTGTGATAACAGCTCCTGTTGCTGTGCTTCTGGTTCCGGCGAGCGTGGGTGAGAAGGGATGGGGAAATTTCAGAGTAATTAAAAAAATGCCTACTGACTGCTGTGGTTTATGATATTTTGTCCATCACAGAAGTCTTTTTTTTTTTTTTTTAATTAAATTATTTTTCTTCTTCTGCAATGATGGCCATTTCTGGGTTTCTTCAAGTTTAACTACAGATGCTAGGATTGTAGAAATGAATTCTGAAATCATGGGGCTTTTTTCCAAGTTCTTTAGAACTGTTTCCATGTTTTCTGCTGGTCTCCAAGAACACAAGAATAAGAAGCTTAAGTAGTCCATAAGGGAGCAAGGAGCTCCTTACTCACTGTTTTGTGGTGTTTGACTGCCAGCGTGCCAGGATTACAGACCAGTAGTTGGTCTTTGAAGAAGAACTAGAGGTGAACGGCTTCAGCTCTTTGTCTCTGGCGGTGTTCTTCATCTTTCAGGGGTGTTCTTCATCTCTCGGGGGTGGCTGGTGTCAGGAACCAGTGACTTTTGGCCTATTGATGTGGTGCACACATTGTTTTAATCCATAAAATGCTTAAGGTTCATGAGTTTAGTTAATGATCTTACTTGAAGAAAGGTAGATGGTTATCATAGGCTGTTTTGAGGGACCAAGAGCTGCCGACATCCCTCACTGCGTGAGCTGCCTACAAAAGTCCAGGATGCTGAGGAGCCCGGAGCAGATGCCGTCTACGTAGGAGAACTAAGGCTTAGGTTGTCAGGTCTGAGTGACCACGAGTGTCCCAGCCCTGTTGAGGGTCTGTGACTGGGTCCAACATGACCCAGCAGCATCAAGGTCAGCAGCCTCTTGCTGCTTTGCTTTTTCTCCCACAGGCAGGAATTATGGAGAGTCCTTAGACTCTTTTGCTGTCCTAAGAGTCATGGAACGCTGTGGGTTGGAGATGACGAAGTGTTAGCACCTTCGTATCCCATGTGCCACGTAAAGTCCCAGAAAGCAGCCTGTCAGGGCCTTACATTCCCCACATCGACCTCCCTCATTGCAAGGAAGGGTGTTGCTGTAGCCTGAGCCTCTGTGTTCTTCTGACCAGATGGAAACGGGCGCTTTAATTGGTGTCGACATTGTTCTTACAGGCAGCCCAGCCATGACTCACAGAAACCTGACTTCCACCAGCCTGAACGACATCTCCGACAAGCCTGAGAAAGACCAGGTAAGCTCCAGATTCAGACCCCGCTTGGTGATGTGTTACGGTTAGGAGCTGGATGTTGGGGGAAAGAGGCTCTGTTCCATAAAACTGGAGAAGAAGAGGGTCAACAAGGTGAGTAGAGTATTTCCGAGTCTTGTGACTGGATCCTCCACTTTGTAAGCACCAGCCCTTGCAAATAGCAGGTTAAACTCTTGCAAGGCCTGAAGCAGGTGACACCACGTACATGGCATCTTGCTGACACCCATGAGAAAGGAGGGAAAATATCCAAATATTGATGTATTTTGGATTCTCTTCCTGCTGAGAAAAGGGTCTTCAAGGGTTACAGCGAGGACCTGCAGAGGAGCTAAGGTCCCGCAGCATCTGGGGCGAGTTCCACAAGGGCCATGAGGTAGATGAGGAGCATCCAGGGGATCATGTCCCCACTGCAGCAGCTGGTGGAGCAGAAGATGCTACCTCACCCCGTGCCAACCCTTTCCATCCCTTCGGAACGGCAACCGTGCTGACAGGAAACCGTGAAAGAGCAGCTCCAAAGTGGAGATGAGTGATTAAGTTAAAATTGGCCTTCGGTGCCATGTCTTCCTGAATTTGACCAATTTCTTAGACTAGGGCAATGTTTGCGGGATATCATATGGGCTGCCTTTGTGTGTGTTCTCCTCCTTTCTGAGGGCTGAAGGGCCTGAGGGGTAAGAGTGAGTTTATTTCAACTCTTAGAAAACCAGAGGCTGAATAAGGTCTCTGTGCAAATTCAAAAAAAACCTTTGTCTTGGTTCAAAAAGTGGGTTATTCTCAAAGCGTGACTGTTTCTTTCGGAGAATCTTTTTTTTTTTTTTTTTTTTCTCCCTGTGTCTTTCAGCTTTCTCTAGTGCCGTGGTTATTCTGAATACAAATGAGGGCTACTTGGGAAAATTATTTGGGTAAGGCAGTAATGCTGGCCAGCTGAGGATGGCTCCAGTCCTTCAAATGATGGTTGGTGGCCATCTTCTGTAAGCGCAGCTCTGCCTTAAAGGGGCATAGCAACATAATCGGTGTAGAAAAGTGAGTTAAGAGTAATTAAAGATCTATAAAATAAATATACTTATATAAATAAATGTACTTTTATGGAAAGAGTGTTTTGCATTGACCTCAGTGTCATTCAAAGTTGTAGCATAGATCTATAATGGTCGGGTTTGCAAAATACCTCTTTCCTTTAATATACGCAGCCGCAACTGGGGAAAGAGTAGGATTGTAAAGTAGCTTTTTTTTTTTTCATTGGGAAGACTGCTATGTTTTATGGTTTTAATCATCATATTATAACTGGGATTTTATAGACTAGCAGAAAACCAGGTCCGAATGCTGCAGGAGGCTTTGCAGATCTCGGTCGGAGTTGTCCCTCCTCGTGAAACGTCTCTGGGCGCATTCAGATAATAGACTTTTTGTGTAGAATTGGGTATAAAAATAGATGTTTCGGTAATGCTACTAGTGAAATCTGTTAATAAATCCAGTTTGGAAGTGCACTCCGGAGTTTTTAGCTTTCAATGTAGATAATGCCTGTCTGTTTGTAGTGAAAACCGTTACTTGCAAACTAACTAGTTCCCAAAAGCCGCTTAGTTAATTAGCCCCTGTCCCGCTGATGAACTCTGCACAATGGAACCCTTGTACTGCTCGCTTTTCGAAGCCGGCCTGAGAAATCACCTCAGATCTTGGTTTTCGTTACTGATTGACTGAAACTCCCGTCTTGGTAAAGTTTGTGAAATGGTGGTGGTGCCTGGCAACTCCCTTGAGCAGAACTCCGCATGCCGTACAGGGGGCAAGGGGATAATCCCTCGTGTTTCAACAACGGGAGCTGGAAAGACAACAGATTTCCTTGCCTTGGCAACAGAGTGACCGGCTTCCATTGTTTTGGTGTCCCATCTAGAAGGTTGTCAGTTAACGAGGCCGTATAGCGAGGTATGAGTCTGCTGGAGAGAGAGGCTATTCCAGCTGTTATTTATTGGTGTGTTTATTAGAACTACGACGGGCTGAAACCAGTTCCTTGGAGCAGGACCAGGACCTAAGCTCTTTTATCACTCCCTGCTTTCCCAAAGATAAAGGAGAGCGTTGTGTGCCCGTGTTTAAAAGGAAGAAAGGCTTTGAGCAAACTTCTGTATCCTTTCAATAACTTTCCTGCCTACCTACGTCCTTAATTGTCAGTTCTGCAACCCTTAATGCTAACTGGAACGGTGCAATTAAGAGTGTAACGATATTATAGCCAGAATACTCCTTTAATCTGCATTTCGGTAGGTTCTTACTGAGCAGAAAGACACATAAGGCCAGGTTGGATGGGGCTTTGAGCAACCTGGTCTGGTGGGAGGTGTCCCTGCCCAGGGCAGGGGTGGCTGGAACCAGATGATCTCTAAGGTCCCTTCCAACCCAAACCATTCTACGATTCTATAAGTAAAATTCAAGTAGAGGTTCTGGATGGTCTCTTTTCAAACTCTGAAATGTGCTCCTTGGAAGATTTTACCCTTTTGTTTCTTTTTGTTTCTGTCTCTTTCTCTTCATGGAGCAGTGCTGGTGGCCGGTGCTTTGTAGTCGAAGTATGACCTCAAGCCCTCCCTTTTTTAGGTTGGCAGGGCAGGTTTTGTCACCCACATGAGGATGTGGAGAGGGACACGGCACCATGCCTTAGGACAGCTCTTGCCCTGTACACACATCTAGCTGGAAGCAGCCATACCTTCCAGAACTTTCATCCTATCTGAGAAAGTCTTCTTACCCAACCACCAGCCCCCAGCCCCAGTGATACTTAACTTTCTCCGTCCTGAGATGCTCTGTCTCTGCTTAGGACTGGTTCCCTTATGTACTTTCAGAAAATCAGGCAGGTCCTGGGCATTATCTGTGGCTTCTCTGCTCCTTTTCCCTTCATGTTGTAAGGTCCAGGTTGAAAACTGGTGTCTCCCATTGTACAACCCTGATAATTCTTCGGGATCATTCTCTGTGGATCCAGTCTCTTGACGTGCTGGGGTTGCCTCATCACTAGTGACCACTGAATTTTTCCATTCAATTCCACGTTTGCAACAACTGCTGGTTTCCAAGGATAGCCTTTAAGGTTAGAGGCAAGGAAACGAGCCTGAAGGAGGTCAGAAGAGGACACTCTGGGAGGGGGAAGGCTCTGTGCAGAAGGATGGCATGTGTTGGCCTGTTATCTAATACTCTTGGCCACTTCTCTCTCCTCTTGGAGCTGTTACTGGCAGCAGGGCTTGAGCGTGGTCACCTGGGCCAGGCTGCTTTCAGGTGGCTTGGGTTGTGGTTGTTTTTTTTAGATAATCCAATTAAGGGGCAGTAAGCAGCTGGGACCTCAGCTCTGAAGGCAAAAGCCCAGACTGATCCCTCCAAACATAGGCACTTCTTTGAGGTGCCCGATGCCGAGCCTGGTCTCCTGAGCTTCTTTTTCAGTCCCTGGGGAGAGCTGGAATCGCAGAGTGGGTTCAGGTTTCAGGTAGGCTGGTTGCCCCTTGGACAACTGCCTTGCTATCTACAGAAGCCCTGCTGATGTAGACAACTCTGAAGAGGCTTAAGCTAGGACAGATGATAGGGGAGATTTAGATGAGCTCTCAGGAAGAACTTCTTTGGTGTGAGGGTGGTGAGAGCCTGGCCCAGGTTGCCCAGAGAAGCTGTGGCTGCCCCATCCCTGGAGGGGTTCAAGGCCAGGTTGGAGGGGGCTTGGAGCAACCTGGTGTGGTGGGAGGTGTCCCTGCCCAGGGCAGGGGGTGGCACTGGATGGGCTTTAAGGTCTTTTCCAACCCAAACCATTCTGTGGTCCTATGCATTTATATATCTGTGCCGTGGCAACACCTGGGTGAGGTGGGTGCTTCTGTCACAGCAGGGTGGAGAGGTGTTAAAATTGCTTGAGATCTTGCCGAGGGCATGGCAGTGGGGTGTTCTAGAGAGCACTGGACGTTCTTGGGTTTTCCCTGAAGATCTGTTGGAGAATCCTCCCAGAGGATGCTTTCCCTGAGGTTTGTAAGGGCCTGCTTTGTCCTGCCCTGTGGAGAAATCGGGAAAGATGCCAACGTTCAAAGGCACAGTAGAGGTGGTGACAGTTGGACTGGCCTCCTCCAGGGACAGAGAGGGGTGAAAAAAGACAAGAACCCTCGGTTTTTCCGGTGACTATAATGAGGAGCCAATCTTTGCATTGTTACAGGGACGTGGGACCTGGTCAGATGTCCCGTCCAGCTCGGTGACTTTCTCACAGATGGCAAAGATGAGTTAGAAGATCGACAGCACTGAGGATGAGGGACAATATTTGCAGTGGTCCCAAGGCACACTGACAAGCGGTAATAATGAGATATGGTTTTATTAAAATGAGAGATAGGACTCAGCTTTACCTGTACTGAGCGTCATGAAGTTGGTTCCTTGACCCTTAGGGAAGGGCTGGTTTTATCCCGACTTTGAATTTGCTTTGATCTTGCCTTTGTTTTGTTTTTCTCATACTCTTTGCCTTCTTAATACACTTTTCAGAGTTAATCTTCTTACTGGGTAACCATTAAGCTCTTTCACGAAGAAAATGAACTTGGAATCCCTCTTGGAACAGGCTGGAGTCAGGAAAGGGCAGAGGAGGCTCAGGCCTTTTCCAAAGGACCAGCTGAAAAAGTGCTGCCCATTCCCAAATTGGCAGGGCAGGGAGCCATCCGCGGGGGAGGAAGGGTGGAATTCTCTTCCTTACATTTGAGACCGGATGAAATAATTTTGCCATCAGAACAAGGCGGCGTGAAATCATAAAACGACGAGGAAATCTGAAAATAATGAAGTCCTGGGTTACTCGTAAGGTTGGGATGTCTGCTAGATTAAAAACGTCGTGTTACTCTTTTTCCCCTTTAATTTATGGGAAGCAAATGATCATAAAGCTGAAACGAGAGGAAGGGCCAATTACCGAAGTGTGGAGTTTGCGGAAAAATCTTTAACTGTGGATTACTCATTGCAAAAGTTGCATCAATAATATCGATTGGGCTCCCGTGTGCCTGCGGCAGACAAAACACGGTGCCCCCCTGCCTCGGTTGGGAGGCTGGTCCTCACGCCTGGCGGCCTGTGGAAAGGGAAATTAATAAGAAAGTGGTTTATTGTTTATTTTGGTAGTGCGGAGTCGGTTACAGTCGGTGGCGGCGCAGGGTGTGGACACCAAAGCCTGTGCCGTTGGGACAGGGTTCACCTACATAGAAGAGATTGTGGAGAGCATCCGCAGGCAGCAGCGAGCTGGGATGTCTGGTTGAGCAAAAGTTACGTGTATTTTCTCCGAGAGACCTTCAGGCTCTCAGAAACAGGCTGAGAGAGTTGGGGGGGTTCAGCCTGGAGAAGAGAAGGCTCCGGGGAGACCTTAGAGCCCCTTCCAGTCCCTAAAGGGGCTCCAGGAAAGCTGGGGAGGGACTCTGGATGAGGGAGGGGAGCCATAGGAGGAGGGGGAAGGGTTTGACACTGACAGAGGGGAGATGGAGATGAGCTCTCAGGAAGAACTTCTTTGGTGTGAGGGTGGTGAGAGCCTGGCCCAGGTTGCCCAGAGAAGCTGTGGCTGCCCCATCCCTGGAGGGGTTGTATGCCAGGTTGGAGGGGGCTTGGAGCAACCTGGTGTGGTGGGAGGTGTCCCTGCCCAGGGCAGGGGGTGGCACTGGATGGGCTTTAAGGTCCCTTCCCACCCAAACCATTCTGTGATTCTATGATTCAGGCTTGATATACTCTTATCTCTTTATTTCGGGGCATTGGGATCTGCTGATGGTCACCAAAGTGACAATCCCAGCAGAGGTCCTGGGATAAAAAGCCCTAACAGGCTGTTTATTCATCTCTACCAGAGGTGAGGGTTTGTGGGGGAAGAAGTGAAGAGGGGAAAAAAAGGTTTTATTCCTGTTTTCACTGCTATGCTCAATAAACTGGAAAAAAAAAAGGGTGCTCTGAAGGGAATCTTCCCTTTCCACCTCCAAGGTGTGGGAAGTTGGCCCCGGAGCTAAACAAAAGGCTTTTGATGGATTCGTCCTGCCCCTCTCCTGCAGTGCTGAGCACCCCGACGGCTCTGCGTGGTTAGGAGTGGATTATTTATGAATATTGCAGTCAGGTAATTTGCATGAGCCGGCTCCTCTCTGCCATGAATCGAGGCAGCTTGATTCACTGGGCTGGGTTGCACTGGGATGGCAAACGGGACCAGTTCAGCAACCCCAGTGTCTCACAGAAGACACCAGGACCCTGACTCAAACCGCTCCGCTGATAAATAACTGCAGTGAAGGCCACCAAATTTTGCTGTTTTGTCATGGTTTTGCTTTGGGCTTGTTTGGCAATTTGGCAGTTTATAAGGATAATTAGGGAAGGGGAGGTGTGTTCCCTTTCGTTGTATTTGTGTTGGCAGGACACTGCCTCTGAGGTAGCAGTGCAGAGAAGTGATTTGCCTCCATTTGTCTTATTTTATGAGGTGTTGGCTGCAGTTAATGTGCTGGTCATTTGCATCTAGATAGACTCGCCGGGGCAGCGGCGCTTTTGGGCAATTTATTTTTCTTTTCTGTTTCCCAATTAATAAATCAGCGTCTGGGCTTCCTGGGCTCTGAGCTCTCTATTGCCAGATACATCATTGGCACTTCCTGAAAGACCAGGACTTCCCACGGCAGGAGAATTCCTCCAGCTCTTGAAGGTCGAGCCGTTTCCTCCAGTTTTTCTCTGACCCCATCTTGAAGAACACCAAACTGAAAGATCTAATGAAGGTTTCTCGAGCTGTCAAAAAAGACCACCTTGTGGTTTACCCCCATCTGGTCCACAGCGGTGTAGAAAAAGCAGGTGCTTCTGGTGGGCTCTCCAGCAAACCTGGGGACAGCAAGAGGATGTATGTATCTATGTACATGGAGGTTGTCCAGCCAGATAGAGTTGGAAAAGATCTAACGCTTCTGCTGGCTTAGGTGCATCTTAGCCACGTTATACATCCTCTAGATATTTAATGTAAATAAGCTTTTCTGATCCGTGCTCTGCACCATCCGTTCCTCTGCTGGATGGCTGCTTGCCTGGGGCTGCCAGGGTGTTTTTCTGGTGTCACTTTTCCATTCTCTCTTATTTTCAGCGCACCTCAAGATAGGATTTTTCTGGTGGTTTTCAGCTTTCTAGCCAGTTTCAAACTGCGCTGCTCAGTCGCAGTGTCTGAGTCACAGGCGCTTCAGGAGAATGTTTATAAAAGTGTCCCCACATGATTGTCTGTGGAAATATTAGTGACCGTGCTTATACTTCGTATTGCTTAACCCCTGGTTGGGCCGAGCTCTCCTTTGGCAGCGTGGTTTGGGGTTTCACTCTCCTGTCCCACGAAGACATCTTCAGCTACACCGTGCCTGTGGCCGGGTCCCTTCTCCGTCTCAACAGCCTTTTGGGGGGCACAAGGTTGTAATCCTTTTGCAATGCCCAGGGGACAGTTTGTCACTTGTGGTGGTAGAGCCGGGACCGTAAATTAGCTCTTGATAACTTGAAAATATTTCAAATTATTTTTTTGGCTTTATCTGTGAATGGAGGTGGTTGGGAAGGGTCAAGCACAGCCGTTCTCAGCCCCTTTGTGGCCGTAGTGCGAGGGGACCCTAGGAAGGTGGGGAAATTCCCGCTGCTCTTCCCACTTCGGTCCCTCCTCCCACGAGAAATCCATCGGTCGTGCCCTGTTAAAATGTCCTTGGCAGCTCCGAATGGCTGAGTCGCTGAGGACATGCTCAGGATGTAAAATAAAGGGGACTTCTAAAGAAAATCTCTTTTGTCGGGGACCTGTTACTAACGAGCTGATGCAACAGCATACAGAAAATGAATATATGTTGATATAAGGGGAGTTTACTGCCCTGGCGTTATCTCCGCTTGTATATGGGACAGAAAAAAACGGCCCTGAATGAATGTGGTCAGTCAGAGAGAGGCACAAAACCCTTCTTATTTGTTGTGGTGCCTGCAGTGTTTATTCAAACCGGTGTTTCCATATCAACAGGGGATCTGTGCCAAAGCCGGCTCTGAAGTTAAGAAAGAAGCTGGCCTCGTTGAGGGGAGTCCTCCTGCCTTTCCCGGGGGAGCGACGGACGGGGAGGGCGCTGGTGGGATCCCAGTGTTTGGAGTGAAGTGCGGCGATGAATGGTGGGAGGGATGCGCCCCTTTCCCTGTTTGAAAAACCTCTCCTCGTCTCCACGGTCACGAGCAGCCATTCCTAATTTTTAGGTCCATCAGCCTGGGTGACCTACTTTAATTCTGTGGAGCTCTGAGGAGAATTACTATCTTCCAGTACAGACCACTGCCATCTTTCTGAAGGAAAGGAAAAGTTTCTAGGAAGTGTAGTAAACTGGAATTTCATTTATTTTGGCCTTTTTTCTCGATGCAGTTTAGCTTGCCTCGTTTCTCCCCGCACCTCTACGGCATTCCTGGGTAGTGGAGCTCCACGCACAGACAAAAGGCAGAGCGATGAAGGTCTCAACATTCATGGGGTAATTTATGGGCAGGTAACCTCAAAGGTATACGTGAACAGCCCCAGAGCAGCAGAGAGACGGAGGCAGACTCGGGTTCCTGGGGGAATTAACCTTTCCCAAAGTACAATAGCTCTGTGTGTCTGTGCTCAGGCGTGGGAACCCCGCGGTGACAAAGGATGCTGCCATGAGGTGAGCCCACATACCCCTGCGCAGAGTAAACAGAAGACAGAAGGAATTTTTTCAATGGCCTCTGTTAAATAACACAGCCCTCACCTCTTCTCACCCCTGTCCCCAGGGAGGGTTTTTTTACCCCAAACCTTTGGTCATGCTCTGGGTCATCCTGGTGCCACCGGCCGGGCTGGCAGGTCCCCCCCACCATGCTGCCCTTGGCTTTTGATGTCACAGGAATTGGGGGAACTGGATCCTTTCTCCCTGTGATCAGGGACCGTGAAGCCTTCCTTTGGTTACACAAAGCACCGCGTGTGCCATTCGGCTCCCGATGGTAATCTCTGTGACCCACTCTGGGGCTTTGCCGTGCTTTGAGGGGGGGAAGAGGGACCTTTAGTTTGAGTTTTGCTGCACCCTGTGAGCTAAGCAGGAGATGGAACCTGCAGCCAAATCATACCCTCACCTTCAGGTGGGCTCCTCGGCCCCACATCAAGCACTGGCCGTTCCTAATAGTGCAATTCTGGAGGTTGCTGAGGGTGGTGAACTCAGAAATGGCACCTGGTAGAGTGAAAAAGCACCTATAAATACTCAAAGGGTGGGTGTCAGGAGGATGGGGCCAGTCTTTTTTCAGTGGTGCCCAGGGACAGGACAAGAGGGAACGGGCACAAACTTGAACACAGGAAGTTCCACCTCAACATGAGGAGGAACTTCTTTGCTGTGAGGGTGGCAGAGCCCTGGAAGAGGCTGCCCAGAGAGGTGGTGGAGTCTCCTTCTCTGGAGACATTCCAAACCCCCCCGGACACGTTCCTGTGGGACCTGCTGTGGGTGCCCCTGCTGTGGCAGGGGGTTGGAGGAGATGATCTCCAGAAGTCCCTTCCAACCCCACATCATTCTGTGAAAAAGAGCAGGTTGGAATAGACTCTCTGTTGGAGATGCTAAATATAATCTGGGGGTCTTCAGCTTGAAAAAGTGTGGCATGGGGAAGAGGAGGGAGATTTGTAAAATGATGAAGGGCATAAAGAAGAAAGAAGAGAGGTGGAACATTTTCCCCACTGGATGGGATTGCCCTGGGAGCTTTGCTTCCCAGAGCCAAAAACCACCTTCCTGGGCTTTTAAGCAAGAACCTGGAAACTGTATTATTGATATTTGCCGGACGGATAGCATTCTCAATTTCTCATGCCAGTGGCGTTTGCTTTGGTGGCTCAATTCCACTGATGATGCCAAGTAAGTGCTGCTAAAGGGAAGGGGAGTTGGAGCTTGCGCTTCAGATCCTGCGTGGCTGGAGGACGGTGGGTTGTGACCTTAGTGTCTGCTCGTAGCTTCCTTAGGTGAAGTTGGTGATTGGCCCTTTCATTCTGATTTTGTTTCATTTATATTGTTACTGGAAGGATGAGACAGGGATTATTAGCTATCTACTGTGTCTATGTAAGGGCATTAGACCTGAATCATATTTTTCTTTATTTTTCCTTTTGCTGTGGGGCTTCCCTGCTGCAAACTGCAGGCACTATCAGGTGGGGACAGTGGTGGTAGCCCACAAAGCAGAGCAGAAAAGCTCACGCCAGTCATATCCTCACGCTTCACTAATAGGTTTTCTCTTGTCCTGGCCCTCTTCTCACTTAGGGCTGATTTTCCAAACTTAGGGCACAGCTGCAGAAGCTCTGCGTTGTGTAAAATAGGTGCAAGAGGGCTGTGTCCCCTCTCAGTTCATCGGGACTCTTCTCCCCATCAACCGGCATTTAAATCCAGGTGATGCTGATGGGGTGAGCAGCCCGACTCCAAGGCACTGACGGCGATGACTCCAAGGCGTTGATTGTGATGAGTCCAAGACGTTGATGGTGATGCTCCGAGTGCTGAGGTGTCCTGCGCAAAGGCAGAGGTGGCTGTTGATGCCACAGGGCACGGCGCAGAGCTCTGTCCCCAAAAAGGACACTATTTTAAGCTTTCCTGAGCTTTTAACCCCCATTTTGAAGGAGGCCGTGGCTGAACTCCAGCTCACACAGCCGGAGGCTGTTGTTTGGTAACTCTTCCTTAGGCTGAGGGTGATCAAACCCAATGGTGACACATAAGATTCACCCATAGATCGGTGTCTACGTGTTCTTTGCAGGTTCTTCTGCAAAGGCTGGAGTATCGTTACAGTAAAGCCACCGGCTAAAGGGCTTCTCTAGGTGCAATTTTCATGCTGCATCATGGGGTTTTGCTTAGCGTTGTGTTTCTGATGCTTCAGCTAATGACTCGCTTAATGGAGTTTCCTCTCGCCTGCAGACGACTCTGGGGAGCGTGCCGGGGTCCCGGGCGGGAGCTGTGCTCCTTTTCACTTTCTCTTGCTCCGGGGTGTTGGGCAGCTCTGCTCTCAGATGGGCTAGGTGCTCCCAAAAGAAAGGAAGAGGCTTTCCATCCTTTACAAAATATTCAGTGCTGAGTGGTTTCCGAAAATCGGTCTGACTTGGTCCCTTAGGACCCAAGGAAGAGATGCGATAAAAGCCGCGTGGACTGAGGAGTGGCTTTCGTTTCCGATAAATCTTAAGTGATGCTGATGATAAGGGAGTGTTACAATGCACTTAGGGAAATTGTGATTTTCAGGCTGCCCTGCCTTTTTGCAAGTGCAGCGTTGGCGATCTCTGGCCTTCAGCGTAACATTAGCGGTGGGGTTGGAGCGATGCGCAATTTAGCAGAGTGCAGGGAAAGCGAATATAGCGCTTCCAGCTCTGCGGCTTCTCTCCCTGCTCTCGGGTGCTGCCGAGGACTCCAATCTCCCTGAAGCTTTTCCGGGGGAATGGTTTGAAATGGCTTGTAAGGGCTGACTGCGCCCTTCCCATCACCCGCCTGATAAATGATTTAAGGAAGCGGCGAGTGGTGCTGCAAAACTCATTTGGAGAAAAAAAACAACAACCTGCTATAACGATAGCTCTTCAAAATGAGCCATGCTGTTTTGACTCGAGATGCTGCTGCTTGAGAAGGGGACCTCTGTCGGGGCCAACACCGTGCTTGCCCAGCAAAGCCCAGGACCAACCTGTTCAGCAAAGTCGAGTGTTTACTGGGGATTTGATACCTTCCCGTTATATTTTTATCTCCAGTTTCCTCCAAAACACTGTTCATGGAAGAACTGGTAGCGCTTTTCCAGGCTTCCCCCGCAGCGCTCCTTGATGCTTATTTAATATTTTCCCTGGTTGCAATCCCGACTGAAAGCATGCGGGAGCAGGGTTGTCCCCACAGTTTTCTTCCAGCTGAATCAATAATTCATTGCCTTTTCATGAGACTTTTCTCCCCCTTTTTTCTACTTCCTCGAGCCGCCTGGCAAAGCTCGTGAGGGATTCGTAGCCCGGTTGAGTGTTTTTTCCTCCCCCCCACCCCCCCCGTTGGTGTTTCTGGCAGTACATCCTCCCTCCCTATTCACCCTCTGCCAGACAAACCCCCACCAGCTCCAGAGACCCCCGAGGGGGGCAGTTGGGAACCAGCTATAAGGGCAGGGTTGTGCGTTTTTTTTCCAAAAGCCTTCAATTTCAAACTAATTCTGCTGTGGCTGAAGCCACAACAAAAAGCTCTTCTCGGACCTGTGGATGCTCGGAAATCCCTGGGTGAGGGGGGGGGGGGACAGTGGTGCCCCTCACCAGCGTGGCCAAGGCTGCAGAAGCTTTGCTGCTTGAGCTAATTTAATAACCTAGCAGAAAAGGCAATTTTGTGCCAGGCTACAGAGATTTCAAGAGCCAGGGAGACAGCAGAAGAGAGCCAGGAGAGGCTGATTTTTAAAACTCGGCTGCTGCAGTGTTTCCCCATTATCAAATCAGAAGCAATTAATGCCATAGCTGGACTTAGTTGATCTTTTTTTTTTTTGTTTTCAGCTAGAGGATGCTTGTTGCAGAGCCCCGTGAGCCTGCTGGGCTGCAGTTACAGGACAGAGGTGCAGAGCTGAGAGGAATAACCTCCGGGCTGCAAGGAATTATTTTTAGCATGAAACTATAGCTACACTTTGAGAAAAGACGTATAAATGAGAGTAACCCTGGCAGCTGGCCCACGGGAACAATGCCTAAAGGGCATTCCAGTTAAAGGGGCTCCAGGAAAGCTGGGGAGGGACTCTGGATCAGGGAGGGGAGCCCTAGGAGGAGGGGGAAGGGTTTGACACTGACAGAGGGGAGATGGAGCTGAGATCTGGGGAAGAACTTCTTTGGTGTGAGGGTGGTGAGAGCCTGGCCCAGGTTGCCCAGAGAAGCTGTGGCTGCCCCATCCCTGGAGGGGTTCAAGGCCAGGTTGGAGGGGGCTTGGAGCGACCTGGTGTGGTGGGAGGTGTCCCTGCCCAGGGCAGGGGGTGGCACTGGGTGGGCTTTAAGGTCCCTTCTGACCCAAACCATTCTGTGATTCTATGATGCTGGTCAGTGGATTTCTTCTGGCACGCTGGTTTAATGGTGACGAGCACAGAATTGGACCTCGGGTACCATTTGGATGCCTGGGGAAAGGATTGCTGGAAATGAATAAATACAGCTGTATAGGTCATCTTAGCTCACTTTCCTGCAATTTTGAGCCCCACTGTTCAGCAGCACAACTGCATTTCAAGAAGTGCTGCTCATATCGTGACAGAAGCCCCAGTGCTGCTTTCCTTGCTGGTGGAATCACCTTGTGTTGGCTTCTCTGGTGCTGCTCCCAAACTTGAGGCATCCCCATCCAAAAGAATCCACTTCTCCCCAAGGCTTTCTCTTCCTTCAGACCTTTGGGAGGTGAGGGACGTAGTAGCATCATTCTGTGAAGGATTGAAAAGAGGGTGTCTCCTGGACAGAAGGTCTCTGATGATGGCACATGTTCTGTAGAAGGGTTGAGAAGGGGGTTTCTCCTGGGCAGAAGGTCTCTGATGATGGCACATGTTCCTCTGTCACCCTTCAGCCATGCCCCACTCTGTCTCTGAGGGCAGCAGCCTGCAGGAGGGCTGAGGGCTTGGCGGCGATGGTGGGAAGCAGGAGCGAGCCAGTCTCTCACCCAGATGGTTATTGACACCGCTGGTGTAGTTTCAAACCCGGCAGGTCTGCTGCTTTGGCCCGGTGACTCCTCATGTGCTGGCCTGCACAGGCAATGGGAACAACAGCTTCGGACAACCTCAAGCAAATCTTGGATTAAGGCAGAAGCCACAGGCTCCTAAAACGTGCTCCAAAAAGCCTGCACTAAGCTTAGTCTTTGGCTTGGAACTTGAAAAGACACGTCCACAGCAAAATGCAGGTGCCCAGCTCCTGGCGTCCATCCCTCAGGGATAGTTTTCCTCAGGCCAGTCATGTCTGTAGTGGTGACCACAGATCGTGGAGTTGCACCTTCATGGGTAAAAAGTGCCTACCCTTTCCCCGTCCTGCGGATGGCCAGGCAGCGAGGTGCTGTGGTGCTTCTTCCTGAAACCCTCCCCAGATCTACTCCTCTTCCTCAGTGCTGCATACCTTTTTCTCCCCCAAAATAATACCATCTCAGGTCTGTAAAAAGAAAGAGCAGCTCCAAGAGGCATAATCTTCTCAGCATCGCCTTGGCTCCAAGCAGGAACAATATAATTGTTCTTCTGGGGCTCATCTTCTTAGCATTTCTACCTCAGTAGACTCTGTGACGATGATGGCCAAAGATACATTCTGACCAGGGAGGAAACGTGGGTGAAAGCTGGGTAAATTTTACTGCATGTTCCTGTTTGCGTGCCTAACAAGCCTTAATTTTCTTTTCCTTCCTGCTTCCAGCTGAAGAATAAATTCATGAAGAAACTGCCCCGTGACGCTGAGGCCTCCAACGTGCTGGTGGGGGAGGTAGACTTCTTGGAGAGTCCTTTCATTGCCTTTGTCCGGCTGCAGCAGGCCGTCATGCTGGGTGCTCTGACCGAAGTCCCCGTACCTACCCGGTAAGAGAATCCAGCCCCCAGCCAGGGGACAAGAATTGGAAACTGCATTTCCACCTTTGAAAATAAAAACAGCAGGCCAGAAGAAGACATTCTCTGGTTTTTCCCATCATGTGATATCCTTAACGTTAAGGATTCATGGTTTAAAGTAGCAAAACTCACCATAGCTACTTAATCGTCTTCAGGTCCTGAATTTGGTTATAAGATAGAAGCTGTAAAATCCACAGACACACAGACTTAACGACTTGGCAGGAAAGGGCACTATCAATGTGAAATTTCACTGTTGGGGCTTTTTTCCTGCCCCTTGTGATTCCCCCCCAAGACACGCCGTACGTACCTCAGGTTGCCTCCGCACGTTTTAGCGGTTAATATTTTTCCTCTTAAAAGCTCAAATTTGATGAAGGATGCAATTCTGGCCCTGCTGGGGTGAAAAATAAAGGTAAACCGGGGGATTTATTTCTGTCAGGGGTGGTCTCACTGCGTGTCGCTTTGTAACGCGTAACGGTCCAGAGAAAAATGTCACATAAATATTTTATTTGTTGTGGCTCACGTTGCAAATTAACCCGAGTCTCGCAAATGTGAATATATCTTACATTC